>NC_133486.1:507213-617630 GCF_025370935.1 Choristoneura fumiferana
AATGATAATTTATTATTTAGTGTCAAATGTCAAAATGAATAATGTACGGCTGTAGGATGGCAATAGGAGCTAATTGAGATAGCATTATTATAATTGTGATTTTTTACGTATACCGGGCGCGTCCCACGAGATATAACTACAAAATATCCAATTTCGTATTAATAACATTCACAAGATATAATTAACGTTAGCTATAACAACAAAAAGCATATTTTTTTAACGTATAACGCTTAAATTATGTAACGTTATTTTTATATGAGTAACTTCAATTTGTATAAGATTTATATGGACTAATTTCTTTTAACATAAAATACATTAGGTATACCTATACGATGTTAGGTTTTTTTTGTAACAGAGCGGAAAAATTAATGGCTTGCTGGATTGTTTGCTTGCATCAAAGTTTTTAATGAATTATAAGTTTTAAATCTTAGGTGTTCTGAACATTATACGCTTTGATCGTTATATCAATTGATATTATGTATAAACAACGTTATACCTTACAAAATTAGATATTTTAATATTATACTTTTTGTGCATTATATCCAGTGAACTTTATACTAAACGAGTTATATAAAATGGTTAATATTATATAATAAGTTCTTTTTATCTCGTATTATTTACCCTGCTAAACTATTCTGCAATACAATAGATCATCTTCCTGCCCATTCAATTAGTGGCATTTAAAGATAAGGACCTATATAGGACCATTAAAAACCTAATTAAGCTAAGTCTTACTTTGGAGAAAGAAATGAATTTGGAGTATCTCATCGTATCGTCCCAAATGGAAAATTATGTCCAGGGATATATGCAGAGATATCACAGAGAGAGAGATCTCTGTGTTAATCCCTAGGGATATAGTTTTCCATTTGGTACGAGAAAGAGAGAGAGGAGAGAAATAATACATTACGAGTAGAAGAAAAAGATATAAATGAACATCGACGTAGACACAATGATGATGACAATGATGATCCATTTAATTATTTCATTGCATTTTCGATGAGCTCAACAAAATAAACTATGCCGCCACGTGAATGTTATGTAATTGTAATCTTCATTTAAACGATTAATTAAGTTATGATTCGCATAATTTCCATTTCTGCATTCATGCTTTATTCCGTTGCATTTAGACATATAATATGTTTTGGTGTTTTATCGCAGCACGTGCTAAACATGCTTGAAACGGCCTCCTTATTTATCTTCGATTGAACATTGCTCTTAAAATAAATGACAACTTATAATATTGCTAGTTCATAAATTATTAATAACATAAGAGAGAAAAGTTAAAAATAATTTACCAGTCTATTATCGGATGGCCGAATATCTTGTTGCCCTAGCGTTTGATCGAATGATTGTTTCATATAATTTGAATTATACTTTATTATCGATTTTTTGTTTCGTCGTGATCGATATCGTGATATTTTCATATCGAAGGTCAATATCTCAAAATAGTATCACTGCAAACTCGCTTTCACGTAAAAAACCGCATCGAAATTTGTTCATTCGTTTTAAAGCTACGATTTCACAAACAGGCTGACAGACAGATAGAAATGGCGGCAAACTTATAACATTTTTTTTTTTAAAATCAAAATGTAAGAGCACAATGCAGGGACTGATAAAATCAGGCTTAAAAAAAATTTAAAGTGGAGGAATAAATTAATTTGAAATACGAGTAAGTATAGTCTGTCAAAATAGAGTAGAAATTAAAAAGTGGCAACACTGTAGTGTCATCCCTTTCAAACCCTGTCAAACCAAAAAGGGAGGACACTACAGTGTTGCCACTTTTTAATTTCTACTCTTTTTTGACAGACTATAAAGCGTTATTTTTTACCCGGGCGGGAATTTTGCAGTAACACACAGACATTTATTATTTTGAAATGATATTTATATTTCTAATAGCATATTTTACAAGGATCGTTTTCTAATTTGTCTTAATAATCTTCGCCTCAGTAACTTACAAAGGTGTAATTAAGACTCATCGTTTGTCAAGTCAGTGACCGTTTTATATTCGCCCTTCACTTGTTTATTATTTTTCAAATATGATAACAACATCGGTTTTAATTAGTTTATTTGCAAACAAGATTTTTTATTTATTTACAAGATGTAGGGTCAGGTTCGAAAACCCTTATGTACGGTTATTGAACCGTAGACGGAATATTACACAAAATCATTTGAATATATGTAGTTAGTCTTACATTGGTATTGCATATTATACCTATCGTTTGTTATAATATAGTCCGCCATAGTGCACGGTTTCAAGAACGGGCCCATCTCTTCCCGTTGTTGTTGTTAAAGCAGACTAGAGAGCTATCGCGTATGGATTCGCCGCTAGAGGCGCTAGTGTAGCGAGAGGTCTCCGAAATGTCAAATGTCACTTTTTTTGGGTGAGCTACGCGGGTTTATGTATAACAAGATGAAAACCCGGCTTCGCTCGGGTAAAATGTAGACTCATAATAACATGTTTGAAAAAAGTTTTTTGCCAGTGTAAAGACTGTCGTACTTATCGAAAAATCTGACGTATATTCCCAGCCTTAATATTATCACAAACGTACTTTCACAGCTAACCTACGTATTGGTATTTCTCTAGTAGATATTTCTCCTAAATCTTATTTGCCCAAAAACTATGATGTCTCTGTCTCATAATCAATGAAACTAGACCTAAAGGGCCCCATATACGGTACGATTCGTCTGTACGATCGATCTGATGAAAATTGACGAATCGTACCGTGTGTAGGGACCTTAAGAGGTCACAATTGAGAACGAAATGCAAACCTGTGACACCTGTGACACGTGATGACGTGACACCTATAGTCTAAGCGTGACACTAACGCCACTTTGATGTGATGACATTGACATTTTTACTTCGCAACGCCATCATATACTTAGTAATTTATTCAAGTTTATATTGAAAATACTCGATAATCCGAATTTTCCGCCTACAAGTTGTCGACTCGGATTGACTAATTTTTTACGCTCTTCAATTTGATGTGCATGTCGTTCGAGTCTACCACACATTTAAGCCGCGCGATGTACTTTTGTTTGTAGTGAACTTACTTCTCCTCTTTTACTATGGTTTACCGTACAACAGTCAGCAGCATGAAAGTACTTACACTGACCCTGTATAATAATTATCGATGTAAGTTAAAATAAATTATTAATGAGTCCGCGCCGTTCTTAGTGGAAACCGTGCTTTAATACGTGATCTCTTAGTCGCCTTTAAACATCTCATGTTTGTCTGTAAGATGGATCCACTACGTATTATCTTCCTGTTTATATCGAGTTGAAACCACCGAAAACCAGTTTCAGGCAGACTGGCTGATAAATGAGCGGATCCATTGTCTGACGTTTAAAAGCGATTACTTACTGGGAAGCGATTAATTAGGTTTTTGTTATCGCTCGCTTATTGGTTCAGGCCTTTTTAAACTGATATACCTGACATATGAACTATCATGTTTTTGTCCTATATAAAAATGTATGTTAGAAAAAATATGTAACTTTCTCAAAAAGTCGTTTCTGGTAATGTTAAAATTTGGTTTTATTGTTGAAAAAAAATGATTGTACGTTGTTGAATTTCTTAACGAATTTTATTCTTCTCAACAGAGGCTCTACCGACCTTGTGGTAGATTTTTGACATTCATGAGTAGCTTCCAGCCTAAATACTAAGGTTATTTTGACTTAACGCGATTTAAGTAGGCACAATGTAACATTGGAGAGGATTATTCCCAACTCCCGCAAACGTACCGACCGCGGAAACCTTGATTTCGTTCACATTTGAAGTCGGTTAACGTTGCAGCCTTTGCTTTCACTTTGTAGCAATTAACGTAGCTGCATTGAATATTGAAAGCATAATCCAATCATGTCAGAACATCGAATAATAAGTAAATGTAGAGCATGTATTTACTGCACATAATGAGTGGCAACACATGCTGAGTGGAGACCCTTTTTGGTATCCTGCCGTGTCACCAAGTAACATAGTTTTAGAGTTAGTTTTAGTCTTAGTTTTAGGTGGTACTTATGGAGCCAAAATAAACCTTTCTTTCTTTCTATTTTTGTTATAACGTATAACCGTAAATTTTAAGGGCAGTAAGTAAAGGCCCTAAATTTACTTTTGTATGTTTAAATAAGAATGACGACTTAAAAAAATGTATGTATCACTACTTAGGTTAGCATAGCATTTTTTATAGTTAATTAATGTAATTCATTTTAAAATTGCTACGCCTCAACAGGGCATCATTTTTTAATTTTTTTGTAAAAAGTGTTGCAATAAATAAATACCGAATACTGAATACATGAACATTACTTTATTCGAAGCGTCGCTCTTGTTCGCACGATCTGGTAGTTCTGTTAATGCTAAACTTTAGATTTATTGCAATACTAGCTTATGCCCGCGACTTCGTCGGCGCGGACCTAGGTTATCGCGTGGTGGCGCCCTCTACCGGAATAAAAAGTATCCTATGTTGATCCTTGGCGCTCAAGCTTTCTCTATACCAAATTTCATCAACATTGGTTCGGTTTCGACGTGAAAGCGTAACAGACACACAGACAGACAGACAGAGTTACTTTCGCATTTATAATATTATAGTAGGGATATCGCTTCACAGCGCTAAAACTAATGTCTGGTTTGTGTTCATGCAAAAAATACACATTGTTTTACATTACATTTCTTTTAACATGCGTGTCATAACAATCATTAGATTATGGCTGAGTTCCTTGGGTCAGTTGTTATCTCGGCCGTGCATTATTAATTTATTAATATTTAATAAGTACCTAACTGACGTAGCGCAGCTTATAATATAAACAATCGACATAGGTAATAGTAATTTTTTCAACATTCTGGAAGTTGGTGATACCACTTGTACCTTCCAACTGGATTTGAAGCTTCGGTTCGGCCATTTTCCCCCACAAAAGCGTTTTAACCATTAATCCGGTGTCGACCTTTTTCGGCTAAAAGTCGTATTTCGGCGATTTTTTTGATTTCGGGGAAAAATGGTGCCGAAAACGAAATATCCATTTGTGATTTGTCACGCGTCATTCGACTTACCTACTTAGTATAGATAGTGCTACGAGAGTTGAAGTGAATGACTACACACACAGCTAAAAAAGTAACTGATTGCACAATGTCAAAATCCTGCTGTCATTACACGACATGTTGTAGCTGTGTGTGTAATCATTTACTTCAACTCTCGTGGTACCACCTACTCGTATACCAAAGCCTCGATGCATCAGGCCTATGTCCTATGTTCGATATTTCACTCAGCTGATTTTAACGGACGATGCGATTTTGTTTGCTATTCTGATGTGAGACTATGTTGTGTTTTATCTCCACGCGTATAAGTTTAATAGATTTATTGAGTTACTAGCTTTTGCCCGCGGCTTCGTCCGCGTGGAATTCGGTTATCGCGCGCTGTTCCCTCGGGAACTGTGCATTTTTCGGGGATAAAAAGTAGCCTAGTTGGCTTATGGGCCAGAGAGTGATCTCTATGCCAAAAATCATGTCGATCCGTCGCTCCGTTTTGACGTGAAAGACGGACATACAAACACACAAACACAATACAAACACACACACTTTCGCATTTATAATATTAGTATGGATTGCTTTCAGTATGCAACGGCAATGTCCAAATATTTTCGATTTTTGGCTTCATTTTTGGCCGAAACTAAATGGAAACCGAAGCTTCTTTTTCGGTCAAGTTTCGGCTAAAAATCCCTTTACTGCACTAGATTCAGACTAGCTACAGCGTGACAGTTCCAATTTGTTTACGAATTTTGTGATTATCGCGTACAATATGACTTTAATCAGATATAAGTATGATTATAGCTATTTTTACGCTATGTCAGTCAGCCTCGCCTTGCTATATATACACATATAGTATAGTAAAGGTCAACAACTACAATCAATGTTTGTAAAGATTACAATGAATTTGTTTTAACATTCTCCCAGTGTTTTTAAAATAAAACTTTGTGCAATTGTTTGCTGTTTTTAGGATGCGGTGTGTGTATGTATGTTTTGAGATCCGGAAAACTAAACTAATCGCACACCTAAATCTAGATTGTGTCAACTCAAAATAATCCGTTATATCTATATAAACATAATTAAATGCAATAAGGAACTTATGTTTGACAAATAAAAATATCTTCGGACGACCGGATGGCGAAGTGGTTAGAGAACCTGGCTACGAAGCTTAAGGTCCCGGGTTTGATTCCCGGCCGGGGCAGATATTTGTATGAATAATACGAATGTTTGTTCTCGGGTCTTGGATGTTTAATATGTATTTAAGTATGTATTTATCTATATAAGTATGTTTATCCGTTGTCTAGTATCCATAGTACAGTCACCAGCATTAATATCTGCCACAGTGGAGCGTGCAAAAATATCTGACACGTCCTTACGGCCCTAGAGATAGAGTCGTATCAGATATTTATGCACGCTTGTTGTGTCAGATATTGGTGCTGGTGACTGTACAACTTTGCTTAGTTTGGGACTAGGTCAATTGGTGCCAGATGTCTCATGATATTATATATTTATATATCTTTTTCTTTTGTCTTTATCCAGCATTTAATTTAGACCTCCCGGAGACTGAGTAGTCAGAAAGGAGATTTTGCGTAGGTAGGTAATAATTAAGAAGGAATTTGCTGTAGGTACAGGGGGTAAGTGAAAAAGTCAACGGAATTAAAAGATATAGTCATTAAAAGAGGGGCTGCAATACAAATGGCCGTAACCCAAAAACCTGTGGGGTTACTTTCGGTTGTTCTAGAAACTTTAAATTTGGTACAAAGGTAGCTTTTACAGCACAACAAATAAGAAAAGTCCGAAAACATTATTTTTAATATCTGTCTATCTATTTTGGTAACCATCTAAAATGACCTCACACTGCGTACATTTTGCTTAGAATAGGGGCTCTGCCAACACTGCATATACAGAGATTCCTACTAATTTGTACAGAACCCTCGGTGCGGGAGTCTAATGTAATTAAACTATAACCTCCTTTTTTGTAAGCTTGAGTCACGACCAACAAGGCCACTCATTCTTTTTCCTGCTTAATTGTATAAAAAGTGAAGAAATAAAAACTATACCGTTGCTAAACCATCTATTCGGCATGATGCAATGGACAGACAGACATGTCTAGATACAGACAGATAGTCGGTGGCATGCCCTAGTTCCAAGGTACAGATTGAAGACCTGTTTTACTTAATTCTTGTTCCATTTCAGAATTTCCGGTATCATTTTATTGTAAGGCCTTTTTCTTGACTCTCTGATAAGCTTCTGGTATTTTATGTGACAGATATGTATATATCATCATCCCAGCTTATATACGTCCCACTGCTGGGCACAGGCCTCCTCTCAGATCAAGAGGGCTTGGGCCATAGTTCCCACGCGGGCCCAGTGCGGATTGGGAACTTCGCACGCACCATCGCTTCGCAGGTTTCCTCACGATGTTTTCCTTCACCGCAAAGCATATATGATATGTATATATATATCTACTTATCCGAATAATAATAATATTTGCTGTTATTATTAAATTATTTTCACATATGTTTCTCATTCATTTAACCCCTTATTTTTTCCAGGAATGTCGAGTTAAAATATTATTACAAATAACAAATATTTTAATCACGATAAAACAATATAAATTAAATTTAACAAAAACTATAACCTTTTTTTCTAATTGTATTTTTATTAATTCTACTTGGATTGTCATAAAAACTACACGTCTTTACTAAATATGAACTCAATCTGGTAACTAAAAGTCGGCAAAAGACCTGCAAGATTTGACCCGGAAACAAACATTGCTGTTAAATTAAAAGCCTGAAAAAATATCTGAATAAAAAACCTAAAAACAAAACTCACCTTAATTTAAATAACACTAAAAATCACAATTAATTGAAACTAAAACTAACTACAACTAAACTAACGATTATAATTTATACATTTGGCTGCTCTGTGGAGAGACCTAAGTAATACTGAAATGTGCGCGTGCGTCTGGGACGATTGTCAACCGGTTTGTAAGCTATTGGTAACTTTATGATTACAGGTTAACGGGTAAGTTAACTTATCAGGCAGTGATAAAGGAACGATGTGCGTAGAGAGATATACACTGTGTTTTCATGATTTCCGTTAACTTCGGCAGATGGCGCAGTTGATTGATCGAAATTACTTGGTAATTACACTAACACAGTCTCCAGGGTTCATATTGTAATTATACATGTGTTTTGAACAATAATAGTTATTTATGTGGCTGGTGCATAATGAGAGGCATTAAAGTACGGGTGTGGTTTTATGAAACGAGCCGAAGGCGAGTTTCATAATAAGATCACACGAGTGTTTTAATGCCTAATTATGTATAGCCGCATACATAACTTTATCTACATGCATATCATAAGTTTTCTATAATATGTTCAGATATGGCCTGTATTTTGACTTTGACTTTGACTGAATAATATGTCATAAGTTTTCTACAATATGTACAGATATGCATTGTTAAAAAAAGTATTACCGATACTTTAATGTAAACATTAAGATGCACTGTACTTTAATGTGAACATTAAGATGCACCCGCAGATACCAGGTTTCTTAATAAAGGCCATTTGATAGTCGTTTCTGAACATATAATAGGGAAGTTATGATATGCATGTAGATAAAGATTTATTATTATTATGTTCTTTATTTTTCTTTCATTCTTAGGTTTAGGTTTTTATAATAGTTCTAAAAAGTAAAATACAGAAAAGTACATACAAAATAAAAATATTATAAAAACCTAACCTAGTTTGCCGCCGGTAACGGGGCAGGGCCCAAGCTACCGGTTCGTGGCCGCAGGGCCGCAGAGTGAGGAACCTTCGGACATTGCGTGCCGTGTCCAGAAGTACCGCCTTCTGTATCTGGCCCTTGATCCAGCCATCTAGCGAGAGCCTCTTGAGATGTTGGTCGAGACTCTTCGCTATTAGACCGTTTGCCGAATAAAAAAAAAAGACCAAGTGACAGCCGGACTCCCGCACGAAGGGCTTCGTAGCATTATCTATACAACATTAGACATTAGCAGAAAACACGTTTGTTGTATGGGAGCCCCTCTTATTTTTTTTTTATTTTTTTTAAAGTGATATGATTAAATATTCTACCTGTCGCCGTTATTATTATCGAGCAAAAACGCCAAAAAATCACGTTTGTTGAGTGAGAGCCCCCTTTAAACATTTATTTTATTCGGTTTTTAGTATTTGTTGTTATAGCGGCACCAGAAATACATAAGCCGTGAAAATTTCAACTGTCTAGCTGACACAGTTCATGAGATACAGCCTGGTGACCGACGGGCAGACAGACGGATGGACAGCGGAGTCTTAGTAATGGGTCCTTTGGGTACGGAACCCTAAAAACCGATTTTATTTCAGATAAACATAGTCAGGTTCTCTAACCACTTGGCATCCGTTCGTCAATTTCACAGCATTTATAGAAATGCCAGTTGCTTTTAAAATACTAATGTTAACTTGAACCCTAAGTATTAGGACCTAAAATTCATAGTACTCTTGCTTAATTACTCGTAAAGCACGGGTTTGCAATACATAAATTCTAGATCAAAGGTGAAACGAAGTTGATATTTGTTATGTTGTGATATTAAAAAGGATGGTGTTGTATAGATAATTAAGAGGACACAATCCTCTTAATTATCTATACAACACCGTTCAAATAATTTTTAGGATTCCGTACACAAAAACTTGCAAACCTTACTGTGTCATGAATCAAATGAAAGGGCTCATTATGAGGATCTGAAATATAGTTTTGTTATTATTTTAAAATAAATAGTTTTGATTTTATTAATGAAAGAAGACGAAAATTGGCCATTCCCGCCCTGATCTCCGAAACGAATACTCCTCAAATTTTGAAAAACAAAAAACAAAGTATACTTCATTTGCTTGTAGATTACAGGAAAACCTAGCATTGGCTGCATTAATATCTGCCACAGCGGAGCGTGCAAAGACACGGTAGGTTGCCCTAGAAAATAGAGTCAGACAGTTTGGTTGCGTCAGACATTGGTGCTGGGAACTGTACGCGATTTTTTTTAATCGACTGGATGGCAAACGAGCAAGTGGTTCTCCTGATGGTAAGAGATCACCACTGCCCATAGACACCTGGAACACCAGAACACCAGGGGGATTGCAGATGCGTTGCCAACCTAGAGGCCTAAGATGGGATACCTCAAGTGCCTGTAATTTCACCGGCTGTCTTACTCTCCACGCCGAAACACAACAGTGCAAGCACTGCTGCTTCACGGCAGGATTAGCGAGCAAGATGGTGGTAGCAATCCGGGCGGACTTTGCACAAGGTCCTACCACCCGAATTCAGTCCTTTGACTTTCCAGCTGACAGTACATCTCGATATCGTACGTAGGATTATCTTGATGCAACGTAAGCCCTACGTGTTTTTTCCAAGATGCAGTTATCTGCATGCCAAACTTACAAGCACGAACAGACGATCCCACTTATACATGTTTCTTTATTTGTCACGTCTCTTATACATACTCAAAAGTTCAACTATTAATCTATTAGATTATTGTAATGTACGGTTCACCACCAAAATCCTGAAAAAACCACGAGCTTTACGGTGAAAGAAACAACGTGTGGAAACCTGCTCAAACCTGCGAAGTAATTGTCTTATTTAAATTTTCAGATCTAGATTTACCCATCTCTAGTTTCCACTTCAACATTAAAGCCTTCTATTGCACTTTGACAATTAAATAAATACACACAAACAAGTTCACTTCACTCACGGCCGACGAACTCACGACGAGTCCACTACTGAAACTGTGGCCTTAGACTTCAATACATCGGCCGTATTTGAAATATTCGTGAGTGCAAAAGAGATGCACTTACCTTTCATCAACTACAAGTCTAGAGACATAAAATTTTGTAAGGATCTTCTTCATACAACGAAAATAAAGTTCACGATTTATTATTTGGGAATTGACATTGGCAATTTAGTCATCATCATCATCAACATGTAAGCCGAAATGCGTCCACTGCTGGACATAGGCCTCCCCCAATGCTCTCCACCCAGACCGGTCTAATGCTTTCCGCATCCACCGCGATCCCGCGATCTTAACCAGCTCGTCGCTCCATCTTGTTGGGGGCCTACCGACAGCTCGTCTCCCGGTCCGCGGACGCCATTCGAGAACATTCTGGCCCCATCGGCCATCACTCATGCGAGTAATGTGCCCCGCCCACTGCCAGTTCAGTTTCGCAATTTTTCGGGCTATGTCGATAACCTTAGTTCTACTGCGGATATCATAATTTCTGATTCTATATCGCAGAGAAACCCCGAGCCCTATGAGTGACTTTAAGCTTCCTCACGAGGCCCACCGTTAGCGCCCACGTCTTAGATCCAATTTAGTAAAATCCCGGAAAGATAACTTTCAAACCTAAAAAATCCGTGGCTCAAAAAAACTCTGGCTGGCTGCTCTGATGTAAAATCTTTAGAATGGTATTTAGTTAAACTTGTTTATTTTATGACACAGGTAGACAGCACATTACCTGAAAGTGCATAAAATACGTCATTTTACTCGAAACGTTAATTCTCGATCCGCAGGCGAGAGTTAATAGTTACATCGAGGGTAAAATGGATTATACAAATACTTTCCATTTCAACTGCAAGGAAATTAAACAGCAACAATATACACAAACGTTATCACTCACCATTATTTTTTTCATGCATTCCTTGGTAACTTACTATAATTGCTTAGTTTTATTAATTTAGTAACGGATTGATTAGTTAATAAACTTCTTAATTATATCCAAAAATAGCACTAGAGGAGGCATTTTGCGGGCACGTTAATTGGTAACGTTTACAAAAAAATCAATTAATTTTCGAGTTGTCAGAAGAAAGTATTTATACTTAGTATTTTTACTCCGTACTTATTAATGTATGTTAGGTCCCTAGGTAGCCGAATGTACCAAAGCTAATTTATTTTAAATAAAACAAGTAATATTGAATATTATATAAATATTTTATACATTACCTAGGCACATTGTGGGAATATATCATTGATATTTTTTCTAAATTTTTGGCAGTCAATTTTTTACGCATTATTTAGGCAAATTAAGATTGGTTTAATTTTTGACATTACATTATTTCGGGTTAAAAAACTAGGTAATTTATAAATACTTAGTACGGATACTCGTGTAATAAAATGTATTTTTTGTAAACGTTACCAACTGACGTGCCCGCTAAATGCCTCCTGTAGTGCTATGTCTGATTATGCCCTAAAGCGTACAACTTTTATGCCGCCATTGTGCGTAAATACGAACTTTACATACATACATGTGAAAAAAAAATGTTAAATTTGATCTAGTTCACAGTTTACGTGATCATCTTCTCAGAATACAGCACAAATGAAACTTCATTCCGAGTTTATGCAAACGGATATTGTTTAGCATTTAGCTAACTCTTCGTTCCGCGAAGCTAAATGCCATAATCAGAGACCTCTTAACATTTATTTATACGTTTATTAATTAAGTCTTTTCAAAAGTTAAAAAAATGTAACGAGTTAAAATTCGACCAATATTCTTATACTGGACAAGAGACGGCCATGATGGTTTCGAAATGGGTCCATATCGCCTCGCATATCTAGGGGAAGCTGGGGTCAATTGAAACGCGGGTCATTTGAAACAAGTCAAATAACTCCGAGACGAATAGTCTTAGCGGCGGGGGTCCGAGGGGGGAAGAGATCGGCAAACCTGTACAAACCTGTCGAGCAGTGCGCGCCGCGGCTCCAAGCCCGTCGGACATTTTTAAGTGACCGTATTACTTTTTTGACCCAAAAAGTAAGTATTTTTCACGTTTTTTTATCGTTTATTGATTAATAACCATGTGTAGTACGTTCCATTTTTCTAAACTACTATAATCTATAGTTATTGTAGTCGAAATTAAAGTGGTTTGTGTAAGCCTGTAGTGTTCCGTTTTTTTTTTACGTAATTTAATACTTACTGATAGGTTGATGGGGCAATTGAAACAAAAATTTTGGTGGCAATTGAAACATGTTTCAATTGACCCCTGTACGTGTTATTGAGTGTGCGATGTTTATTACAGCTATTTTATTTTTTCAGATGCCTCGAAACCGCAAAAAAACTACCAATCGCGGCGAATGCGATCTAAATTTGTACAAGAAGGCGTACGACGAGGTTCAAACCAAAGGTATACCTTTAAGGCAAGCGGCGGAAAAATATGGTGTAAAATTAACTTCCCTGTTCAGATATAAGAAAAAACGTGATAGCTGCAATGAAGACGCAGCAGTATCCGTGTCGATGGGTTACTCTCCACACAATAAAGTGTTTTCTGAATCTCAGGAAAAAGAGTTGACGAAATATTTAACAAGATGCGCTGACATTTATTTCGGGCTTTCAAAAAGAGAGGTAAGAAAATTGGCTTACGAACTTACCAAAAGCTATAATTTAAAAAAGCCCCAGTCCTGGGATGAAAATGAGCTCGCTGGAGAAGATTGGTTTAGAGCCTTCATGTCAAGAAACCCTGAGCTATCCGTAAGAGCTGCTCAAGCTACCAGTTTATCGAGAGCTACAAGTTTCAACAGGACGAATGTTGAAGCGTTCTTTGATAACCTAGAAAAGGTTATGGATCGGCACAAATTTGAACCTCAAGATATTTATAACGTTGACGAGACGGGGATCACAACGGTACAAAAACCTGACAGAATTGTGGCCAGGCGGGGTATAAAACAGGTGGGTTCTGTTACGTCAGGAGAAAGGGGAACACTCGTAACATTGGCTTTCGCAGTTAGTGCTTTAGGTAACGTGATTCCTCCTTTTTTTGTGTTTCCTCGCGTTCGTTATCATGATCACTTCTTAAGGGATGGTCCAGTGGGTTCTACTGGTACAGCTAATCCCTCTGGATGGATGCAAGATGAAGGCTTCCTGCAATTTCTAAATCATTTTAAAAAATATGCCAACTGCTCAAAGAGTCATCCAATATTGCTTGTACTAGATAACCACTCATCCCATATACACATCAACTGTCTAGATTATTGCAAAGATAATGGTATTGTATTACTCTCTTTCCCGCCTCATTGTTCCCACAAACTACAGCCACTGGATAGATCCTGCTTTGGCCCGTTTAAAAAAGCAATCAACTCTTTCTGCGATGCTTGGATGCGAAATAATCCAGCTAAAACTATGAGCATTTATGATTTGCCAAGTATTGCAGCCACTGCTATGCCATTAGCCTTTACCTCAAATAACATTCAAGCCGGATTTAGAGCAACTGGTATTTGCCCATTTAATAGAAATATTTTTACTGATTTGGATTATGCACCTTCCTTTGTAACTGACCGTCCAAACCCTGTGATAGATGTTACTCCAGGGCAAAATTCACCATCTACTGAGGAACAAACCAACAGCGCTAACATCCAAGTCGCGGGAGTTCCTGATCAGAATCAGACACTTAATGAGACACCAACCAATATAACTGACAGCCACGTCGCAGCTTTGGATGTCGTTACAGTTCCACCTACCACACCTCCAATGCACATAAACCAAGCTTGTGGAACTACTTTTGATCCAAATCAGCCATCCACAAGCCGATCAAACATTTTTTCGCCAGAATCGACCAGGCCATTTCCAATTGCTCCACCAAGAGTTATGCCTGCAAGGGGCAGGAAAAAGAGAAAGTCGACCATCTACACGGATACGCCTGAAAAAGAAGAAATAAGGAAGGAAAGTGAAGAGAAAAATCGTAAAAGGCAGGCAAAAAAGGTAAAAAAGAATATCACTAAAACAAATAAGGGCAAAGGCAAAGGTAAAAAAACGAAACAACAAGCACCAAAAATGACAACTTCTTCGGAGGATGAAACTGAAGACTGCTTTTGCTTGGTTTGCATGGAAAGCTACATAAGCAGCAGACCTGGAGAAGATTGGCTGCAATGTTCTGGGTGTAAGCTGTGGGCACATGAGGCTTGCACAACTGGGGATCTTCAATATTTGTGTCATAACTGTGAATCTGATTAATCAGGGATTGATCTGATATGTTCTTAGACGTTTTTTCCTTATGTTACCTACCTATAATTTATCTATTTGTGTCTTGTCATTTGCCAAATTTATCTTAGGTAAGATTACTATTGTTAGATACTTAAAAAGTGTTATATTTTGTATGAGAAACTTTTATACATGTTGATTAAATTAGTAAGTTGATCTCAATACTATAATAATTCAGTCCCATATTATAAGTTAAGGCCATTAGGTGCCATATAATTATGTTAAATTCAAAGACTGGCTTTGCGTGATATGATTCTAAAGTTATATAGTTCTTAATGATCATTATTATAATAAATACATATTTTTTACTTGCTGTTTCAACTACCCCCCACCTTTGTTTCATTCGACCCAAGTCTTGGGGCATTTGAAACGTTTACCGCGATTTTCTAAAATTCTTCTAACTATTTATCAGTAGTTCATGAAGTCAAATTAAACTTTTCACCATATAGCTAGATAACTTGACTATAATTTACACCATTCAAGAAACCAATTCGGTAAGTAATGAGGGTAGAATACTCGAATTTATCAAAAACGTTCCAATTGACCCCAGTCTCCCCTATTTGTTGAAAGTCCGAATGTAATGTTTGTCAGAATGATCGTTTGTATGTATGTATGTATGTAAACTCTTTATTGCACATAAAAATAAAAATACAAATACACAGAGAGGAGAACAAAGGCGAGCTTATCCCTAAAAAGGGATCTCTTCCAGCTAACCTAGTTAGGAAAAAACATTTGGTTATATAGAGGATAAGCGGAAATTTACGTGCGATAAAGAGACAAAACAGAAATACTCAAAAGAGATAAAATAAATACAACATTATTCACATTAAAACTAACATAAAACAAAAGAAATATAACAAACAATTACAAAAGCGAAACAGTCTCATCTCAGGTGTCAGTGTCCAGCCATAATTTCTTTAAACTCTCCCTGAACGAGGCCACAGACGGAGATTCCCTTAGAGACAAGGGTAAATCGTTCCACAGCTTGACTGAATGGAAAGTGAAAGATTTAGCATAAGAGCGCGCGTTGTTAAGCGGGAAGGCAAGTGTAAGTTTGGAACTCGACCGCAAACGGTGTCCACTTCCAGTGGCCAAGTAGCTAAATCTTTCAGACAGGTAAGAAGGAGAAGCAGGGTTAAACAGGACATTATAAAGAAGACAAAGGGTATGAATGTCTCTGCGATGACGAATAGGTAGCCAATGAAGCTGTTTGCGGAATTGGATTTGTCATCCTACTTCCTACTAATATTATAAATGTGAAAGTTAGTGAGTGAGTATGTTTGTTACTTCTTCACGCTGAAACGGCTGAACGGATTTGGATGAAATTTGGCAAAAAGTTAGTTTATAACCTGGATTAAAACATAGGATACTTTTTATCCCGATATTCTCACGGGATAGGGATAAAATCTCGAACTAATAACCGCTGGGCTTAGAGTCATGAAATTTGACATGGGTGTTTTAATTTAATGTCAATGAAAACCGCGATGTAATTTTAGGGAATTCCCACGGGAATTTAATAAAATCCCGGAATTTCAATTCAACTGCTGTATCTAATGATTTACGCGTGCGAAGCCGCGGGTAAACGCTAGTAAGTCATCTCTTTATTCTTTGAATCCAATAATTGTTCAGAATTGTTATAAAACAAACCAAACCTAACCTATAGTTTTCTATAAGATGACTGTTTATAAATTTCAGAAAAAATTAAGGTTTCAGTTTCAGCGGGCAAAAATTACGGTTTGACTAGCAAAGACATCTATGCGAACTTCGGAGCTCCCTTTCGAAATACTCAGAGATGTGAGCGCAGTCCGAGTCTGTACCCCTAGTGTAAGTTTTCGGTTACAAAATACGTCTCGATCGCGTTCGCGTAAAATCTCAATTTGTATGGAAATACGAACAGCGACCTGGGTTCGATTCCCAGCACTGGTCTTATTTTTCTGGTTTTTCTATGCATCTATATTTCAGTTTGTATTTTCGATATGGGTTTTACGGGATGACCGTAAAAGTAACGATACATTTGGAATTGAAATAAAAAATATTCCAAAAAAAACAATCTTAACAAGTTTTTTTAGCTGACTGTACTTTTTGTTGACTGTACTTGCATTGTCATCTAAACTGCATATCCTTCCTTACCAAATTTCAAGCCGGTAGGTACTATTAACCATTGAGGAGTTCCCTCCTGCGGAGACGATCCTGGCAGGACCACCAGGATGTCAGTACCAGATTATTGTACTGTCACCAAATTGACATTCATAAGTGCTTATTATAGCCTAAATTGAATAAAGATATTTTGACTTTGACTTTGAAACCGAAACTACAAATTAATTTCGAAACTCACCGAAACTGGAACCGGAAGCTCTATCGGATTCTGACAATAATAAACAAAAACATGCCCGTGTGGTTCGTTTGAGCTGGAAAGAGGCCCACAGCGATTCCCTAGCAAACCAATGCACAATGTGGCCTTATTGCAAGGCTACAATAAGGCCCGCCAATTAAGGCCCTGGCCCATTTCTCTAATATGTAGCCTTTGTTCACACGTATTGTAGTTTTACAGAGCTTTTTCAACAATACCTTTTGTTCTAAGCTTTTAATGAGCAGCCTTCTTGATGTAGGATTTCCTCGTAAGCTTGTGCCGGGAATATTAAAAGTTTACATAGTGTAGGTATTTATGTTTATATATACCAGATTAGCGAGACCCCTAGGTAATCCTGAAAAAAAAGGAAACAGGAGCTTTAAATGTATGCAGTCTAGGTTTTATCCTGTTTAATACAAAACGCTGTATATTACGAGTACATATTTACACTAGATTTTTCAATTATCTTTTATAAATTCAATACCTTAATATTTGAGTCAACGTAGCTGCTTAGATATAAGTCATAACACCTTGACACACAATAAATACTTTGACTTTGAAGCTTCGCCTAAAGTAATTCAAGCTCAAATTGATAACAATTGTCCCTCGATCGAGCCACGCTTTTTCCAATACCTTCGCCCTTCATAACTTACTTGAATTGACGAACTTTCTTGCAATAACAATCCCCTTTGATTCTGAACCGACTCAAACTCTCAGAACAATCATCATTCTTGGATTACCAAGTCCCCATTGGCTGACGTTTGCCGAAAAATCGACTGTTTGTTACGGAAAGTTTGATTGCTTTTGGAAACTCCGAGTTTTGTCATAAAAAAGTTTATTGATGATTTTTAGGTGATATCTCTCAGTTATAATTTGGCTCAAAGCTTAGACAACCGTTGGACACGGTTTTAATGCATGTCTAGTCATAGAAAACTGTTATATACTATATACTGGCACATATAACAGCACCTCACGCTTTTATTTATTATTATTATTATTTTTTTTTTTTTATTCAACTGGATGGCAAACGAGCAAGTGGGTCTCCTGATGATAAGAGATCACCACCGCCCATAAACATCCGCAACACCAGGGGTATTGCAGACGCGTTGCCAACCTAGAGGCCTAAGATGGGATACCTCACGTGCCAGTAATTTCACCGGCTGTCTTACTCTCCACGCTGAAACACAACAGTGCAAGCACTGCTGCTTCACGGCAGGATTAGCGAGCAAGATGGTGGTAGCAATCCGGGTGGACCTTGCACAAGGTCCTACCACCTGCCTGCCTGCTGTATTAGCTACCAATAATAAAAATGAAAAAATGAAAATGAAAAGATTTATTCGGGACAAACACATATAAATAATAGATTCAGAACAAAAACATAATAATAATAAAGTGAAATAAAATAAAATGAGGTTACAAAATACAAAAATAATTAAATGGTCCCGCCTCAGCATAAAATGCGGACTCCTTTGGTGGAGCCAGCGCTGGTCTTCCGGCGAGACCATATATATAACTTTAAGACATTCTAAGTAGTACGTCTCACATAAATTACTATAGTAGTTTAAGACGTGAGTTATCCGGGTCATTATATTTAATATGAGTGAGTCTCACGGTAGTTTCATGTTCAAAATTATAGTAAATAACACAATTTCCAAGCAAAGAGCCACTTAAATTTCACTTACATATTCCCAAACCTCCAAAATCCCAGTGGGTTTCCATATAATATTTAATGCAGTGATATCGAGGCTATTCCAGGCCATTCAGGAATATTCTAGAATATTCCTGACTTAACCACCGCGTTAGGTGTTACGGGAAGATGTATTTTCCTTCAATATACTCACATTACCTTGGCCGGATTCCCTGAAGGTAGTTTAAAGGGATGGGATTCTGGTCGAAAATGTCGATATCGATATTTTACTTCTTTGATATGAACCTTCACAAAGTAACTCTGGAAACAATCTATTTGGCATAAAGTTAAACTGCGACAATCACGTGATATTTAAGTGTAAGTTCAAGGTTATTTAAAATAAAATATTGATGAGTTAAAAATATTCATCATCATCATAAGTTGGTCTGCATCCTCTGTGAATCCACGGCTTTAACCACGCCATCCGTCCTTCTCGTTGGTGGACGTCCTATGCTGCGTTTGCCGATCCGCCCAAAAAAAGATTGATTTTCCTAATTGAATTTTAATATTGTTTGTTTTTATAAATAATATGCTTGCTCATAAAATCTAGAGATTTTTAAAAAAGAAAAAGGTTTTCGGATCGCTGACGGATGGGTTGTGGTTTTAGAAATCTCAGTGACTTTTGTTGACACTTAGTTATAAATTATAATGCAGGTGCGTGTTACGTGGTCACTAACGCTAGACAAACGGGTTGTAGTTCAATAATCATCATCATCATCATCTCAGCTGTAGGACGTCCATTTGACCTCCTCTCAAACGTCTAAACGTCTGCACCTCCAGTAACCACTTGGCCAGCGCACCGGCTGCTCAAGAGGCTTCCGACCAGCACGTCCAGCCGCTACTCCACCTGCGCCACCTGAACACCCGGGCCCAGGAAAGTGCCTGCCTGTAATTCCTAAACCAACCACGAAATCTCATGCCACGTACTGTAGGAGAGACTGATTGTTAAGCAACTGAATAAAGCGAGTCTTCAGATAATTCATTGTTTACTTTCTCTCCTACAAGCTGACCCGCTAGCCGCTAAGCGCGACATTGGCTGAAACCATAGACCTCCAGTCGCTTCGGTTGGTAGCGGCCTGCATCCACCGCAAACCCGCGGCTTTAACCAGGTCATCCGTCCA
This sequence comes from Choristoneura fumiferana, assembly GCF_025370935.1. Taxonomy (NCBI): domain Eukaryota; kingdom Metazoa; phylum Arthropoda; class Insecta; order Lepidoptera; family Tortricidae; genus Choristoneura; species Choristoneura fumiferana. The sequence continues at coordinate 527,396 of NC_133486.1, forward strand.
TCTCGTTGGTGGACGTTCTACGCTGCGCTTGCCGATCCGCGGTCTTCACTCGAGAACTTTTCGGCCCCAACGGCCATTTGTTCTAATATAATGTACCTACTTAAATAGGTAAATTATATAAAAAACATCCTAACATTCAAACTTTTGCATTTTTAATACACGTGAGATAATAAAACCCGGGTTATTAACTTATAATCTTTATTAACAATTTTATCGAAATGACATTTGCTATCGTACGGACACCTCGCTACATCACTAATGCACCTGCAGAGCAATCTCCCTATTTACGACCCGATGCAGACTATTGAGTCGATAGCCGGTCGCATGTATTAATATCGATTACGGCACAACACTACTCCATTATCACGCGATATTGATATGAGAGTGCATTGAATATTAAGTTTGTACGAAATTGATTATGACGTTTGCTTCTTTGCTTGTGAGTTTCTAGAGTTCCGTAGTCAAAATTCCGTAGCCTGATAGCCTGTATGTTCGTCTGTCCAGGGCTTAGCTCAGAGAGTTAGTTGGTACTAGAAAGTTGTAATTTGACAGGAGTGTATTAGGTAGGGGAGACCAGGTATGAAAGTAACACGGGATGAACGTAACAAATGAGTTCCCGAACGAATTATGTTGGCTACACTGATGGCTTTATCACCAATATGCGCCATTTTGACCCCTCCCTTGCCTCTGTGGCGCTCACGGTGCTGTGCCGTCAGGTTGTGAACGTAGCGAGTAGATGCCGCAAAAATACCCACAAAGTAAGTTTCGATCTTTTTTTTCAAGTGTGTTTATTTTTATTGTGGTTAGTTTAAGCTTGCATGTTATGTGTCAGTAAAATTTTATAACTGTACATCTTTCTATCTTGGCGTCCGAAAAGGTATCTTTCTAACGAGTTTTTTAGATTATGCGCAAGTGTTTGACAAATTCGGGAAAATTTAAAGGTAGGGATGAAAGTAACAACTTGTTACTTTTATCCCTATTACGATTGCGGTATCGTAAAGCTCATTTTATTGTGTTTATTTATATTTCAAAGAACTACAGATTTATTTTCTTATTCCAGAATACCTAACATACATATACAAACGACTAGTAGAGGCTTATAGTCACTGCAGGAATAAAGGATTTGGCTGCGGAAGAAGTACTTCTCAGAAAAGTACCATTTTAAGACGCTGCGAATTTATATCATCTATGCCATGTAACTTTATATGCGCAAAAGCAAAGAAAATGCCAGAAGAAGGTTCTACAAGTCTTCCAAAAGTAGACTATGTATCAAAGAAACGACTTTTAAATGATGAGGGAGAAATAATACTGGCCGAGTATTTTATTATTACTATTTACACACTTAATTGTTCCTAAATTAATACGGATCAATGACCAAAGAAGTGAAAACATTGGCGTTTCAATTGTCAATTAAATATAACAGTAGACTCTTCTAAAAACAAATTAAATTATGTGTGTTTTTAAACCATGTTGATTATTGCTATGTTTTCAAAACGTAATTAATATTTTTGATGAAATTAAGACCTAAACATAAGTAAAAGGCAGATTATAAGTTAAAATATTGATTATGAACGTATTTTTGTTTTTATTTGCAATATTACAATCATCCCTTTGTACTGTTACAACCAACCCTAGGGGTAGGGATGGTTGTAACAGATTCCACTTTTTTTATATGATCGTTTTTTTCTAAATATATAATACCAGTCGCATTTAATCTATAGCTAAAATATAGTTGAAAGACCAATCTATCTGGTATATTAATTGAGATTTCGAAATTCCTTAAAGTGTGAGAGATATTACGTAAAAAGTGTAAATTGTTACGTTCATCCCTGGTCTCCCCTACCTGTCAAATTAGGACGACACGAAGTGATAAAAACACTGTTACATTAGCTATACGTAATGTAAAGGAGGTTGGATAAGCAATAATTTACAATATTAAGGGGCTGTTTCACCATCCATTGATTAGTGTTAACTGACGGTTAAATCTGATGCCGTCTCTATTTGTTTTGTTCGAATAGACGGGACGGCATCACATTTAACCGTCGGTTAACGCTAATCAATGGATGGTGAAACAGCCCCTAAGCCTATTTTATATAAAAAAAATGATTAAAAATAAAAAAGTACGTACAATAAATAAGTCCTATATCAGGAATCGAACCTATAGGTAGAGTCATTCACGATGACGCGTGCCGTGGTTCTTATTACAATGCCATTAATGGCTAATTTTGACAAAATCACGCGTCTTCGTGGATGGCACTAGGTATATATAGCTTCACACGCATTACAAGCAATCGTTACCGGTGGGCCAACTGTTAGTCTACGTAATTAGTTCTAACAATGCTTGATAGATGGAGCTAGCTAGACGTAAAAACGGATCACAAAGTATAATACGTCTTTACTGAAAAACACTGCTTTAAGATGCTACTAGCGCCATCTCGTTATGTATCTTGAAACTATTTAAAAGATTGCACTACCTTTCTTATGTTGCACTTTTAATATATAAACATATTTAATTGATTAAAAGGACTATTAGTAATATATTAACCTTCTTGTTCAGTAAAAGTAAATACTTGAAACTAGTAGTTCTTGTAATACTTAACAGATGGCGTAAGTAGTATGCCACGCTTCTTTCTGAAGTTAAGTAAAATTATATTAAAATGGTAACATTAAAATGACCGCTATGCAACCAAACTGCATTCAGTAATTTTGTCAAAATTCTATAAGGAGATAAATCATATTTACTTCAGCGCTCTCTATTTAAATAACATCGATGTAACACAAAAGAAAAAGCGCACCGAAATCGGTTTAGTTATTTTCCCAAAAAATAAGAAAAAACAACCTATTTTAACAGCCAATAGAGCTGTCCCACTGCTGGGCAAAGGCCTCCCCCCATGTCATCCACTTGACCCGGTCTTGGGCGATCTCTGACCAGCAGCAAAGAAAAGCGACCAAGTCATCCCGCCATCGACGTCTAAAAAAAAATTCCTACTAAAAATTATTTAATTTTAATATGTTTTTGTAAAATGTAAGTTTTTGGTAGTATTTTTGATTTGTCTGATTTTAATAATCGGTCCCCTGGGGTAAAGCCTAAAACATAATGTACGTGGACGCATGTCTATTTATAATTATAACATTTAGGTACTTTAAGCTTTAAATAATAAATAGATAGGTTTAGTTTTTTAGAAACTTTTGTGGAGGAATTTTAAATCTATAACATATCAAAATCTCAGGATATTTAACTGAAACCACATTTTCCATACTTTAGGTCCGGGGTTTTATAAAGTGATAAAACATTACAAACTTTATTCGTTTCAGTATAAACTTTTGAAAACTCACTAAAAATATTGTTTTAATACTACTTTATATATTACTAACAAAAACTCTCAGATGAAGCAAAAAATAGTTTTTTTAGTTTTAGTTTTTTTTTTTCAGTAAGACGGTATTTTGTTTTAACAGGAAGCGGTATTCCACATTGTGATTGTTTAACTTAGTTCTCTAATTTCATCATAGATGGCGCTACTTGTGGTTTCGATGACGCTATCGTTTGGTTTTCCTGAATTTATAAGAATTCCAAATTTTTTAGCTCGTCGTATTATTCAAACAAACATACATACATACTTAGTTTTTGCAAATCCGGAGTTCCTGCACAGGAATATAACCGGCTTTAGTGAAATTGAAAATTTATTGGCGAGCGCGATGTGGAAGGAAAATGAATTAGTAGCAAAGAGACAGGTGTTTTTCTGTATAGGTCCTTCTTTAGTACATTGTTGTAATCAAAATGTATGACAGCTAATTCTGAAATTAATTAAACTGATAATTATTACCCAAATCGCATTGTTTCTAATCTAATATGATTCGATTTACCTACAACTGGATAAAAATATCTACCTGGGAAGCAAATAGTGGATTGTGCAACGAGAGCATAAAACGAACCATTGTATCCGAGACGTTCATATAGCCACCCGAGCCGGTACGGTGAGGGTGAATATACACGTCGAGGGGAAAATGGGTCCTCTTTTCAATCTGCTTTTCACTTCGATTGCGAGGAGATATAAATAGCCACAGTGGAAACAATTGTTCATTAGTACCTTTTATTTATCATGCATTGCTTATTCTATAAATTTTTACTTTTATTGATTTATTTTGATTGATTTTTTAGTTTTATAAAAATTAAAGTTATTAAAAAATATAAATTAACTTTTTTGTTTGTGGCTGTTGACGCCTTGGTCTTAGACGAAGATTTAGCATATGCACTAGAGCTTAAAAACTCATTTAAGTATTTAGCGTAGATCCAGCATGAGAAGTGAAAATACTGTTCGTACATTGCGGAAGCATTCATTGTAACGCTTTGCTAAATATTAATAAAAAATAAAAATGTTCCCATTCAAACACTAGCTAGATAAATACAGGTATTTTCTTGTATATTTAGAAAAAGAGAGCTAAAACTAAAACACGTGTCCGTATAGTGCCCGGGTGCTAAAAAGACAACTATGAAGTTCCTGATTATTGTTAAAAAAATGCCATACTTACTACTCTGTCGCACGCAACAGGTAAACATTGCATTTTTGTCTAAGATTTATAATTGTTAATATTCAGAAACTTCATAGTTTTGCAATGTGTCAGGGTTTACTTCATAACGGCCGTTGACACTAGTAGCTAAAAGTTATTTTGGCTGTGGATGTTGCGTTTTCATTTCGTTGTATTTCATCAACGGAAGGAGCGTGCAAAATTAATCACGTCATTGCTAAAATATTCAAAGCAAGTGGGGCTTGTTCGTACTACTTCGCAAAATGAAGCTTATCCATTTTATTCGAGCAATAAGTATTTGTATGCATTTATCTGCCCTTAAACGCAATAGGCGGTATAAATAGTAGATTATCAAACAAGGGTTGCAAGTGATCAATTACACTCAAGATAGGCGCACGAGCGGGCAAAGCGAGCGAGGGTGCTTATGGTTCGCGGGTGTAATTGATCATTTACACTCGAGTCGAATACTACTTTTCATCACAAATGCGAGGAAATAAAGAAAACCCATTATAAATGTATACGCAATTTTTAACAAAGCGGAAGAAAATTTATCGCGCCAAAAAGTCTTTTGTTTTTTTTTTTAACGGCCTCGCGCTCTTTGGCTTTGGCACATTCAGCCAGCACTGGCCAGCAGCATTATGCCAGCATGGAGGTTTGGAGGTAAGTATTACGCATTACAATCTCCTTGTTTACCAGTTCGTGAATACAAGGGAGCATCATTCGATTTTTAAATTTACTTACATCCCTAAAGATGCAAATCCAATTTACAACACGGATTTCAAGTTAAATGCAACCTACTTTCAGAGCTTAAGTGATGAAAAACCTTTTTCAGTTATCTAAGCGGAACAATGCAGAATGTCGAAAGCGACACAATGATGGTTTAAATAAGACAAAAGTGCATTTACAAAAAAATCACCTCCATATTTAAATTATAAAAAACTGCTAACCCCAAAAAAACCGCCGTAAATTTTTATTATAAAGCTGAAGAAGCCAACAAAAGCTTTGCAGAGGTTGCTGCAGTTGAATTATAATAAGTTTTATAATTAGATTCATCCTTTGTGCCCCGCTGTTTGAATAACGTCGGTGTTAAAGTTTGAGAAACGTGTGCTTTTTAGAGAGAAAACCGTCGCTAAAAGTTAACTTCGTTAAAAGTTAAAGCGTTTTCCAAAGGTTTAACGGAAGTAGACGTTAATCGTTATCTCGTGGGAAAAAAACTATATTAAAAAACTAAACATCGAGAATGAAAAACGTTAATTGCGGCTTATCTTTTTGGCAAATAGTAGGAGCTTAACAAGCGAATGACGTACTTAGAATGGGAACGGAAGTTAATGTATTTATTTTAACTTCGTTAATTAACGTGTAACGAGGTGTCATACAGCTCGTTTCTTCCTCACTCTTTGTACTGCCTGGTTTAGCACATAGTAAAAAAATATGGCTTTTCTGTCCTAATTAATAGGACAATTTCGCCAGTGTCAAGTTAAACTCTCTTTGAGAGGCACGTTGTACGGTGATTGTAGTTTTTGCAACTTGATAGTAAAATTCCAGAAACCACGTGGAGACCACTTGCGCATTAAAAAATGTTAGACACGAGAGCAATATAGTATTTTGGGATCACTGTTCACTGTTAAGGTTAATCGCCGCATAAAACACTATCAAAATTATATATCTATACTACTCACCGCGAACCTTGATCTCTACGACATTGACAATGACAGTTCATTAGCTCCACTTTTATATAAATTTGTAACGGAGTCCTGTTACGCGAAATTGTTTACAAGCAATGCTTGGAAGTCTAGCACGTCATAATAAGTAGAATTATAATATTTAAAAAAGAATATTATTAAATGATTGTCCTTGGACTACGCAAAAATAAAACAAACGCTTTTAGTTATGATTAACTTTCCTATTTTAATCAGAATCTGATAGTGAAATGTTCTGTCTGAGTTTCGGACTCCGATTCCGACCTGCAATGATGGGTGTAATGGATTTATATAAAGTACTGAACGCATAAATATAAGAATTTGAGGAACATTACCAGTGCATCCATCTTATTTTATTAAAATAATTTGTGTTAAATAACTTGGCTGAATGCAAGATATTACCTTTGCTTGAAAAAAAAATGAGAAAATCGAAACTGTTGCATCACTATCAGAAATGTCAGATAACTGTCATAAGGATCAAGGTTGGCCGTGAGTAGTATAGACAAAGATGAAATAGGGTTGATTACGTTATTTCTGACCTATGTACAGTCGATTTCTTATACTTTATAGCGAAAAGATCGAAAATATTAATACCCCCTATTGCCATTGTATTGTGTATTGTATTGTTGCCTATATTGTCTATCCTGAATGTATGTGTAATATATAGATTTTTTTGTACTGATTTGTGGTGTGCAATAAAGAATATTTTCACTTCTCATGCTCTAAAAGTAGGTCAATATAGCCTTACGAGGCAGAAGTAAAGTGAGTCCCTAGGGAGTAAAAGTAATTAATTTTCTTCAAGATACTTAGATAAACTCAAAGAGTACTTGCTTTGTTTTTGGCATAAATTAAGATTGTGTGTGAACCATTTTCATGACGAAAATGTTACGTTCTTAGTCTACGTGGTATTAGTTCTATGCTTATTTCGCTTAGAAAGTGGTGCCATTCTATTTATTCCAGTTTGTGTATGGACCATTTCGCCGATGCGATTTTGTTATATCTGTGTCTGGTTGTAGGGCGTAAATCATAACGATTAAAATAAATTGATTATTCTCTTAATGTCTGACGACAAGTCGTCGTCAAGTGATAGTGAAAATTATGATGTCGAGCAAAGAGCAAAAGACATAAATTAAAAAAATCATTATCTTTTGCCGCCGAAATCTAGAAAGATTTATTTAAAAACCTATGAAAGTTTTATGGACTGGAGGAATAAGAAACGCATTAATTCTTTCACAGAAAGCGTTTTCTCGCAATCGAAGTGAAAAATAGAGTTTTCACTTCGAGACTAAAAGTCAATATAAACTCTCGGATAAATAGACACCCTCGCTAAGGCTCGGGTGGCTAACCATCTCGGGTATATATTGGCTTATTTTAGTCCCTCGATAAAAAATATACTATTGTATTGTATTGTAATATTAAGTATGTAAACACGACTCCGTTGTTAACGGCGTAGATATTTTTGATTTAGTTTCTGGTCAGAAATTTAAGAACGGCTGCATAAAGCCTCATATCAAACGCCACAGTCTTAACGGAAAAATAACGGATTTACGATTTTATACTTTGGAAGTCACTAACGTTGCTCATAGAATTAGTTCGTTGAAGCTGGGCTGGCCACGTCTATCGCAGGACCGATGAACAGTGGAGCAGACGAGTCCTCGAATGGAGACCACGGACGGGAAAACGTAGTGTAGGGCGTCCTGAGGCACGGTGGACGGATGACCTTAAGAGGATCGCTGGCGGCTGGGGCTGAAGACAGAGTGTTGTGGCGCGCCATGGAAGAGGCCTATGTCCAGCAGTGGACTGCTGTAGGCTGATGATGATGATGACTTTGGAATATACTACAATTTTGTTTTGAAAATATTTTTTTATATTCATCTAATCAAATAATTTACAATATTAGAACATTCCTGGGAAGGAACTATATCGGGATTTTGATCATTGTCCAGAGAGTAGAGACATTGTATATGGTTGTGTATCTACGAGAACTGATCCCGTGTTAATGTATGTTCAATAGAAATAAACGAGAACACAAACATCCAAGACAGCAGCGATATTGTTTATGGAAAAGGAACATGGTATACAGAATTGCTAGTTCCATTTCTGATTGTTTTCTGTTTATCGCGCTTGCTTGCAGTTGAGCAGTTAGTTTGTGTTGGAACACCATAACCAGTACTATTATATATTCTGTGCCATAACTTAGCAGCTAGTTCAAGCGATTGCCAATAGATGTCGCTGGCAGTAGTTTACATGACGCTATGCTTTGGTTCACTTGGAAATATTAGGTACCAATTTTCTGTATTACTCGTTCACATACATACATACTTACTTATTTTTTGTGAGATGGAATGTCTTCACAAGGGACAGTATTCCACTTCATCATAAATTGATTGAATGTCACGGGACTGTTAGTGGATTTGATTCTGTGAGTTACGTGATTATAAAATTAAATTACAATAATTATAAATGGGTGGCAGAGAGAAAATAAAATGAAACGTGTCACTGTCCTCAGGACAAATAACAGAAATACGAATAAAACCGCATTAATTCACATTTATCTGTCGTGTTGTGTCGTGTCGTCTCTCTCTAGTTTTGATGCGACACAACACACTGCATCTGATAAATGTGATGAATTTATTACTAAACTCTATTTCGGGACAACTGAAAACAGCTAGAACTACATTAAACCAAGGTGGTAAAAAGAAAAAAAATGTGAATAAAAAGAAAAAGGTTAATAATAAAAAGGATACGAAAACCAATTTTATAGGAAATGTGCTTTTTTGCCACTTGATTTCAACAAAGACACATTAAGTGAGTCTGCAAATTCAATGATTAACAGTGATAGTAATATGTCAAGTTGTAGGCATTCTAGCTGCGACGGTATAAATAAATAAATAAATAAATATCATGGGACACTTGACACCAATTGACCTAGTCCCAAACTAAGCAAAGCTTGTACTATGGATACTAGGCAACGGATAAACATACTTATATAGATAAATACATACTTAAATACATATTAAACACCCAAGACCCGAGAACAAACATTCGAATTATTCATACAAATATCTGCCCCGGCCGGGAATCGAACCCGGGACCTCGAGCTTCGTAGTCAGGTTCTCTAACCACTTGGCCATCTGGTCGTCTAAGAAGCATATTATATTATAACTTAAACAATATTGCTGCTTTTGAGCCCAACCCTGAAGTACAAATTTGCATCAACGATTTGCCAGAACAGTTATATTTAAATAGTATAGAGTACAATCTATTGTCTGTTATTGAATTTGTGCCATCTTCGACTCCCAAAGGTGTGGGACATTACAAATCGCATTGCCGACGAGACTCGAAATGGCAATGTTATGACGATATGGCTAGTAGAGTTACTGCGAGTTATAGTAAGAACATGATTGCTCATTGCTTAATATATGCCAAGAAATATTAATTTTTTATTATATTTTTCATCAATAAAAGCGCGTACCTAACTGTAATTCTAGTTATTAAATTGATTATATATATTTAATGTTTGATTTTTACCCCACAATGCAAATATACACGTTTGACATCCATAAGAACATAAATTTCAATTAACGATAGCTTGAACTATCGAGAACCGTTAGGTATATCGGAAAAATATAACAATTTACCTTTCGAGAGTTATTAATGTTTTTAATTTTCTCAAGTAGCAATGTAATGCAATCATTTATTTGACGTTTCAGAGGCAGTAAATCGTCACTATCTTTGAAAAAAAAAAACTCTTATCTAAAATCAATATGTCAACAAAATTGAACCTTGACGTAATGTTCATAAAGCTCATTTAGAAAATTATTGATTCTGAGTTAAGAGTTGTTTTTTTTCAAATAGTGACGAAATGTTAGTGTCAGTTGTTAGCTTTGTCACCGATACACTGCGTGCCTAATTAATTTGTATGAAACGAAAAAGGTTTTTTTTTTAACTGGAAATACTAATTTTACGTTAATTATGGCTCTATATCCTAATAAATTAGGCAAATTGAATTTTCATCTTCAAAAAACTTTTTTCGTACGTAACATATTTTTGGTACGCTAAAAAAATTTAAATAAATTATATGTTGGGGTACTAAAAAGGTACTAAATACTTACTTAGAGATAAATTAGTTGTGCTGCCTCGAACTGTGTAAAAAAAAGTGGTCCAGACATCCTGACGTCAGAATGTCTGGACCACTTCATTACTCGTTTTTTTATTTTCTATCGAGGTACTAATTATTTGAAAATAAATATATTTGTAGCAAAAAGGTAGTAAATTTAGGTATTTTCTAAACATCAAATATCTCCATTGGTCCAGGGGTTCTGACGCTTACGAATTGCTAGTTCCATTTCTGATTGTTTTCTGTTTATCGTGCTTGCTTGCAGTTGAGCAGTTTGTGTTGGAACACCATAACTTAGCAGCTAGTTCAAGCGATTGCCAATAGATGTCGCTGGCAGTAGTTTACATGACGCTATGCTTTGGTTCACTTGGAAATATTAGATACCAATTTCCTGAATATGTCACTCATATATATATACTTACATACATACTTACTTATTTTTTGTAAGATGGAATGTCTTCACAAGGGACAGTATTCCACTTATTCATTAATTGATAGTTAATGTCTGACACGGGTATGTTATTGGACTTGATTATGTGAGTTATGTGAATATAAAATTAAATTAAATTACAATGATTATAAATGGGTGGCAGAGAGAAAATAAAATGAAACGTGTCACTGTCCTCAGGACAAATAACAGTAATACAAATAAATACGAATAAAACCGCATTCATTCACATTTATCTGTCGTGTCGTCTCTCTCTAGTTTTGACGCGACACAACACACTGCATCTGATAAATGTGAACGCAACCTTATTAAACCAACATAAAGTTGGAAAACCCCCGACATTGACACTTCAAACTTCAATATCTCAAAAACGGCTGAACCGATTTTGATAAAAACATCGCCAGAAAACCTGCTCTCAAATAAAAAAAAAATCATTCAAATCGGTCCACCCGTTTAAGAGCTACAGCAGTGCCACAGACAGACAGACCGACACACAGACACACATAGCGGTCAAACTTATAACACCCCTCTTTTTGCGTCGGGGGTTAAAAATGTGTAAAGGGTAAAATGGCTCGTTTTATGCTCTTGTTGTACAATCTACTTTTTTTTTCAGGAGAGCCTTAAATTAACATACCTTTGTGTTTTTATATACCAGCCGCGAAATCTCAAATTTACTATATAAAGAGACAATGCCTGTATAATATAAAACAAAATAAAGGTAACTAAAACTACATACAAACTAACAGCCTTATTCATAAAAAAACCTTAATTGAGGTTTGGTCGGTCTGTTACTTAGCGGACTGATTAAGCTTGTTAGCCGGTTGTCAGGAAGTATGATTCATAAACGCTTGCTAGCAGTCTGCTAGTTGTTGAGCTGCTGATAGACGGATTAGACGAGTTATGTTGGCCACCTTGACAAATCAAAGACAAAAAATGACCTCATCGATAATTAAAAAAAAATTAGCAGGAAAAAACAAAAAAAAGCGAGATGTTTGTTTTCCCGCCATTTCCGATCCGCATGTTTATGTTTAAGAGCAAAAAGTCGTAAATATGTTAATCATCCTAATTTTTTTTGCATATTTATTGTTAATTAATTGTTGCTAATTTAGAGGATTTTTAAATACAAATTCCTGGAAATAAATTTTCCTTTTTTTTTTTTAATCTTTGCGTAGCCCTGCCTTCACTATAAATATCTTCGGTATGGTTTTTTGCTCTTGTCAAAGTCAGCTGTTCAAACTTGTGGCGGCCATTTTGTGACTTAGCAGGGAGATAAAGGAGGGTCTACGGTACTCTAACTTTAGCAGAGCCTTGATCGACTGATTAGCGCTAACAGACGTTTATGAATCATGTTTTTTAGCATCGGGCCTTCAAGGAGCCTTCAAGGAGGCTCTAACTTTTTATGAATAAGGCTGTAAAATTATAAATGAAAAAGTTGCCCAAAATCACTGCCAGGTGGTAAGGTGCCCAGAAGGCTGGCAGCATTACCACGCTGTATGGCAATGCGTAATCTTTGTGCTAAGAAAAAGCCAGCCCTCTGGTCACCCGAAGCCGTAATAAATTTGGACGACAATGATTTAATAGTACATTGTGTCTTAAGGGCGGTAAACAAGGAATTACGAACGAGAGATCCGACACAGAACTAAAGTCATCGACATAGCTCACCGGATAAGAAAGAAAGAAAGAAAGAAAGGTTTATTTTGGCTCCATAAGTACCACCTAAAACTAAGACTAAAACTAGCACTAAAACTATGTTACTTGGTGACACGGCAGGATACCAAAAAGGGTCTCCACTCAGCATGTGTTGCCGCACATTATGTGCAATAACGCTGGTTTTCTGTGCAAACTGAAGTGGCAGTGGGCCGGCCTTATAGCCGAAGAACCGATAATCGCTGGGGCAAACGAGTTCTTGAGTGGAGACCGCGAATCGGCAAGCGTGGCGTAGGACGCCCTCAGACTAGGTGGAGCGATGATCTTCGCAGGTTAGCTGGCAAGAACTGGATGAGACTGGCCGAGGATCGTGCTCAGTGGCGTGCAACTGGAGAGGCCTATGTCCAGCAGTGGACTAAGATAGGCCGATGATGATGATGATGATGAAGAAACGCTCTGGGCAATAAAATTTTATCGCCCGTCCATAATATTAAAAAGGCGTGTAACAATCGTCCAAAAAACTTAGACGTTTATGAAACTCTAAATAACCTTCTATTACTTTGTAAAATGATTCGAGCAATGCCAACTTTACGCCATTAATTCTAAGAAGCGTTCTTCAGTTAGCTAAATGCTTAGTAAACGAGTGGCCGCTGTGTCAGCGGGAGGTCGATAAATAAAAATAAAAAAATGTTTTTGCCTGCATGTGTTGATTTAATCATCATCATCATATCAGCCATAGGACGTCCACTGTTGGACTTAGGGCTCCCCCATAGACCTCTAGTTGTTTCGGTCGGAAGCGGCTTGCATCCACCGTGAACCTGCTGCTTTAACCAGGTCATCCGTCCATCTCGTTGGTGGACGTCCTACGCTGCGCTTGCCGATCCGCGATTTGTTTGATTTAATAGTAATTCTTTATTGGAGATCTATAATAAAAAAGACTATGGTTTAACAAAAATGGTGGAACAGAAAACAACTACAATAAATGAAACTATACCACGTAACTAAAGATAATAAAAACTAAAATTAGAACAAATTATTTAGATAATTTATTGAATCAGGCGTTACTTTGCGGAGGTCCATATCAATGAACTAAAATAATTTCCTTGCTCACCCGCGCGCGACCTTACGATAGCTAAGCTTATGCAAAATATGCGTGTTCATGCAGTTCCTCCACCTCCACACTGTAAGAACACACACAAATCACACAAACCCATCTATCACCACCACCACACTACACTGACGCGTTTCGAACTCAAACAGAGCTCATCTTCAGAGTGACACAACCGTACACCATGCTACCAGTTGTTAGACTAACGAACCACAACCACCGTTTTAACTTGTCACTGTAACTCCCCAAGTACCCACATACGTTTTATGAAACAAAACAAAACTACCCACAAATTATTAATAAATTTTTTAACCGTCCTTCAAAACTACCTTGATTTTTTATTTATTTACTGTCAAGGCATGTTTTATTAACTACCATTGCTGAAATTAGATCCAAGCCGTAGCAAGGGAGATGAAACTAAATTTACCTGCTCATTAATAATAGACCCCATACTGTTGTACCTAATTATCTCCATGCATTCTAAAACATCGAGACGAAACCCCTTGCCACAATTATGTAACACTTCATACGAATCGGAGTCCGATAAAGAATGATTTAGTTCCAACAAATGTTTGGCAAAATTCGACTTATCAGGATGCTCATTCCTATATGCCGAAACATGCTCTTTAAATCTAGCATTAAAACTGCGTCCTGTCCCATTATTTAGGCCAGACCCATTAGACAAGGTTCCCAAGATTCTGAGAGCGTTCCCTTTTTGAAATGCTAATTCTTTGTCCAAGGAAACTACCATCTCTTCGGTCCTTTGTGACGTCTACTACTCTTATATTTCTTTGTAAAGTTATTAGTTATTATTATTCGTAATTTTAAGCCCCCGATGCAAAAAGAGGGGTGTTATAAGTTTGACCGCTATGTTTGTATGTCTGTCTGTGGCACCGTAGCTCTTAAACGAGTGTACCGATTTGAATGCGGTGTTTTTTATTTGAAATCAAGTTTTTTAGTGATGGTTCTTAGAGATGTTACATCAAAATCGGTTCAGCCGTTTTTGAGATATTGAACTTTGAAGTGACAAAGTCGGGGGTTTTCCAACTTCCATCCTCACTCCCAACTAATATATTTTGGAACTTGAAAATGACTACTATATTTATTTTAGTGGGAGACAATGAAGAAAGTGTCTTCTTTGGTAGGCAGAGATCTTCACAATATGTTTACTGGGTTCACAAGAATAAAATTAGACGTAAATAAGTTTTTGTTAGGCATTTAATTTTTAATACAAGTTTTTTTGCAGACTGTACTCGCATTGTTATTAAACCTACATAATGTACACCAAATTTCAAGCATTGCTTTCAAACTTGACTTGCATGATTTGACCCGATACAATAAAATCGCTGTTGTTTTCTCGCTCGCACTCGGCCGCGTGCGCTGACCCGACAGTACTGCCGCGAAATCTGTCGCGACTCACAACTTCCCAAATCGACTTTAGCCGCTGTCATAAATTGCTGGAATGGCCCAAGTTCAGCGTTTATGAAGGATGCCCCAATAGGGACTGAGCTGAATTAATTACAATTACAGAATTAATTAATCGAATCAGGGGATTTGCTATAAAAACAACTTGAAAAATTTGGAAGACCGCCACTCTCATTGCAAAGTTCAATATCTCATGAACGGCTAAACCGATTTTAATTCCTTTTAGGGATAGGGGGCAAACAGGCTGGCGGGTCACCTAATAAACATACCTAGATTGAATTACGGATGCATTGCCAGCCCTTCAAGAAAAGAGTTAAAGTTGAAGAGTTAAAATAAGCTACCATCTCGATTAAACTAGCTATTCATTAAACGAAATTGCATAAAAATTTATCCACCCGTCTGGGAGCTATGATGCCACAGACAGACTCACTAACACGTTAAACATATATCAACCCTCGCTCTGCGTCAGGGGTTAAAAAACTGGGCGAGTAAGAGTCAAAATTGCGCTCACAGGGTGTCGGGTGTATGGAAAACGAGTGAAGGCCAAAAAGTTGGACACCTCAACGCAGCTGTGCAGCTAGTTAGAATTACTATTATTTTTTCCATTGTGACACGAAAATTATCCATCATCATCCCAGCCTATATACGTCCCACTGCTGGGCACAGGCCTCCTCTCAGAACAAGAGGGCTTGGGCCATAGTTACCACGCGGGCCCAGTGCGGATTGGGAACTTCACACGCACCATTGAATTGCTTCTCAGGTTTGTGCAGATTTCCTCACGATGTTTTCCTTCACCGCAACGCTCGTGGTAAATCCGCACATGAATTTCGAAAAACTCAGAGGTGCGAGATTGTGCTGCTAATGTCATGTTGACATCTTATACTTTTGTCAAGCAAATCATACTGAAATTGATTATTAAAAGGTGTTACTCTTGATCATGATTCAATTTGTTTGAAAGACGTCCACTGCTGGACGTGGACATAGGCCTCCCCCAAGGCTCTCCACTCAGACCGGTCTTGTGCTTTCCATCAATCAATCATTTCAACTTGTTCGACTGTACTTGTATACTTTCGTGTGTTTGGTTTTGGGGAAAGGGACGTGTAAAATGTCCCTTTGATGATATATTTTCCTTATCTTTTCAACTCTTGGTGGTTTATTCGGCACTATGTAAGATTAACATACACACTTGCAAACTTTGTAGTAGTCATATTAGGATGTGTAACGGAGTAGTATCGTCTTCAGGCACCATTGCTTCGACGTAACGCCGTCAAATTGGGCAGAGAGATAGTTTAGTCAAGAAGAAAAGTTATTTCACGCGGATAAAATGTTATAAAACACATTTTTCATGCATAAAACCTGAAGCATGTTTGTTTTTAAATCAAAAATGATATTTTTAGGGTTTCTTACCTCAGAAGCCGACGCAAAAAGAGGGGTGTTATAATTTAGACCGCTATGTGTGTCTGTGGCACCGTAGCTGTTAAACGGATGGATCGATTTGAATGCGGTTTTTTTATTTGCAATCAGGTTTTCTAGCGATGGTTTTTAGACATGTTTCATCAAAATCGGTTTAGCCGTTTTTGAGATATTGAACTTTGAAGTGACAAAGTCGGGGTTTTCCAACTTTTTGTTGGTTAGGTTATATGCATATTCAGAGATACCTACAAATTTGTACGGAACCCTCGGTGCGCGAGTCCGACTCGGACTTGTCCGGTTTTTCTTAGAAACGCGTGGACGTATCATGCTGAAAATAATATCAAATACTCATTTCTGTTACTTCGAAGTACTTAGTGAAAAATGAAACTTCCAAGTCAACGCGATCAAAAGCCGCAGTCATTCAAATATTGTACTCGTACAAAATGCCGTAATCAAAAAACCTGTAGAGTACTTCCGGTTGTCCAAGAAACTTGCGATTTGATATGAAGGTAGCTCTTATAAATCAATCAATTGTCAGAGACAGAGACAGGAGACCGTAGAGCTGCTGGCAGCTGCCTCGCTCAGCGCATCAGTCTTACAATTCAGCGAGGAAATGCTGCCAGCATCTTCGGTACCATGGCGCAGAGCCATTTTTAGAATTATTGTGGTTTTAGTTTTTTTTTTTAATTTTAGTTTATTTGTTGTAATCTATCTTTCATTAGAATAGAATAGAATAGAAATTTATTTGCATAGAATAAGTAGTTCCATCAACTGTCATTAGATGGTAATGACACAAAAGGTTTCTTATCCTGCTATTTGTACAATTTTCTTATTACAAGCATGCAACTATTATTCTTTAAAATAAATATTGTTGTTATCAATAACAAAATATGAAGATCTTTTTTTATATCTGTCAACTAATGTCAGTTACCATCTAAAATGACCCCACACTGCGTATCTTTTGCTTAGGAGAGGGGCTCTGCTAACGCTGGGTACGCAATTCCGAAGTCCCGAACATGGCCGATTATTTTGTTCACAGATTCAGTAGGCATAGCATAGTTCTACTAATATTATTTTAACTGCAAAATATTGAAATTAATAATTATTTAACGTTTTCAAATAATTCGGTAAAATCCCGGAAATCTAATTCAACTGCGAATATTTCATGTGAGCGAAGCCGCGAGTAAAAGCTAGTAAAAAAAGTAAGGTACTTGTATTTAAATGGCCATGTTTTTATAAAAAAAAGATGTACATAAAGTCGACGAAAAAGTTCTTAACAAGGTACATCTAACGCCATCTAGTGCACCATGATGACATCTTAAAAGTTCATTAGACTATCGCTAGATGGCGCAAGGTGTACTCTATTTGTAACTCCTAGCTGCAAACTAGGTTAGGTTTTTATAATATTTTTATTTTGTATGTACTTTTCTGTATTTTACTTCTTATAACTATTATAAAAACCTAATCCTAAGAATAAAAAAATAAATAACGAGAATAATTATATCGTCCTATTGCTGCAAATACCTATTAAGTGACTTTATGACGATATCTGTTTTTTAGACTTTTAAAATTAACTTTTCAAGCGCTAAAAACTGGTAAAACCCATTTTTTGATACGACTACGACCCGTTCCAAAGATAGATCATAGCATAAGGTAACATATTAATGATTTGGTAGCATTACGTTCTGCGAGAAACTGAAATGTGTGTGATAACACATTGATTTATGTTATCTCCTCCAAGCAAAATCTGTTACCAGGTCTTAGCGTGTTTAATAATAACTATTTCATGTTCTAAAAATAAGTTCTATATGTACTTATTTGGTTTTTGCGTAGAAGAGTATCCCGTAAATTATTTATTTTAGGCCACGATAAATATACAAACAACTTTATCATTTTTTACCTGAAGGTATTAATAAACTGCAATTAATTTACTGCCATAACACTGCACAGCGACTTAGTAGGTTTTATTTGTAACTTTATTCCATCATTAACATATTATTGTAAAGCAAGAACCAGATAAGTGTAACTTAGAAGGTTTTGCATGTTCCTGTTATTCCAGTCATAAAATTTAATTGTTCAGGTAGAGTCAGTTAAGTGCGCTTACCAACTTCGCTCCGTGGCTAACTTCACTCAGTTGCCACTCGTGCGCCGATAACATGACGTGACGGTCGATATTTTATTTAAAATTCTGAGTGAATGCGTGGTGAAAATGTAAGCATAAATATCGTTTATTACCAAATCATGCAAAAGATCCAGGCTATATCTAATAGACGATAAAAACAAGATTAAAAAAAAATAGTCGCGTACATAATATTGTATTTGCTGTAAAAATACTGGTGTGTATATCCCACAGGAAAGCCTTTATAGCTGCGTATCCATTTGATTTAGCTTGACTTAAGGTATAATTTACCTCCAAACCACAAAATAACAGGAAACACTTAATAGTTTCTGAGTTTACATGACTTTACTGAAAATCTACCGAAGTATAAGCGGTTTAACCTGTAAAAAAAATTGGAACTTCTTGTTAAAGCCTCCATAGTCTCATCATCATCATCATCATCCCAGCCTATATACGAAGATTCCATAGTCTCACTTAATATTATAGATTACCGTGTTTTTTTTATCAAAGAAAATAGTTTTTCTAAGCTTAGGATTCACGTACTTAATAATAATTTTGTTGGTGTTTGAAATAAATAAAAAACTGAAATTTAATCACTGTATTAAAAATGATACAAAAAACATTACTTAACCAATACTTTAAAAAAATGTTAATAGTCTGTCTTCATCGTTGCTGGATTCTGATGCTGCTAGATCTGGAACTCGGTCCAGAACATCATTATCGCAGCCAAGCGAGTGAAACCGACCATGATACTCTGCGGGAATGACACCTTTATTGCAAAGACCGAGTAAATCCCTTTTCTTTGCTGCAGAAATCGCCAAGGGTTTCTTATACAATTTTTCTAAACGATGAGTAAAGAATGCTTCAGGAGTCGGTGGTCGTTCCACAGAGGTGGGATTCGACTTGTTGCGTTGGTTCCTTGTGCTGTATCGAGGGCCTGATTGAGGTTTCACCGTTTTGCGAGATGTTGGCGCAGCCCGTGTGTCAAAGTTGAGGTAATCTTCAGATGCGTCGTAATTGAAGTATATTTTTGAGCTGCCTTTGACGTATTTTTTTTTTAATCATTAGCCACAGGACATTGTTCCCATTACAGTCTTTTGTTTTATTTTTTAATATATGTTCAGACAGTTGTTGTAGGTCGTAAAACACGTTGTAGTTAAATTATTTAACATGGCAAGGATCTTATTTCACCTTTTTTTGTCAGTTTTGTAGATTCCTTTCCATCTAGCACTCTTGTTAATATTTATCCAATCCGTTATTGAGAAGACATCTTTATTTTTCTTCGCACTTTCAATGCTGCTGTGCATTGAATCGGCTTCCATGTATGAATGGCCAGACTCCAAAAATTTCTGTTCAATGACCTCCAGATGGTCTATTTCGTTAACAGCCCATAGTAAAATAGCTGTAACGTTTTGTTCCGATTTTGACCACCTGCAGTAAAAAAGGAAGGACAAAATTTTTCGAAAGACAAAACTGTCTCAAACTACAGACATTCATTGCCCCTTATCGCATAATTGTCATAATTAATTTCAGGTAATGCAAAATATTCATAAAATTATTCTAATTATAAATAAACCCGCGTAGCTCACCCAAAAACTATGAGATTTGACATTTCGGAGACCTCACGCTACACTAGAGCCTCTAGCGGCGAATTCATACGCGATAGCCCTCATTTTAAAACATAGGTCCTTAACAGGACTCTTTAAAACTCAGGAGGATGCTAAGAAACTATCAGGACAGCCCAGGACACCCCAAAAAGCAGGACATGTCCTGGGAAAACAGGATGGTTGGCAACCCTACCCCAAATCCCTGGAGCCTCCCTACCTTCACCAGGTTCTCTGTCCACCTTTTGTGGAACCATTGAGGGCGATAGAGTTTAAAGTAGATCGTGTTAATCCGATTTTCTCTCTCAGTATTTCAAGCCAGTCATTATCATCCCAGTCTTATATGTCCCATCGTAGTTCCCACGCGGGCCTAGTGCTGATTGGGAACTTCACACACACCATTGAATTGCTTCGCAGATTGTGCAGGATTCTTCACGATGTTTCTCTTCAACGTAAAACTCGTGGCGTAAGGCTCGTGTATTCATAGTGCATTTCTCATTTATTTTACTTTTACAAAAATATTTTTTTCAGCCCCCTTGAACCAGGTGACCCGTTGAAAAATCTCTACACATAAATTTAATGTGTCCGTACTTTTGTAACAAAGCGCCGAAATGCGTGCAGCGCACTCGCCGATTAACTACGTTCATAGTGATGGATCATTTCGTCACGTCGATATCGATACACAGAGGACTATAGTCCATTCGCGTTAAGAAAATAGTGACTCATCGTTGTCACTCAGCTTAGCCACGCCCCTTGACCAATTAGAATATAGTAAATTAGAAAGCCGTGTTCACATTGACCATTTATAACGGCTAACAGCTTCCTTGGACAAAGAATTAGCTTAGGCTTAGCTATTCAAAGAGGGAACGCTGCCAGCATCATCGGTATCTTGCCTAAGGGGAGAGGTTGAGGAGGAGGGGTTGCTTATGTACCTATTTTAATTTTAGGATTCTTCTTGGTCGTCACACTCTTGGCAGAGTGGTTGTGGTCGTCACATCAGGGGTGGTGGCAAGCTTTACAATCCGTCGCCATTCACCTTCCGTACTGCAGCCCTTCTCGAACACTCGTGGAGTGGACAGTCGAGTGCAGCAATTTTAGGATAGTTGTATGTAAATAGTAGAAATTGTTAATACTCATAGGTACCATAAAGTTGATAATCGTTTGCATGCTATAAAACAATAATGCCAATAGACGTGTCCGTTAATTTGAAAGTTCGACTTTAGCGACATATTCATTTGATAGGAACTTGTTTAAAAATTGATAGACCATTTATTTGGCTGATGGTACATGTACTGCCCAAGATGAAGTCGAGATATTTGTATTGAAAGGTTTATTTTCTAAACGACGTAATGACGACTAATAAAAAATATTGTTAAAATCAAATTAAAACTAATAAATAGCTCATTATATTATAATGTTTTTAATCTACCATTTTCACAAGAACATCAAAAAAGTAGTCATAGAGAAAAAAGATGTTAAAAGAAACTAAAATCCTATTGCTTAAAAAGAACAAAGAGAGAAATTATTTATTCATGCAAAAATCGAGACCAAAATACGGTAAAACAAATTAAAACATAATAACATCCATGAAACGTAGTGAATGGAGCGTTGCACACCTTTATGAATAGCCAGAAAATCTCCAAAAGAGCTCGTCTGGCTGTGCATAGAGGGGTGCTGGTACCAACACTCATGTATGGAAGTGAAAGTTGGGTGTGGCAGGAAAGGCATCAGAGTAGAATAAATGCGGTAGAAATGAGAGCGTTAAGAAGTATGTTAGGTGTGAAACTGAGTGACAGAATTAGAAATAGTGCGATAAGGGAACGCTGTGGTGTAAATGAAGGTATAGTCACACGGATTGAGAAAGGGATGCTTGGATGGTTTGGGCATGTTGAGAGAATGAATGAAAACAGATTGACTAAGCAGATCTATAAGACGAGCGTGAATGGGAACGTTGGGAGAGGAAGGCCTAGACGAACGTACCACGATCAAATCGGGGACGTTCTGAAGAAAGGTCGGGTCAGGAGTACTCTCAACCGACGTGCATGCATGAAAAGATTGATGAATGCAGAGGAAGCGAGAGTTGTATGCCAGAAGCGTAGCAAGTGGAAGGATGTAGTCTCTGCCTACCCCGTTGGGAAAGAGGCGTGATTCTATGTATGTATGTACATCCATGAAAAATAAAATAAATTACGTTAGGTACAGTAAGCTAAGTAAAAAACGTTTCTTTAAATTCAAAATCGTGAGCAGCTGAAAAACTCCCAGTACCTAATGGGTTCTGACTGTTGAACTTTAAAATAATTGTGGGGGGCGGTGATCGCTTACCATCAGGCGACCCGCATGCTCGTTTCCAGCTATTTGATAAACAAATAATAATAACAAATAACACCAGTTCTAGACTAGTTCAAGTAAATATGGAAGTTGCAGGCGAAGAGTTCTTAAACCTAATTTAATCTAAAGAGCCTGAGCCAATGCGATGCTAGCAATTGACTAACTGTTGGAGGCTGCGGAGGCAGCTCGGTTGCGATATCGCTAGATTAGCGATCCGTAGGCACGTAGCGTACATAACAAAGTGAGATGTAGAGCTCTGTACTAGTTTCTCCCTTTTAGCTGTTATTTCAAGTTTTTTTAAGGCAGTCTGTTTTTTTTTAATTAATCTGTAATGAGGAAAGGCCTTTGCCCAGCATTTGGACATATTACGGGCTACATATAAATGTACTAAGGCTTCTATCGATATTTTCCCATCCCTACGGTTACGTGAGAGAACGTTCGGCATTTGACGTAATTCCGATGAGGGCAATAATTTACATGCAGCCCTCTTCAGCGGCCGAGTGCCCATGACGCCTGTTCGTGTCAGCATCATACTAAATGACCAAGCTGGCGTTTCGAGCCACGACACATTTTAGTGACGCAGTAATGCTGTGATTGTCGCAAGTGGTCCATATCGGCTCGCATACTTGTTGAAAGTCCGAATGTAATGTTTGTCAGAATGATCGTTTGTCATAACTCTTTTTTCTCCGAATCCAATAATTGTTCAGTATTGTTATAAAACAAACACAACCTAAGCTATAACTTTCTATAGGATGACCATTTAAACTGAAAAAAAGTAAGGTTTCATTGAGAAAAAAATTATGACAAACGATAATTCGGACAAACATTACGCATGACTAGCGATAAGTATGCGAACTTTGGCGCTCCCGTCGAGGGTCATCTGTGCACTTGACTATTTGATGTCACATAAAAAGGGTGTCGTGCCATAAGCAGGAGAGTTCGTGAGAGAAAGGGTCTGGAGAGACGGATGGACAGTCGGAGAGACAGACAGACGGACAACAAAGTGATCCTATAAGGGTTCCGTTTTTACTAAGTCAGCTATGGAATTTATAATACAAGCTTTTTTGCTGACTGTACTTATCCAACCTATATAATATGTGCATGTACCTTAATGAATCCGACCACTAGAAGTGGGTCCAAACTTGCAAGATTTGACCCAAAAACAAACAAGGTAAGTTAATAAAAGCTTGTAAAAACATAATGAAAGAAAGAAAAATAAAGAGAAAGATTTATTTTGGTTCCATCAGTACAGTCAAGGGCAAAGATATCGACACGGCCAAAGTTGCAAAAATATGCATACACGGCCTTAATGTTAAGTGCATAAAGTCGTGTAAGTATACATATTTTTGTAACTTTGGCCGTGTCGATATCTTTGCCCTTGACTGTACTTCCAACTTACAGTAATAAGACTAAAACACAACAATCAAAACTAAATTAACGTGGTGACCCGACAGGACACCAAAGGGGCTTCCACTCAGCATGTGTTGCCACACGTTCATCATCATCCCAGCCTATATACGTCCCACTGCTGGGCACAGGCCTCCTCTCAGAACAAGAGAGCTTGGGCCATAGTTCCCACGCGGGCCCAGTGCGGATTGGGAACTTCGCACGCACCATTGAATCGCTTCGCAGGTTTGTGCAGGTTTCCTCACGATGTTTTCCTTCACCGCAAAGCTCGTGGTAAATTTCAAATGTAATTCCGCACGTGAATTTCGAAAAACTCAGAGGTGCGAGCCGGGGTTCGAACCCACGACCCTCTGCTTGAGAGGCGATAGGTCAAACCACTAGGCCACCACGGCTTCACGGCTTCACGCCACACGTTATCCTACTAATATTATAAATGTGAAAGTTTGCGAGTGAGTGAGTGAGTGAGTATTCACGCTGAAACGACTGGACGGATTTGGATGAAATTTGGTATGTAGATAGCTAGACATCTGGAATAAAACAAAGCTACTTTTTATTCCTCTATTCCCACGGGATAGGGATAAAATCTCGAAATGACAACCGCTGGGCGTAGAGTCATGAAATTTGACATCATTGTTTTTAATCTAACGTCAATGAAAACCACGATTTAATTTTCGGGATTTCCCACGGATATTTTCAAAAATCCCGAAAAGTTCAATTCAGCTGCTGGATCTAATGATTTATGTGTGCGAAGCCACGGGTAAATACTAGTAAGTTATACTAATACATAACGTATTGATGAGCCAGACCCTATATTACGAAATGCAAAATTCGATGTTCGTATCTTGTCGTCCTGCTGGCGCTTATTATTATTTAATACGAGAGTGAGAGGGACGGCACGATTCGAACTTCGATTTTCAAATTTCGCAGTAGCCCCTCAGTTTCTTGCCCCAGACAGACGAAAAAAAATATGACGTGGCATACGAGTATACTGGTATTTGTTTCAAAAATCTAAACAAAGATTGATAGAATTGGTAAAGCGTGAGTCGGAGTCGCGTACTACGGGCTAAAATTACGCACTGACATGTCATTAGTTAAACACGTGTTCAATGGTTGTCTTTGTTTTTTTTTTAGTAGCATATAATATCTACAACCTGTAAACAAAGGCGCTAATTTCGTAAAAATATTTTTTATTGTTTAAATTACTGCCTTTGTTTTGTTCGTTTAGCTGTTATTATTATGACGTATTAAATTCTTCAGACTACGCAAAATGTAATGAAATAAAAGTTATATTTATAAAGACAACCGCCCACAGAAGGTATAAGACTAAAATAGATTTTCAAATTTTGCCCGAAGTTGTTTATAAAAATAAATTGGACACCCAGACACCCACTGATCGTGTATAAAACTTTACGCTTTCTTTTACTTAATATTATTTTAGTGTATAAAAATAGCTTGGAGGAAATTGTTTATTTAGGTAAGTATTTAGTTACCATTGGGCATTGTTCACTCTTATTTACTACCTACTCTTTTTTATCTTATTTTCTTAAATTATAGATAATTTCAAGATACTTATTTGAATATCTTGGCATATTATGACTTAGTTACACTTATTTTAATTTAAAAAAATATCAGATACGACGTCTCGTAAATTACATATATGGCGGCTGAAACCGAGTGAAAGGGCAAGTACAATTATATTAAAAAACCGGCCAAGGCTGTGTTGAAAGAATTTTATACGGAATCTTCCAAGTTGAGGTATATTTTATACCGTAGGCTGCTATTTACTCTTAAACTACTAATAATTCTCAAGCAAACTTCCACCCACTGGTTTCGATTTTAGAGGGGGGGGGGGAGCTTTGGTATATACTACTCGTATAACGGAGCTACTTTTGTTCTGCAACTTTTTAAAAATGATCACTACGAGTATTTATCACAGTTCATTTAGTTTTTCATACCGATTAAATGTTATTTTCAATGTATGCGATATGCAAAATTGACGGCACATTAATAAATTTCTACTTCGGAATTCAAAAGCTAATGGTTACTTGACCTAAAAATGTTTATTTCAGAATCGTTTTATATTTCTGACATTTAGAGACTATACACCTCCAATACTTTTTTAGTATTTCCTTTTTTTAATTTATGACGGTGGAAGCATTCTACATTTCCACGGAAAGTAGATCTATATAGTTAAGATGTTTAGTTTTTATTTTGTACCTAACTATTGAATTGTAATAAATAAATAAATATAAAATAAAATAAGTACATATAATTTTATTTGTTATTATTTATTTTGAAAAAAAAGAGAGTTTCTGCTAAGTTTCTTGCGGTGCATGCTTCTTGGCAATGATGGTTTTTGCGAAGCGCTGGTAGATAAAAAAAAGACGTGTAAAAGAGCCCTTTGCGGCCTAATTGCAAAATAAACGATTTGAATTGGAATTGAATTTGAACCAACCTTGACAATGAACTACGGATTAGTTCGAAACAAGTTGTGCATATTTCGGCATATAAAACAATAGTGCCGCGTGTATTTTATTTAAATAACTACATATTATGTGAAACTTGTTAAAATTTTTGTTTGTATGTGTTGCACTTTTGAATACCATATATTTTTATAGACTTGACCACTTGAAGATAACATTCCATTTGTACCGTCATGGCACGTGTAATAAGTTATAAAATCAATATTAGGTCCTACAACTGTTAATATCATTTAACTTGTGGTCATAGTATCCTTAATTTTACTGTAACTAGATCATACCGAAGTAATTAGAAAAGGTAGCTGGGCATTTATATCTACCGTTGTACCCTGAGTTTATCTCTAAGATTTCAACAAAATTTGGGAGGAAGACTCAGTCCAGCCCGAGCTGGAAAAACAGGTTCTCCAGTGTCCCCAAAATATTGTATGGTAACAAATGGTCACATCCATACAATATTTTGGGGACACATCTTTTGTTGAAATCGGAGAGATATACTCAGGGTACAACAGTAAATAGAAATGCCCAGCTTGGCCCGAGAATCGAACCACAAAGTCAGTTCCAAACAAGCTACTTTGCGGACGTCCAGAACTCAACCAGAGCTCATCTAACATTAGCATGGTGAACGGTTGTGTTGCTCTGTAGATGAGCTCTGGTTGAGTTCGAACCGCGTCGTTCGAGTGTGGTGGTAGTGATAGATGGGTGTGTGTGATTTGTGTGTGTTCTACAGTGCGGAGGTGGAAGAACTGCATGAAGACTCATTTCTTGCATTCTTGGTTGTTTCAGTTCCGTGGATTTTTTTCGAAATTTCATAGTGATCGAGCATGTTCATACTATTTCTACTACCGGCTTTAGCCGAAGCAACCTACAGCATCACAGTGTATGGTGACGTATTGAGAGACACGAAGTTTTTCACGCAAACATATCCTTGGATAATTGACAACATCGGAGGTGATATATCGGCGGACTATTACCTGCTGGGCAGTGGGAGGTACTCGGTGCCCCAAATGTGTGCGTTAGCGCAGCTGAAAACAAATACTTTCCTGCAGGCGCAGTTTTTGAAGTGCGAAGCTGAAGGTATGTAACCCTCTGTAAATTTTTATGTATCTAAGGAAGTCTTGTAGGTTTTTTTGTTTTTTTTTTAAATCTCGATTTAAGGCTTAAACTGACGGTTCTTGTATGGATCTGACAGGACTTAAGACCACTTAAACCTAGGCTAAAAAGCATGTAAGTGGAATTAAAAATTACCTATTATTACTTAATAGTTATACCAGCTTGTACCTGGTGTGAGTACTAAAAGGCTCATCCTGTATCTTGGCACTCAACTGAGTCGGTTTACAAATTTTACAATTTAATCTATACACTTGCCGGCTACTTGACGGCTAATAAAACGTATGGGTAATGCGTAAAAAGTATGAGTTTTGAAACTTACTTATGAGTATATTAATGAGAATAAAATGTGTGATATTTATTTATCTATTCCACAGGTACTCAAACCGAGATATGCTTATGCAACAGCGGTATCGACCCGCAGCGTTTCAGGCAATGTGTGTCGGAGAAAGGCAACAGAGCTGGCATAGCGGCGTCTAAATATTCTCAGCTGAACCTAGACTCTTCTCCTATCATCGAGCTGTGGCCCAAGAACACAATATCTGATGTCTCAGATACAGTATATTTAAAGAAGATTTGTACTATATTTGGGGATGAGGACCGACCCAGGGGCTGCATTAAGCCATTCGATTGTAATGGTACGGAGGTTTTCCCACAGAGAAAAGCTGTCGCGTTTTTTGATTGTTGTAGATATGATTTTTGTGAAGAATCCACGACTACTGCATACACAAGTATGTACGACTATGGACCTTCTACGGAAGCCTGGCCTGTTGCTCGGCGTAAATCTATCAAAAAGCCTTAATTTTTTTCTTAACACCTAATTACAGTAGAATCCGGTTATAACGACGGCCAAGGGACCGGTGGTATTACGTCGTACTAACCGGACGCCGTACTAAACGAACGGATGTACTTTGATGGTGGCTCATATTAAAACCAAACATAATGCCTATACTGACGTCGCTAAAAACGGTTGGTTGTCAAATGCGAAGTCGTACTAAACGGACTACGCTGTAATTTGTAAACGTGTAAGGGGGGGGGGGGGTTCTATGCCTTTTCCCAACTCACGTTTCCCAAATGTTTCATTTGCCAACTCAGGATTTTCTCTGAAACTATTTTTTTTTTCCGGAATTTTCATCAAACAAACCTAGCCTAGCCTACTATGTTCTATAAAAGCATAAGCAAATACACTGAGATTTTTTTTTAGCTTCGGAGAAAATTTTGGAAAATGAAACTTTTGGTAAACAATAATTCTGCAAAAAGGCAGAACCCGGTGTAAGGGGCATTCCGTAAATTACGCTAACACCATTTTGTCACATTTATTACGATGAAGAATTGGATTTGTTTTGTTCCTGTGTCACAAACCCTGACTCAAGATTTGTTAAGTAATTTATGGGTATAATTAATTATGTTTATTAAAAAATAAATAAATTTGAATATCTACTTTTTTGCTGACTAATTTTTTGACCTTTATATTCACATTAAAATACAATAAAAATAGTCCTTATGCATCATCGTCATCCGAACTTATAAACGTCCTACTGTTAGGCACAGGCCTCCTCTCGGAATTAGAGGAATTGGGCCGTAGTTCCCACGCGGGCCCAGTGCGGATTAGGAAACTTTACACACACCATTAAATTGCTTCGCAAGTTTGTGCAGATTTCCTCACGATGTTTTTTTCCTTGTTGCACACCACAAATCAGTACTTACAATAATTTTACGCAGAGACAAAATGTTAGGTTATATAACGTCAAGCCACCACGGCTGTTAATTCACAGATATTAATTAAGTAATTTATAGACTATAAAAGCTATATTATTGTCATTTTTAAAATAATATTACTCACTGGAATTAAATGATAACATTGGAACAAAACGGAACTCATTTCATTTTATCACGGATATTTGAGACAGGTCGCGCCATCTATTGGAATATTTTAGAAGCGTAAAAGTGTCACTACGTTTACATAGATGGCGCTAATGTAAACAAAAATCATGGTCTTACCACAAAGAGCTCTAGGCTGTGTCTTAACCAGAGATGTGCGTGGATTTGCGAGGAATGTGTATTTCATGAACCAATAGGAGCACTTCAGTTACCTCGCCTTGTTCCGCTCAGCTGTTTCCACCAGAGCTGTGCTGTGCGCTTGCTGTGCCGATAGGTATATTTGGTTCCCAGGAAAGTCTTCATAAAGAGACTATGTCAACGGCCGTTATGAAGTAAATTGCAAAACCATGAAGTTTCTGAATATTAATTATGAATCATAGACAAAAATGCAATGCTTACTTGTTGCGTGCGACAGAGTAGTAAGTATACCATTTTTTTTCAATAATCAGGAGCTTCATAGTTGTGCAAGGAATGTTTCATAATTGACTTCTTAGCGGCCGGGCACTATAGAGTGTCGCTACACTTATAATATCTTCTAAGCAGCGATTTAGAAGATATTATAAGTGCATGTAAGATATTAATTCCGTGCTTCATAACGAAGTCTAGTAGGTAATAATGTCTACACTGTAACAACACAAAGGTTGTTTTCCACTTGGCACCTAATTTCCCTCCAGCATTCCTCGACTTCAGTGTTTACAGCGCAAATATGTTAAATTGCACCATGTTAGCGTACTGATAACGGACCCACGTCAAGCTGGAACGCGTGTGCTATAGGAACACGGTGGTGCAAACTAAAAGTCGCAAGCGGAATACATTTTGCATTTTTTTTAACACCCGACGCATCCTACTAATAGTTTGTGAGTACGTATGTGTGTGTACGCTTGTTACGCCTTTACGCTGAAACGGCTGGACGAATTTGAATTTGAATTTGTTTTTTTTTATTTGGATGAAATATGGTATGTAGATAGTTGAACATCTGGAATAACACATAGGCTGTGGTGGACATAATTTTTATCCCGATATTCCCACGGGATTGGGATAAAATCTCGAAATAATAACCGCTGGGCTTAGTCATGAAATTTGGCACAGTTGTTTTTAATGTACCGTCAATGAAAACCAGGATGTAATTTTCGGGAATTCCCATGAAAAATTTTGTTTGTTACTTTTTCAGCTAGAATGGCTGGACGGATATGGATGAAATTTGGTATGTAGATATTCTTACGGGATCGAGATAACATCTCGAAATCTCGCTGGGTATGGAGTCAGGAAATTTGGCATTGTTGTTTATGATACGTGAATAAAGACCATGTTAAAACTCTCACGGGAATTTTATAAAATCAAGAAATTTACTAGCAAGAATTGATTATTAACTAGGCCTAATTCGTTTATCGCTATCCCGCGGGAGCTATGCAATTTTTCACGATAAAAGCTATCCTTTGTCTTTTTCCGGGACTCAAATTATCTGAATACCGAATTTCATCAAAATCGGTTCAATGGTTTAAAAGTGATGAAGTAACCAACAAACAAACAGACTTACAAACTTTCGCATTTAATAATATTAGTGGGATTAGTGGGATAGTGTTATAGCGTAAAGCAGTGTTTTTTAACCTTTTTCATGACACGACCCCTTTAGTGTGAAGAAATATTTCGCGACCCCCCACCCATTGCTTATTTTTTCATGTATTTTATTTTGTGACAAATATTATTAGTTAACATTTACTTAGTAAATATTTTTAAGCTAATATTTTTACTGAAGTATTTTTCTACTACTAAAGAGGCTTTGCCCCCAGGGGATCGCGACCCACAGGTTGAAAAACACTGGCGTAAAGGACACAACAACAGAAACCTCTCTACAGGCGGTTGTAATGCCACTTGCCGCTCGTCTCTTGCGCCGCTCGCCGCTGCAATCGGCATTCATTAATGTGACAGCTGCCGCCTGCAGTTCTAATTGAGGCTCCTTCAGATTTACGAGCATCTTACGTTATTGCTTGTATATCCTTATGAGGCGTGACGACTGAATAAATCTATGCCACAGAATAGGTACTTGACTGACAGAATGGCTATTATACTTAAGGTAACAGTTAACCATTCTGCAGGCGATGATTGATTGTATTTTAGAGACCACTAGTTGATTTTCAATATATTTGCATTCGCATTATATTTGTGGTTTTAACAAAAAAGCAGTTTCTGGGAAACATTTTGTGACTGTGTTTTTTTTTTAATCATTGCATGTTTTCATTTAACCATTGAATACGTGTGTATTTCATCATTGTTTCTTTTGATTTGATTTAGTTATTGGCATATGTAACCTTTTTGTTTTTCCTTTTTGTACAATAAAGAGTATAAACAAACAAACAAACATATTAGTATTTTCTTATTTTTGTAAAATTTATGTTTTTTATTTTATTTGGATCATTGTTTTTATTCTAATTTTATTTTTGACGATCTTTTTGTGAATCCATACCAATATTATAAATGCGAAAGTGTGTGTTTGTTTGTCCGTCTTTCACGTCGAAACGGAGCGACGGATCGACGTGATTTGTGGCATAGATATAGTTTATGGGCCAGAGAATTACATAGGCTACTTTTTATCCCGGAAAAATGCACAGTTCCCGAGGGAACGGCGCGAGATAACTGAATTCCACGCGGGTGTGGCTTGACCCGCGTCCGTGGGGGCAAAAGCTAGTTCTTTATATTTTGTCATTTTGTATGGAATGTAATGTAATTTTCACTAAGTAATAAATAAATCTATCTAATCTATCTATCTACATAATTATGTTTTTATGATAAAAAAAAAAACAAAAATATGATGAAATGATACAAAATTCAAATTCATGGACGGATGACCTGGTTAAAACAGTTTGCGGTGGATGCGGGCCGCTTCCTACTGAAGCAACTGGAAGTCTGTGGGGGAGGCCTAAGTCTAACAGTGGACGTCCTACGTCTGTTATAATGATGATGATCGAGCCAAATAACTGGAAAGAATCTTATAACTGAACTAACAAAGCCGTCTAATCAGCTCAATATGGCCATTTACGAATCGGACCAAACAATGGGCATCATTAGGGCCTATCCTATACATTTTTGGGCCACATCCGCCCTTTGATTTATAACAGACATTAAATCTGGAACAAAGATTGGTTAAAATGCCCACAGAGATTGAGGACTTGTACAGGTTTGGTCATGTATCTTTACGCTTTAGGAGACGCACGGGCGGATCCACCGCTGTGGGCACGATGGGCATGCCCACAACTCTAATAGAATTGTGTAGACACCTTTTCACAGTCAATCGAGATCGATAGGCCAATGTCTTGATGCGCGTAAAAAGGAAATAATCTAATTAAAAGTCGTCCTCATGGACTCATGTCATGATTGTTCATGGGCGAGTGTATACTCCGACTCGCACTTGATCGATTTTCGGGTGGCTGTGACCACAACCTTTTTTTTGAGGGCTGGATCCGCGTCTGAGCAGACGGCTGGCCAAACTCAGCCCCAAAGGGCCACCAAGTGGCCCGCCAACGCGTTGATCGACCAGCGTTGATTCTTTGTGTATATTATACAATTACATGAATCGCTAAAATACTGGAAATACATTTTTATAAAGCAGTAAAATCTTGGATGCTAGACGGCTTGCCGTGGCATTATGCTGAGTCAAGACCTGTTTAGCGTCATGTATGTATTGTATTTGTTTTATGTTTGTTTTTATGGCGTTAAATAAATGTATTTTCTTTCTAAGATTGGTTTTTTGGAATCTTTTTGTATTTTTTTTTTCAATTCCAAATTTTTTTGTTACTTTTACGGTCATCCCGCAAAACCTATATCGAAAATACAAACTGAAATATAGATGCACAGAAAAACCAGAAAAATAAGACCAGCGCTGGGAATCGAACCCAGGTCCTCGGCATTCCGTGCCGTGTGCTATACCGCTACACCACCGCTGGACAACGATACAGACACGAATTTCTCCTATGCACCTCATATCTCAGCTTGTGTTGTTTCTTATTTAGCCACTTAAGCAGAGAAAAAAAACATAGATGTCGCTAGTGTCGCTCACACACACACACACACACACTCATTGTAAGCCATACAACACCGCAAGTCCGGCAAAAAAACGGTCCGTTGTCCGGTAAAAACCGGACAAGACTCGGGCGAATTGTATTGTGCCAATTGTACCTTCAGAATAACACGTTTGTTTAAATAAATTACTTTGTTCTGCTCGACTTGGCGGGCGCACTACCGTACCCCCAGATAGGTAGGATTAAATCTTTATATCTCAAAAATTGCCCAAGTTGACAGCATCCGTGTTTTCCTCATTAAGAACACGAAAATCTCTGAATGCGTAATGAAATTTAATAGCGTTTGCTATTCAGTACCTAATGATTTATCTCTCTCTATTTTCCTTTTTGGTCTTCGTTAAAGGGTCAACTCTTTTTCTGCCCATTAAAAATTCGGGTACTTATCCTGATTCCTAAAGTAATTTTTGTGGACAATTAAATGACAGTTTTTTTTTATTCGACTGGATGGCAAACGAGCAAGTGGGTCTCCTGATGGTAAGAGATCACCACCGCCCATAAACATCTGCAACACCAGGTATAAAATACGAAATCCTTAGAAAAATATTACTTAATTTTTTCCTAATGGCTACGGAACCCTATTTTGGGCGTGTCCGACACGCTCTTGGCCGGTTTTTTATTATGAGAGACAGGCAAACGAGCAAGGGGTCATTCTATTTAGAAGTCCGGAAGTACAGAACCAATTTTCAATGTCCTCGTCACTTACCATGCAAGCCTTGCGGTGGCACTAACAGCCGGGCCCCAGCAAAGCCTAATTGGTGTAAACACAGTGTATCAATGTGAGCGAAACAACTGACAGTCGCAGTAATCTGTTCGGACGCCCACATGCCCGGACAAGGGCTTGGGTTGACGCGCCGCAGTTTACATGTTGAGAACAGTAGAAATGTGGTCAATGATGTCTTGGCATCGTATTTTGAGAGAGAGAGAGAAAGTGAGAGAGAGAGAGAGAGAGAGCCGGATAACTTCCAATTTCCCAATTTCCAATTTTCTTGTTTAACTCCATAAGAATGGTTAACTGTTTTTGTTTTTCAGCGTATAAGGATTATTATCGTACCTGTTTTTACTTCAATTGCAATTGCCATTTTATCGCATCTACCATTCCTGTTTACCGATGTATGCTTTATTACTGTTATGGCACTCCAGGTCTATACCTTATCATGTCTTAAATGCAATGTTTAACTATGCGACTGTTTGTTGCCTTAATAAATAAAATAAAAATAAATAAAATAAACTCACGTCTTAAATCGAGTTTAGCTCGACTTGTTATTTCGACACGTGCGACAGTCGCGAGCAGGTCAAAATATCTTTATTCAATTTAGGCTATAAAAAGCTCTTATGAATGTCAAAAAAAAATCTACCACCAGTGCAGCAGCCGCCGAGTCGCGTTGCTCCTAGAAGAAGGGCTATGAATTAGCGCGAAACCATGTGGAGCTAAACTCGATTTAAGACATGTGTTATCCAGATTAACTCTGCGTTTCCTCTAAAAATGTGCGAGGATGTGTTGCAAGGAATGTGTTTTTCATGTACAGTCAAGGGCAAAGACTATCTACACGGCCAAAGTTGCAAAAATATGTATACACGGCCTTAATGTTAAGTGCATAAAAAGCATAAAAAGTGTATACATATTTTTGTAACTTTGGCCGTGTCGATATCTTTGCCCTTGACTGTACCAATAGAAACACTTCATTTACCTATCTTCGCACAGCACATCTCTAGTGGTGCAGCTGAGCGTAGCGAGGCGAGGTAAATGAAGCGTTTCTATTGGTCCATGAAAAACACAGTCCTCGCAACACATCCTTGCACATCTAACTTTCATTTTATATGTTCATTTTATTATTAAACCTGTCTCCATTCTATGTACTGTGGCTCACCTATATACGCTGGTGTGTCCACGTCTGGCCACAAGTCGGTTCGGCCGCTGGGCACGAATGCGAGAGGCAATGGACGGCGCGACAGTTGCTTACATAGCTGTGAGCTTGTGCCCAATAGGATTACACGGCATTTAGGGAAACAGTTGTTTTGAGGTCTTCATAGACTTACAGAAGCAGGTATCTCTCTAAAGCCCCGTTTAGTCCTGCATGAAAAATCGTGCAATACGGTATTTGACAACTCCTGAATTTGCCATATCTTAATATTATTATGAAAATATAAATATACAGACAGTGTTTAGCGAAGAGAAAACTTAAATCGGTTGCAAATTGGATTTACAGTGATTTTTTGAAAAATCTATATACTTGTCTCTTTCTCAAAAGCTTTTCTCTATGCAGCAAGTATGGCGGTACTGGCGTGTGACGTCACATGCCAGTATGTCTTTCTCTGTCTTATCTTGAATTTCAAACCTTCATAACTTTGTTATTTGTAAAGGTAGCTTAAAAATTGTTTTTCTATTCGATAACAGGCATTGTGTAGTTTTAATTTATAAAACATATACAAAATAGTCAAATACCGTGTCGGCATTTTCATGTGGTAGAGCCTTATTGTAACCACTTGCTGGCTGCAGTATGAATGGGCCGGCTCGACCGGGTTAGTACCACACTCCCACAGAATACCGGCGTGAAATAGTAGTTTTGCTACTGTGCTTCGTACGGTGAGTGGGAGATCCGGAGGACCACCTCCCCTCCCCCTTCTACCCCCCTTTTACGATGTAGTAAGTTTTAGGTTTTTTAAACAAAAATAAAGAAAGAAAAAAGACGTTTATTCACATTTACAAACACACACAAATAAAAAAAAAATAAGAATAAATAACAAAAATGAAAATACATAGGTACACGATTTTGTGTGTCCCCGCAAAAGTGAAACGGGCGCTGACTCAGCATTATGCTGAGGCTTTAGACGCCTTTTGCAGGTAATTTTATTGTCTTAAAAGTATATTTTGCAGGTGGTAGGACCTTGTGCAAGGTCCGCCCGGATTGCTACCACCATCTAGCTTGCTAATCCTGCCGTGAAGCAGCAGTGCTTGCACTGATGTGTTTCGGCGTGGAGAGTAAGGCAGCCGGTGAAATTACTGGCACTTGAGGTATCCCATCTTAGGCCTCTAGGTTGGCAACGCATCTGCAATCCCCTGGTGTTGCAGGTGTCTATGGGCGTTGGTGATCTCTTACCATCAGGAGATCCACTTGCTCGTGTGCCATCCAGTAGAATAAAAAAATATATATATATATATACTTATAACAAAATTGCATCGGCGAAATGGTCCATACACAAACTGGAATAAATAGAAGGGCGCCACCTTTTATGCGGAAAAGAAGACCAAGAAGACTAAGAACGTAACATTTTCGTCATGAAATTGGTCCACACACAATCTTATTTTATGACAAAAACTAAACAAGTACTGGCTGTTTGAGTTTACCTAAGTCAATCGAAGTAAATTAAAAAAAAAAAACTTTTACTCCCTAGAGACTAAAGTACTCACTTTACTCCCGCCTCGTAAGGCTTTATTGACCACTTTTAGAGCATGAGAAGTGAATAATACATTTTTAATTCCCAACCATATTTTTTTTCATATTCGCTGACACTATATTGAAATATTATGTACCATATGTCACTCCGACAGTTATGTTAAATTCCATCCAGCCTTTTAGGCTGCAGAAAGGACCAAAGAAATAGACGTAGGTACAGTCAAGTGAAAAAATATGGACTTATCTAACTCTTCAAAAATATGTACCATAGACTCGGCGTAATAAGGCATTTTTGAGTGGTTCGAATCGCTATATATATTTGCACTTGACTGTACATACGATCTAAAAACATAACCTTCCTTCGGGATAAAAACAAACATTTTGATTGTGATCTTCAATTCCAACATCGTTATCCTTCAATCTACCTCGTCAACATATATCCCTGCAATATCGGTACACTGTCGGTATTGTATCGCCGTATACAGCGATGACGTGATTCAAAATGGGGTAATTAATGCCGAAGCTGCCCCGCTCTGACTTTGATAAATTGCAAACTGATACATACTGTATAAGGAGTAATGTGGATACGACGTTGGCAGAATAGGGTTTTTGTTTTGTTTGTCCAAATGCATTTATGTTAAATAAATATGCTCGAATAAAAGTGTACACTTCTAAAAAGTGCTCTAGAAAAAGTGTTTAGAGAAATCACCTTTACACCTCCAAAAACCACTCAGTTTTACAATTTACAAGTTTTAGCCGTTTATACTGATAAAAACCGCTAAAACAACAACTATACGAAAAAACAATATGAAAAATAAAAGGTACATAGAAAGTGAACAATTGTTGCCACTGTTGCTAATTAATTTCCTCGCAATCTAAGTGAAAAGCAGAGTGTAAAACTCAAGCATTAAATCCATTTTCCCCTCGACGTGTCTATCCACCCTCGCCGTACCGGCTCGGGTGCCTATATGAACGTATTGGCTAAAACGGCTCGTCTTATGCTCTTTTTGTACAATCTACTATTTAAGCTATCTTTAAATATAACAGAGTTATAAAGCTTTAAAAATCAAAATTAGACAGAGAAAGACTAACTTGTATGTGACGTCACTAGTAGCTCCATACTTACTGCATAGAGAAAATCGTTTTAGAAAGAGACAGATATATAGATTTTTCAACATAACAATAAATACTGTCTAACATCCAAGACTAAAACTATTTATAAAATAAACTATGTTACAAAATAAAAACCGAATCGCTATAAACCCAATTTTCAAGCGAATTATTTTTTTATCTTCGCTAAACATTGTCTGTTTATCTATATCTTTTTAATAATATATAGGATATGGTAAATTCCACAGTTTTCAAATACAATACAATACAAAGACTCTTTATTGTACAACACAAATAGTAAGCGATACAGAAAACAAATACATAGAGAGAAAATTACAAGGTAAGCAAATACCGTACTGTCCGATGATATTCTTTTATTTATTAATGAGTCTCATCCACACAACAAAACTAATTGCGCGTGCGTCGACAAGCAGATTAAGCTGAGAGACGCTGGCATCCATGTTAACCTGCGCGCCAAAAATGCACTAACTAGTGTTGCCGATCGATAGACCACTATCGATAGTGTTTCGATAGACTATCGATAGATGAGAAGATAATTAAGTATCATCAATAAAACATTGAACTAATTGCTTAAGACCTCGCCTGTTGAATTAAATTTTAGCTTGTTATTAATTATTTTCAACTCCTGATCAATGATTAAAAATCACGTTTTTGTACCTCCACACATAGCAAAAAACAAATAAGAAAAAAAACTGCAAAAAACATGGTCCTCTAGAAAACAGCCATTGAAAGTTGGCAAACAAATTTCGTAGTACACCTCAATTTGTTCTTGGCGCGAGTTGCGGGAGTTTCCTCACAATTGTTTGCTTGCCCTAGTTTAATTAGGACCGTGTTCCCCTGGGACGGGAAACTGGAGCGACGCGGTACGCGAAACGAAGATTTGAGACATCAGAAATGCCGATGTTTTTTAAGGTAATTTTATTATTCTACTAGCTGTTTCCCCGTCCGCATTGAATTAGTTTATCGCTATCCCGCGGGAACTAATGATTATTTTCGGGATAAAAACTATCCCTCCGCTATGTCCTTCCTGGGACTCAAACTATTTGTATATAATGATAATAATAAAAATAATAATAATAAAATAATAATGAATTGTATTAAAGCTACCTTAACTTAAGATTAGAAGTTAAAACTAATGTAACTAAATATTATTAATTTTACAGAAATGAACAGTTCAGATTTTTATTTTTTTAACCGATTTTTAACTCATCTAAATCGGTTTAGCGTTTATTATTTATTGTACATATTGTGTGTAAATAAATGATTCAAGTGTCGTCCATCGGAGGTCAATTTTGCCAGTGTCTAGTAGGTTTTGCTTTTGTACGGTAAAAAAATCTAGAAAACGAAATATGGGAGGTAATGGCGAATAAACAACGACAGCGCGAATCCCTTAAACTAAAAAAGTTTTTTTCTACATCAAAGTCTTTAACGTCACTTGCAGGCTTTTTAAAATAGGTTTAAGTGGTCTTAAGTCCTGTCAGATCCATACAACAACTGTCAGTTTAAGCCTTAAATCGAGATTTGAAATAGCCTACAAGACGTCCTCACATTGACGTAAGGCATTGACATAAGATTGTTTTTTCTCGGCCTGTATAAAAATTATTTTCACTACATCTATTCTATACTATGACTCTAACACAGCGATAGGCGCACTGGCATACAGGGTGTGGCCTGTAATATGAGCAAATAATTAAAACACAGATCGTACTCGACAAACTGAACAACATTAGTTCAGCGACTTTAAAAAAATAGTTTATTTATATTTTTATTGGACCAAGAAGCAATGTAAAGCAAAATGTTTCATATTTGTAGCGTGACAGGCGACGTCAGTTGGGTTCTAGGATGGCGCACATTATTTATCGTATGGCTTCTGGTTCTCTACTTAAACTAAATATTTAATAGGTTAGATTTAAGGTATGCTAGTGCATCTGTCGAGAGGGTTTTAATGTCTGCCGATTGCCCGCTAAATTTGGTGATTGGGCACTCAAAGACCATATGCCGGACTGTTTGCTCCGGGCAGCCACACGGACACCGTGGCGACTCGCACCACTCCCACTTGTGCCACAGGGACGCACAGTTACCAACCTCTGTCCTGATTCTGTTCAGCAGGCACCAGACACGCCGGGGCTCCTCGAAACCCGCTGGCCGGCACCTGACATCAAGCTCGAACAAGTCCCTTGATAAATGCCTAGATTCCCAATCTGCTGTCCAGGAATCAAACAGGGTTTTCTCGGGCTCTGGGTCATGAACCTTTAGCGCGGGAGGATGGCGGGACTTTAGCCTAGTGGCCTTTAACTTT
Organism: Choristoneura fumiferana; assembly: GCF_025370935.1. NCBI lineage: Eukaryota > Metazoa > Arthropoda > Insecta > Lepidoptera > Tortricidae > Choristoneura > Choristoneura fumiferana. Next base: position 567,611 of record NC_133486.1, read on the forward strand.
AACTTTAAGTGGCGCACATTGATAACAGTATTTATTTAATTTGTATGAAAAAAATAAAATCTAAAGACTCCATTATTTTTGAAAGTTGCTGAACTAATGTTGTTCAGTTTGAGGAGTATGATCTACGTTTTAATTATTTGCTCGTATAGGCCACACCCGGTATAAATAACTTCTAACTGTCGCTAAACTGTCACGTTTACCGGCACCGTTAACCGACATAGACGACAGGAAGGTTAAGGTTCGACTGTGATTGACAGTCAATATACTGCCGTAAGCCGTGGTGGCCTAGTGGTTTGACCTATCGCCTCTCAAACAGAGGGTCGTAGGTTCAAACCCCGGCTCGCACCTCTGAGTTTTTCGAAATTCATGTGCGGAATTACATTTGAAATTTATCACGAGCTTTGCGGTGAAGGAAAACATCGTGAGCAAACCTGCACAAACCTGCGAAGCAATTCAATGGTGCGTGTGAAGTTCCCAATCCGCACTGGGCCCGCGTGGGAACTATGGCCCAAGCCCTCTTGTTCTGAGAGGAGGCCTGTGTCCAGCAGTGGGACGTATATAGGCTGGGATGATGATGATGATACTGCCGTAAATAGACACGTTAAAATCCATTTGATCGCAGGCGACGACTGTATGAAAAACTAGGCATGTGTGAGTCGGACTTGCGCATTGGGGACCGGGCATTTTATGAACCGATTTTGATAAAACATGTCTAAGAACCATCGCTAGAAAACCTTTTCAAATAAAAAAACCGCAATCAAATCGGTTTGCCCGTTTAAGAGCTACGGTGCCACAGACGGACAGACACACATAGCGGTCAGACTTATAAACACCCCTCTTTTTATCATTTCTATAAAAGATAAGCTAACAAACAAAAAGTTGGAAAAACCCCCGACATTGCCGCATCAAAAGTTCATTATCTCTTAAACGGCTGAACCGATTTTGATAAAACATGTGTTAGATCCGTTGCTAGAAAACCTGCTTTCACATAAAAAACCGCATTCCGATCGGTTCCATTTAAGAGCTACGGTGCCACAGACACACACACATAGCGGTCAAACTTATAACACCCCCCTTTTTCTGTCGGGGGCTAAAAAGTCAAGACAGATTGGTTCGGATTGCTCATTGTTGTACACCGGCCTCCACACAGATTAAGAGGGCTTGGGCTTTAGTTCCACTCAGGCCGACTGCGAGAAACGGCCTGTTGATTAATTTAATCTTAAATAAGTAAAATAAATAAAGTACCCAATTTTGTACCGCATCGTACCTCAAAGGTACAGTAAAGAATGGAAATGAAGGAGACAGAGTAATTCAAGGAACCCTATGTCAAAGGAGTGCGGTCAAGATAAGTGTTTCATTGTTAAGGTTGGGACACACAATATATGTATAGACCCAGTAATCACGCAAATAACACGCAAATCACGCAATTTATTTAATTATTAATCAAGTGTATTTTGTTTCTATGATGTGTATTTTTTTTTCTCTTTTCTTTTTGTATTTATTATTATTAAAAAATCATTTCAGCGGGGCTTGTCCAACATGAAACGTTATGTATCGCACAAGATGTTCTAATGCGTGTCTGTGGAGAGATTTGACCTAGGGTCTCTCAAGCAGAGGACTGTGGCTTCAAGTCCGGGCTCACAGTTATATGAGCTACGATGAAAAAATCATCGTTAGGAAACCTATAGATATCTGTGAAGAAAATCAAAGGTGTGTGTGAAGTTCCCAATCTGCACTGGGCCTGCGTGGGCACTACGGCCCAAGCCTTCCCATTTTGAGAGGAGGCCTGTGCCCTGCAATGAGACGTACATATGTAATGTCCGATTCGCAACCGCAATGACGCGCTTTAAGGTGTACATACTACACTATATCTTGTCATGGCCGTTATAGGGCTCTGCACAGGGGGCAACACTAGCGCAAACCTCCATGACAACGTCAGTTCTCTTTATATTATGTCGCCATGACGGTTTAAAACGTTTGGCAACCTGTTTCATTTCGCAACTTTTCATTTTCCAACTGTTAAATATATCAGGATTTTTATAAAAGTAACCTAACCTAACCTAAAGGGTTCTACACGGTGGCCCTGAAATAAATCCTGAAATATTTACAGTTTTAGAGTTTGCGAACTGAAAAGTTGCGAAATGAAACAGGTTGCCAAACGTTACGTTGCGAAAAGGCAGTACTCGCGCCAGGTTAGATCATGACCATAGAGTATACCTATATAAATCATGATATATTTATTACTAACAAAATAACATGATATTTAGATCGATAGTAACGGTAGAGCTATATTTCCAAAAATGTAATTGAAATAATAAGGATATTATGACATTTAAGATACTCAAAAAAACTGTTTACGGTTTTGTGCTAGTGCTGCACTCTTACGGCAAAATAATGCTGTAATATTCCCTATAGAAAAGTGCCAGGAACGGAATGTCAAGCGTATGTACAACTAGCTTTTGCCCGCGGCTTCGCTCGCGTTAAATTTGGAGTAACAGACATTTAATACTTTCTGCGATCCTATTTGAAGTTTCTAATCATTATAGTTACGCAAATGGGGTCATTTTGAAGTGAAAATACAAATCCCATTTATTCAGTATCTCGTGGGAATTCCCGTAAAATCCTAAAAGTGTTTTAAGCTGTTATTATTACCTATTTGCATGCCAAATTTGAAGTTTCTAATAATTATAGTTACGGAAATAGGGCCATTTCGAAGTGAAAATATAAATCCCATTTATTCCCTATCCCGTGGGAATTTCGAAAAATCCTTTCTTAGTGCGTGTCTACACCTATTAAGGAACATATATTCCAAATTTCAAGTTTCTAGACCCAGCGGTTTGGGCTGTGCGTTGATCTATAAGTCAGTCAGTCAGTTTCTTCTTTTATATATATAGATGAGAAATATATAGTTGTTTCCTATGTTTCGACTTTACAGTTTTGACATCAACTTCCACTCGAGTTACTTTTAAACTCACAGCGAGTTTGATAAGTCCAATTTATTTTGATATTTTGTGTTAATCTTCACCGGGTCTATATTAATTCGCATAAATTAATTGTTCTAATTGAAATTGGCATAACGTTATTTCGCATAATTCGCATAACATTAATTCGAATAACTAAATACGCATAATGTAAATGCGCATAATGTGGATTGGCATAACGCGAAGTTGTCATAAATTTAATTACCATAACATTATACTTTGCATAATTATAAAAGAGTATAAACATAAAATGACATTACATTACATACAGTATTATTGTTATAAATAAAATGATTATTGTTTTATTTACTCAATTCGATTAGATCTGAGAAGTGAACTACTATGTGAAAATATCTATTATTGGGCTATCATAAAAAAATACTTAACATCGAGCCTCAGCCTTATAAACCTAACCTAACCGAGTCGGTTTTGCCCTGAACAAGCTAATTCACTCGCTTGATAAAATTATGCGTATTCATTTTATAACAGTTTAAGTTATAGTTAATAATGTTATGCATATTTCAATTATGCGGATTCATTATTACGCTGAATAAGTGTTCTGCTTTTTTTATAATTATGCAAGCTCGCTGTTATGCACAATTATTTATGCCAAATCTGTTATGCAAAATCATATTAGGACAATTAATGTTATGCGAAATAAGGGGCACCCATGTTCAACACATTAGAAAATTCGGCCTCACATAGTGAAGTTGTAAATCGGTTGGTTGACGTGTCATTATACCTACAGGCAGGGCCCACTCAATATTCGCTCGCGACCCGCCAGTGAATCGCGACCCACAGTTTGGGAAACCCTGTTCTACTGTTTACTCTTAAACTTGTTTTCATCATACATCTCACATCGCACATACATACATACATATAATTTCGCACGCCCGTATCCCGGCCCTTTATCCCCCGGGATATGAACCCACGGCGGAAACGCGCTATCAAGCGCAGTACACGACGCCATTAGCCTACCGGAAGCGCGGCCATTTTTCCGACTCGCACTTCCTGTCGTCTACTGATTTAACCCAAGTTACAAGCGGAAGCGGGGTATAGGTATATAATACTAATTCATGTAAACTTACCTAACATTTTGACGACCAGATAGCCAAATGGCTAGAGAACCACGGCAGATATTTGTATCATCATCATCATCATCATAATGTCAGCCGAAAGACGTCCACTGCTGGACATAGGCCTCCCCCAAGGCTTTCCACTCAGACCGGTCTTGTGCTTTTCGCATCCACCGCGATCCCGCGATCTTAACCAGGTCGTCGCTCCATCTTGTTGGAGGCCTACCGACAGCTCAGCAGCGATATTTGTATGAATAATACGAATGTCTGTGCTCGAATCTTGGATGTTTAACAGGTATGTATATAGATATATATATGCGCAACCTGCTTTAGAATACAGTGTAATAATGTTCTTACCAAGCTTTTATTACGTAGAACTTAGAACTAAGCATCCACGTTTACGGGAGCCACGTTTATCGAACGGCGAGTCGGCCGGAGATTCCTTCTTGGGCTGTAACTCAAACACCATAAATCCTCAGCCTCAGATGAACAAGAATGAAAAAGAAAGTAGTTAAAATATATGGGGTGGGGGGTGATTGGGTTAAAATAATATTCGTAACAGTATTTATGTAAACTCCTTATTACACAAAATAAAGAAACAAACAATTTGACAAACATTGAGCTATATGTACAAAAGCGGAATTATCTCTTTAAGGGATCTCTACCAGTACTTAAGAAGCTTAAGGCGTACTATATCACACACTACTCAAAAAACATAATATTTTTTATCTACATGCATATCATAACTTCCCTATTATATGTTCAGAAACGACTATCAAATGGCCTTTATTAAGAAACCTGGTATCTGCGGGTGCATCTTAATGTTCACATTAAAGTACAGTGCATCTTAATGTTTACATTAAAGTATCGGTAATACTTTTTTTAACAATGCATATCTGTACATATTGTAGAAAACTTATGACATGCATGCAGATAATAATTATTATTCAGTCAAAGTCAAAGTCGAAGTCAAGTCAAGTCAAAGTCAAAGTCAAAGTCAAAGTCAAAGTCAAAGTCAAAGTCAAAGTCAAAGTCAAAGTCAAAATCAAAGTCAAAGTCAAAATACAGGGCATATCTGAACATATTATAGAAAACTTATGATATGCATGTAGATAAAGTTATGTATGCGGCTATACATAATTAGGCATTAAAACACTCCTGTGATCTTATTATGAAACTCGCCTTCGGCTCGTTTCATAAAACCACACTCGTACTTTAATGCCTCTCATTATGCACCAGCCACATAAATAACTATTTCCTCTTACTTGGCCAATTTAGTATTAACCCGCCACCGCTTGGATTTTAAAACATAATGTCTTAAACCATCCCCCGGATTTCCTGTAGTAACAACAGGAATCGGTGAAACATAACCCTCCCGGCATCCGTTGTCGGGTGGGCTTCTTTACTCCGCGTCTGGGAGTTAATTGGACACTGTCTCAATTAAAGGGTTAGTCTTTATTGAGTTAAATTAAATTAGCTTCTTTTATTAATTTATAATTATTAATTATTTTGACGACTTGAGATTCGATGGGTTAAACTAGAAATTAAATACGGAACACTGCTGGGCACAGGCCTCCTCCCAGAATGAGAGCTCTTGGGCTGTAGTTCCCACGCGCACTGAGCGAGAATTGTGAACTTCGTAGACCATCAAAATGATTTGCAGGAGTGTGCAGATTCCTCACGATATCTTCACACGTCCAAGATTCGAGAGTGAGCATTTGTATACCGGAGAACTCAAGCCTCATGCCCGGTTCACATAATTCCAGTAAAACCGTTCCATCGATCGAACCGTTGCTCGATCGATATCGTGTAACTCGTTTGGATTGTGACCCCGCAATGTATCGCTACTGGCACAGATTTAGATTACACTAGATTACGCAAATGCATCTACTTCGCGTGTCCGAACCCCGACCAAACGTCGGGGTTGGCCCCATACAAAGGCTGACCGCTAACTGACTAATCATGGCTAGTGACTGACTCGAGCCCCACGGCGCGGGCGGGCGGCGCATTTGAATCGATTTTGGGCGGACATCGGGGAATTCACATCGCTAATTCGCTCTTGAGACGTCACAGTAGATATAAAAAACCGGCCAAGAGCGTTTCGGACACGCTCAAAATAGCCATTACGAAAAAATAAGTAATATTTTTCTAAGGATTTCGTATTTTATACGGAATGTTCCAAGTTTAGGTATATTTTATACTTTCGGCTGCTATTTAAACTACTAATAATTCTCAAGCAAACTTAGCCGTTATAGTTTTCCTTGAAAGTTTGATATACTTACTACCATTCTGAATTTTTTCAAATTTTTCCACAACGATACCCCACACCACAAGGTTGGATGAAAAAAAAATCACCCCCACTGTACGTCTATGGGAGGTAAGTACACTAAAAAAATATTTTTTTGAAATTTTTATTGTACCATTTTGTCGGCATAGTTTAAATACATATTCGTGCAAAATTACAGATTTCTAGCATTGATAGTCCCTGAGCAAACCCGCGGACGGACAGACAGACAGACATGGCGAAACTATAAGGGTACCGTTTTTGCCATTTTGGCTCCGGAACCCTAAAAAGTGACACGGTTGGTTTTCATACAGATTGAGGTGTTTGCGTTATCTAGTGTAATCTATATCTGTGGCTACTGGCACGATTTTACTTGAATAATGAGGACCGAGCATCACAGTCAGGCTCTCTAAGCACTAGACTATCTGGTTTTCAATCAGTGGGGGCACACTTAAAACCTCACCTTTTTACGTGCACTACAGCGCCCCAAGATGAAGACAAAAAAATTCAAAGTCTTTCCGCTGTCTGGCTATCGCGACAAAATGAAAATTACACCTACTTGAAGAAAAAATATGGTAAAGGCTAAGTAGGTAAGGCTAGTACTCTATGAAAAATTTAAGGGTCGTTCAAGCCAGTAGACCTCTCACTTCTATATGCTCAACGCAGAGATAGCAATATGTGCATGAAAATGGGTACGTATTACAATGTATAAATTTAAAATACATATCGGTCGAAATACATACAGTTAAAATACCGAAAATTATAAAATATAATGCATCAAAATATATAAAGTTATTTGACATAAGTTCTAAACGCATAAGCTTGAAATGCATAGTGGTCAAAATATATAATGGTTACAATGCATAATGGTTCTTAGTCATGGCACAAAATGCATATTTTCATAAAGTATACGTTCAAAATCTATACAGTATGTTTTCTATAATGGTTCAAATACATACTAGACACTGAATTTTCACAAAGAAAAATGCATATATTACAATTCTGGCACCCTCCGGCCGCTGCCGCGGCACGCTCGCTTCGCTCGCTCGGCTCGTGCTTGTTTTGGTCATGGTTGAAAGTTTCTATTCAATTAGTTTAAAATGCAAGGTCTTGTTAGACAATACGGCTTCCGATCAGTCGGTATCTTATAGGTTAGGTTAGGTTAGAGTTTTGTCCAGGCGCGAATCGCCTTAACTACGCTGAATAGGAGCTCCGCGAAGCGGAGCTCCGTCGACATTGTCTTACAGTCCTTAATTTTTCAGAATTTAACATGTAAATAGGCTGGAGATGATGATGAACCGAGGCATTATATAGTATGTATTTTGACCATTATGAAAAACGTACTATAGGAATGTTAATTGTTATTTATTTCAACTATTATATATTCTGATTGTATATATTCTGAACATATACATTGTGAACTTAGTCATTTCAACTGTATGTATTTCAACCGGTATGTATTTTAAATTTATACATTATAATACGTACCCCATGAAAATAATTGTTTGCGGTCTCTTATATTTTTGATTAAAAAAAAAGAAAAAAAAATGCCGCTTCTGTGGAATCTCAGAGCATATTGATCTGTCCCTTGAATTAATGCAAAATACTAAAAGCCTTTTAGAGTCGGCGTTAGCTCAACGAAAATATGTTTTTGCGGACGGGCTTTAACTAAATGTTTGCAAAAGTTTGGAAAGGTTTTACAATGTGTAAAATAAGCTTTTAGGTAATTCAAAAAATAATACATATAAACTTTGTATGACTTAAAAGCTTATTTTGGAGAAATTCAGGACACATCCTGTCTGTGCATTGTAACTATAATTGTGAATGCCATTAAAAACATTAAGGGGCTGTTTCACCATCCATTGATTAGCGTTAACCGACGGTTAAATGTGATGCCGTCTCCGTCTATCCGAACAAAACAAATAGAGACGGCATCACACCTAACCGCCAGTTAACACTAATCAATGGATGGTGAAACAGCCCCTAAGTACATTACATTACACAAGTTTTTGTTGATTTGATATTCATGAAAATGTGTAGTAACGAGTTGGTAGTAGAAGCAGATTACAACTGTCTTGGAAGCTTAATATGGAATAACGATAATATAGAATAACGATCTTCTACGTATCTCCGCATGCTTGTAGCGACGCAGGAGAAGACAATTCTGTGATTAAGCTCTTAAGGAAAATGGTACAGAACATCTTTCTCCACACCCATTAAACCATTTACAGTGGCAACTTTCTTAACTGGAACAATGGACGAGTCGCCTAGCCCTAACTATTCAAAGTTGAAAAGTTGCGCTATAAATTTAAATATGAATATGTCGCTTAAGGAGGGCAAGACTTTTGAGTAAAGTTTGCCTCACACCGAACTAGTTGATTAAAAAAATATATAAGAAAATACAAACTGAGACATGGATGCACAGAAAAACCAGAAAATGAGACCTGGGTTCGATTCCCAGCGCTGGTCTCTTTGTCTCAGTTTGTATTTTCGATATGGTTTCACGGGATACCCGTAAAAGTAACGAATTTGGAGTTGAAATAAAAAGTACAAAAAAGACTCCAAAAAACCAATCATAATTTAGAAATAAATAGAAATAGAAATATTTATTCGCTATTCGCACAAAACATAGAACGCAACAAAGAACGAAAAAACAACAATATGCGAACTCGCGAAGCGGTCCCAGCTCAGCATAGTGTTGGCCGGGTAGGCCAACGCTGGTCTTCCGCTGTGACCGCTTGGCGACTTCACGGAAGGCGACAAAATTTCCTAAAAAATAATAAACAAAAAGCAATAAAACCAAAATACAAAACTAATTACTTACAAATAAAAAAAAATAGTAATAATAATAATAAACAAAAACAAAACACACAGTGGAACTTACATAACACAACATTAAAAACACTAACCACTTACAATTTGCACTGGCATAGACCACCGACGTCGATATGACATGGACAATCTGTCGATTGCCATGTCAATTTGATTGCTTAGTAGCGACATCTCTTGTCTGGGTGAGCGGTTAGTTCCAAAAGAATGTGAAGTCTCTCGATGAGAGCGAAACATAGATGTCGCTAGTGCTGCTGCTTAAGTAGCGTAGTGGAAAAAAACAACCTGAGATATGTGTGCATAGGAGAAAAAATGGTGAAATTACTGGCACTTGAGGTATCCCATCTTAGGACCAACAGGAGAACCACTTGCTCCTTTGCCATCCAGTTGAATAGAATAATAATAATAAGAAAGAGTTTGTAATTATGTAGAGTAGACCCATTTCCTCTTACTACATTTCTTGTTGCTTGAAATTCTCTATTTATTTGAGGCCACTTTTCCGACCACTGTTGTTTGCAACATCATTGTAATTTCACATCACGCAAGTCACTAACATATTGCAAGGGTAAATAATATTAACGTCTCATGATTAACTGATTAAATCCAAGACCGTGTGACGGGCGGCCGGCTACCGGCACAGAAATTGTTTTCTTCGCAAACTCCCAACTTTAGTGCTAATGGCTTCATATTTCCATCTTTTGTTCCCTGTTTTGTTCACAGGATGAATTTCTGAAATTATAACCACAAAGACGTGTCACTTGACGAAGAATATTCGGTAGAGCAGTGGCGAATCAGGGGGGGCAGGGGGGATTAGCATCTGGGTTACTCCATGATGTTGTGTGCTTTTCAAATGAACTAAAACAATTACTTTGTTACACCTGTAGTAACGCCTATTTCAATAAATGCTTTTCATGTGTTTGTTTTGTTTATTCAAGCGCTTATGAATGTCAAAAAATCTACCACCGTTTCGGAACACCTCTTGTTGAGAAGAACCCGACAAGAAACTCAACGAGGTATATATTTTGAAGTTGTGGTAACCCAGTAGTTTGACTTATGGCCCGTCAAACACAGGGTCGTGGGTTTGAACCCGGGCTTGTGCTTTTGAATTTTTTTTGGAGTTTATGTTTCAAATTACCTACATTTAATTTTGAAATTTACCATAAGCTTTCCGGTGAAGAAATAATTCACACACATTGACAAACACACACACGCACACACACACGTTACAAAACAGATCAACGGATTAAATGTGCCGCTGCAACTTTTAAGAAGCATTTTTTTATATATTAACAGGGCAAGTTAACTAAAAGCTTGTAAAAATAAAATAAACTAGCAAAAATCTGAACAAGTAAAAGTAATCTCGTTAAGAATTGAGAATTTCTTTGCAATTTACGGATTAAATATTATTGAAAACATGAATCAAGAATTCAAAAAGCGTTTAAAGTATTTTTTTTGCATTTGGGTATTATATTTTGTTCGAATACCTACGGTGAATCTATTTAGTCACTTATTTATTGAAAATATTTTGTGAACTAAACTATTTTTAACCCCCGATGCAAAAGGGGGGTGTTAAGTCAAAGTCAAAGTCAAAGTATTTTATTTGTTAAACATAGGTATAACAGTTGTATACAGTGGTAAAAGAAAATATTATCGTCTCACCATGTTTTGCCAATTGGCGTACAAAAATAATTTAAAATAAAAGAGAGATTAAAATAACAAAATATCAGATAAACTTTACAAGAAAAAAATAATTATTAAATTGAAATTAGAATGTTATATTATAAGTTTGACCGCTATGTGTGTCTGTGTGTGTGTGTCTGTCTGTGTCTGTCTGTGGCACCGTAGCTCTTAAACGGGTGGACCGATTTGAATGAGTTTTTTTATTTGTAATCAGGCTTTCTAGAGATGGTTCTTAGACATGTTTCATCAAAATCGGTTCAGCCATTTTTGAGATATTGAACTTTGAAGTGACAGTCGGCTTTCCAACTTTTTTTTGGTTAGGTTATGCTAAGGTACGAAACCATAGAAAAACTTTTTTTAATGAAAACAAATCCTACTCTTTTAATATTATAAATGTGAAAGTTTGTGAAGATGTGTGGATGTTTGTTACTCAATCAAGTAATAACGGCTGAACGGATTTACATGAAATTTGGTATACAGATAGTTTGCGTCCCAGAAAATTGCATAGTTCCCGCAGGATACCGATAATCGAATTTTACGAGGAGAGTCGCGGGTAACAGCTAGTGTACCTATTATAAATATTTAATTTGAGAAGGAACCGCAATACCGCATACATATTTCCAAAGCGCCATTAAGTTACCTTATAATCCATTATTGAAATACATTGGATTTGTGGAGTTTCACCAAATGTATCAAAATCAAAGAGTTTTGCATATAAAGTCAGTGTTACATGCTTGTCATTGCTGATAATATCAGAATTTTTATGAAATATGTGAACTAGGGTTGTAACGGAACTTCGCCTCTGCCTCCGTTACTGGGGAAGTTCCGCAAGAAATCGTATCTTCGCCTCCGCCTCCGCCTCCGCCTCCGCATTTTTTTTTTGCGGAGTTTTAGCGGAGGTTTGTTTCTCATCTCACTATGTCGGGGTGGGGGCGGGCGTATGTCAAATAACACACGACAGGAACGAATTAATGTTTATGACCGGTTTTTAAAGAAAATAAAAGTCTATAACGAAAAATTATTAGACACATGAACTTATAATAATATAAAGAACACTTCTTCTATCAGACAACATTTTTAATTTTCATTCAATTTTTATGGAATAATCGAGAAAAACTAACAAAAATGCAACGTTGCCAGCCCAGCAGGTATAAACGCTATTAACGTAGCTCTGGTGGAAACCACCGTAACGCTTATCTACCCTGCACATCTCTGGTGGAATCGCGGCCTAAGGTGGGCTTATATTATATTTTATTTTAAAAACTCCGTCTGCGCGGATCTAGGTTATCGCGCGGTGGCGCCCTCTACCGGAATGAAAGGTATCCTATGTTGATCAAAATACTATATACCAAAAAAAGGTTCAGTGGTTTCGACGTGAAAGCGTAACAGACACAGACAGACAGACAGAGAAAAATATCTATAGAGAGATTTTAAACTCGTCAACCGCCTATTTTCGTTGCTAATTTCTATTACCTTAGAATTAAGGCAGTTCAACGGTGCTTCATGATCTTAAACTAGTCGGACCGTTATTATAATAGTTGAATCTCACGAGTTTCCCTAATATTATTTTCAATTTTGTTATCTAAAATCCTTTTCAATATTTTAAGAATGCGCAAGTCTGTCCCAGCCTTAAAAAGCTTTCCGCGCCGCCAGCAAAGCACATCAACGCTTAATCATAAATTCGTATCGTGTGCAAAAACCGACAATAGTATCGAAAAAATATTCCGTATTCGAGACACGCCTTCCGGCACCTGCGAGCCTTACTGCAAATGGGACTTACACTACACGGCCTACTGGCGACATAGGGCACACCATTTCTTAGAGCTTTTTTAACCATCAACGCAAAAAGAGGTGAGCGTAACACAAGTTTGACGCCAATGTCTATCTGTACCTGTGCGACATCGCACCTCTCAAATGAATGAGGGTTTCACAGAGGTGAAATAAGATTAAGATTAAGATTGATTTATTTGCCAACATGAACAATACAGGATAGGCACACAGAATACAAATAAACAATAAACTAATAAAAAATGCGTTTGCCAGTCCCTTGCACTGTGTGGCAAAAGGAACAGGCTCAGCTTATGCTGCGCTTGCGCTTGCTTGCTTGAAATATCGCTAGATGGCGTTAGTATCGTGAGCATCGTTTGACGTTTGACGTTTGCTCGTGATTGGTTAAAAAACTAAATGGGGGGATTCGATTTGTAGCATTCGAACATGGCGGATGTAGACGATATCTAATTTTGGTATTTCTGCTTCTTTGGCTAGTTGAAGTATAATTTTGATAGTGTTTTATGCGGTGATTAACCTTAACAGTGAACAGTGATCACAAAATTCTATATTGCTCTCGTGTCTGACATTTTTTAATGCGCAAGTGGTCTCCGCGTGGTTTCTGGAATTTTGCTATCAAGTTGCAAAAACTACAATCACCGTACAATGTGAATAAGAAGAATATATTTATCTTTGATTTAACTGACATTGGCCGAAGCCTTATGGCCGCCATTAAGAGGAATAAATAAAAAAACTAAATGAGCCAATCGCAAGCAAACGTCAAACGGACCTCACGTTACTAACGCCATCTAGCGATATTCCGCCTCTGTGAAAACTCTCATTGACCGATTACAATGCATTTTTTAACGTGAAAGTGAGTTTTCTTGCGGCTTTTCTTAGCTATGTTCGATAAAAACGTTTCAGATGTTTTTTTATATCTAATAGCTGGCGAACGAGCACGCGGGTCACCTGATGGTAAGTGATCATCGCCGCCCATGGACACCTATAGCATTATTAGGGCTGCGGCTTTTGCCGGGGAGGGCTAAAGGGGGAGGGGAAAGGTAAAGGGGGCGAGTTGGGCCTCCGAATCTCCCACTCACCGTTCGTGGTTTAGGATGTAGCTTTGATTGACGGACTAACATTAGTTTTAGGGATCAAGCCTATTCAATGGTAGTACATGACAAGTTCCCCATCCGCTCTATGCCCGCGTGTTCCTTATCTAATTCATGACCGATCGATTCGAGATATTGTCTTTATTAATGAAAACGATAACATAATTGATAATATTATTAAGTCGGACTTTGATTTATTAAATTGCGTAGATGCGGCAGCTTCAGGATCAAAGGAGTGAATGAGATACAAATACATCATCGAGGCGCGTGTGAGTAGTTAGGTCTCTTAGTTCGAAGTTAGAGATTCGAATTACGTAGCGTGACTATTTAAATAACACGGGTTACTCAGTCGACGTATACCCGATTCTTTCATTCAAAAAATGTATCGTGCCGTCCCGCTCACACATAGAAAACGACCAGTATTCAATCTTCTAAATAGCATGCGATCTCGCTAAAACATTTAATATGCTGTATTCATAACTTTTAGACTGGGTAAGTAAGGTAAAAAAATATATTTTAAAACCGGATGTTTTTTTTAAACTAATTTTAAAATTAATGTTATTGCATGGCCATTAGAATATTTAATAATGTCCCTACAAATATAACTAGCCTGCTATCCATACTAATATTATAAATGCGAAAGTGTGTTTGTATGTTTGTCCGTCTTTCACGCCGTAACGGAGCGACGGATCGACGTGATTTTTGGCATAGAGATAGTTTATGGGCCCAAGAGTGACATAGGCTACTTTTTATCCCGGACAAATGCACAGTTCCCGAGAAAACAGCGCGTGATAACCGAATATCACGCGGGCGGAGCCGCGGGCAAAAGCTAGTATAAGGTATATATACCAACATTGCATAATTGGCTGCTGCAAAAAAGATACTACACTATTAAAGAATTTCTGTCTTGCAAAGGGTAATTTTACTAATAAAAATATAGTTAATACATTGCTTGCATTTTGAATATATATAATTAAGTGTTATAAATAATGTGCATGCTAATAAGTAAGTAGTTAAATAGTTGTGTCATTATTGTTTCTATCCACAGTGCCGGTTTTAGCACTTCCAGCGCTCTGGGCGAAATTCCCACGGCGCCCCCAACTTTTGGGAATTTTCTAGACGGTATATAGGCTTCAGGTGCCCCTTTAAGTCTGGCGCTCTGGGCGGTCGCCCCACCGCGCGATTGCCTAATGCCGCTACTGTCTATCCACTATCTTATTGTACACTACTTTCTGCAAATAAATGACTTATGACTTAAAAAAATACACCCAACCTGCTAAGTATAAGATATTTGTTTGTTCTCTTTAAACGAACTACTTTTAGGTTTTCAGTGATTTTATTAACATATCGTAGTTGTACCACACAGCGACGATGCAAGGTAAAAACGTTTGTTTTACTAATCGTTTATACGCACATTCTGATATCAGTTCAGTTCATCATTCTGGTCAGAATGACACCGAATTACTGTATAACCCTCTCAGATTGACAGACCGGACGGTCCAGACTGATGAAAACACTGGTACAATGGCTTTTTTTTTACACAATATTTTGTTACATATATACTTTTCAATGCATTTGCTCGAAAAATTCACTTTCAAAGGATTTAGGTATTGTAAGTAATGGCTTTGTAAGTTCATTTTACTGCACTATTGCGATTTTTTACTGTTTTTTTTATTCTCCATCAAAAATTATAAAAATAAAAAAATATTGAATTATACGTAGAAAAATGTATAAATTGCATGCGCGTTTTTATTTTTCAATTTTGTGTTATTAATTTCCTATTTTCTCACAAATGTATTGAAAAACGTCGTATGATACACGGTTGGCAAGGTTTTACAAACTTGTGACGATGGAAACCCTCGCCTTGCGGCTCGGGTTTATCACTCGTCAACTTATTTCTAAAACCTTACTTACCAACCTCGTATCAGAAATAACTATTTCAGTGTCACAGCTAAGTTTGGCTGCCTTCCAACTCTTGTAAGAGCGTGTGTGACGCGTCTATACTTTACATACTCTAGTACTGGGGCTAATTAGTTTATATCATTGCGGCTAAGGTAACGGTTCACTAAAGTCATGTGGCGGTCTATTTTTTTCAACATATTTTTGTTTATAAGCGTTGTTTACGCTAAACATGAAATTTACGATGGGTAAGTTTGTATTTACACGTAAAATATATAATTAAAAAAATATATTTTGTCGAGGACAGTGCAAATCCGTTTATCTATCGGACTGGGTTTTGCGTTGTTCTACAGACAAAATATTAATAGAATTTCATTTAACATATTTTTTTCTCATATAATACGCAGAACACTTACTTTGAAGAAATATAAATCATGTTTTTTTGCAAATTAAATTTATTGTTTATTAATTCATATCATAGAATAACAAATCAAATATATATATATTTCATCATCATCATCATCCCAGCCTATATACGTCCCACTGCTGGGCACAGGCCTCCTCTCAGAACAAGAGGGCTTGGGCCATAGTTCCCACGCGGGCCCAGTGCGGATTGGGAACTTCACACGCACCATTGAATTTCTTCGCAGGTTTGTGCAGGTTTCCTCACGATGTTTTCCTTCACCGCAAAGCTCGTGGTAAATTTCAAATGTAATTCCGCACATGAATTTCGAAAAACTCAGAGGTGCGAGCCGGGGTTTGAACCCACGACCCTCTGTTTGAGAGGCGATAGGTCAAACCACTAGGCCACCACGGCTTCTACTATTTAATTAATATAAAACTTATTACTCAGAAAAACATTCAGTTCGTTTTCTGATGAGGTCGCAGTTTTTAACTTTTTTGCTATGTGAAAATGCTTTATGCATACTTCAGTGGAAAGTCATCTAGGGCTCTCTTCTTAGAGCATGCGCACTAAAAACACATCGGCGTCCACTCTGCCCACTATTTTTTATTGTTCTGCGACTCTGCCGTTATGGGAGAACCTAACCTACTTTTCTGGAAGCTAGTCGTTTTTGATGGGGATCGCTGTTCTAACCTAACCCAACCAAATTCTCTGGTAGCAATTTCTAACATATTCTAACTTATTTTATCGAACAAACAATATTTAAATGAAAATGAAAATGAAAAGATTTATTCGGGACACACACATATAAATAATAGATACAGAAAAAAACATAATAATAATAAAGTGAAATAAAATAAAATGAGATTACAAAATACAAAAATAATTAAAAAAAAAAAAATATATACTTATATATATGCGCCCGAAATGGTCCCGCCTCAGCATAAAATGCGGACTCCTTTGGTGGAGCCAGCGCTGGTCTTCCGGCGAGACCATTTATTCAAAAAAATCTCGAGTTTGATAATTTTGCAAAAAAATTAGATTATAAAATCAATTGAATTGTTTTTCTGTTAAATATGAGAACCAAATATTTTATGAATAATTTTCTGCGAAAGGAAATTCTATGAAATTGCTGTTTGCGAAAGAAGGGAACACTCCTTAGTACCAGTGGTTGGTCTAGGAAAGCTATGAGAGCCTAACCATATAGATTGTAGGGAATAGACGACACTGTTATTGTTTAACTTAGAACCACGCATGGGAATCGTAACCTAAGCATTCATTGTGATAGACGATGAACTGTGGGACATATACAATATATACATGTAGGTCAGATAGTTATTGAAAATACAAACCGGGTTCGATTCCCCGTGCTGGTCTTATTTTTCAGGTTTTTTTCAATTTAGGTAGGGGATGACCGTAAAAGTAAAAATTTGGAATTGAAATTAAAAATACAAAAAGATTCCAAAAAAAAAACAATCTTAATTCAGATAGTTATTTCTATATATTATAATATTTTTACTTTTACAGCGATTTCTTATTCCCTGAAATATCTGTTTTCCTAGTATATAGATACAGTCATCTGTACCTTTAGTGTAAGTTTTCCTTTACAAAATACGTCTCGATCGCGTTCGCGTTAAAATCTTAATTTGTATGGAAACACGAACAAAGCCTCTAGCGGAACGATTGCGATGTTCGTGTTTCCATACAAATTGAGATTTTAACGCGAACGCGATCGAGACGTATTTTGTAACTAAAACTTACACTAAGGGTACTGTATTAATATCTGCCACAGCGGAGCGTGCAAAAATATCTGATATACGAGTATGTCGTAAAGGGCCTAGAAATAAACTCGTATCAGATATTTATGCACGTTTTGTTGTGTCAGATAATGGTGTAAAAGTACTTATCAATTATCAAAAGTACGCAGCTCTTCTCACTATTTAAGAATTTCTATTTAGTCCAAACATTTATTTCAGTGCCCTTAGTGTAAGTTTTCGATTGCAAAATACGTCTCGATCGCGTTCGCGTTAAAATCTCAATTTGTATGCAAACACGAACAGCGCCTCTAGCGGAACGTTTGCGATGTTCGTGTTTCCATACAAATTGAGATTTTAACGCGAACGTAATCGAGACGTATTTTGTAACCGAAAACTTACACTAAGGGTACAGGCTCCAGTGCCATATTACATACTTCATGTTAGTTACAGTCTTATAATAATGGCTGTTACTGAATCAGTGAGATACACCTTTGGTCTCATCTGCACTTAACATCAGGTGAGATGGGGTCAATCAAGGTATAAAAAATGCTAGTTATTTAATTGAGATAGAATTACAATATTAAAAAACAAATAAAAAATTGGAATGGCAAAGTTTAAAATTCAAAACGAATCCCACTAATATTATGAATGCGAAAGTTTGTAAGTCTGTTTGTTTCGCGTCTAAAAGCAGGAAGCACATAGGATAGTTTTATCCCGGGAAACTGCTTAGTTCCCGCGAGATAGCGATAAAAGAAGTCAACGCGGACAGAGCTGCAGGCTGTTTCACCATCCATTGATTAGTGTTAACTGACGGTTAAATGTGATGCCGTCTCTATTTGTTTTGTTCGAATAGACGAAGACGGCATCACATTTAACCGCCAGTTAACACTAATCAATGGATGGTGGAACAGCCCCTTAGTACAAAAATATATTTTATTCGTATATAAAATTTGTGCAGTCAATCTTGTCAGCTGGAAATGTTTATTATTTTAAGTGATTTGTAAAGAATTATGTTCCATTTTCAGATACAAAGTCTTTACCGTGGCTGTAAGGAATGCAGCACAACTCCGTCTCCTGAACAACCTTGAGTCTTTTCTGTCCCTGGACGTGTGGTTGGAGTCTAGCGTGAACAAACCAGGGGTGGTGCTTGTTTCTGGAGACAAGAGTGACAGGTTCGAAGAGGCGCTGATCGCTGAAGAGATCCAGTACAGCATTAATGTGGAAAATGTCAAGGAGTGAGTAATGAAATTTATCGTAATCTCGAGCTATAAAACGTGTCTAGATTTTCATTACCTTTGACAGGGCCTTCGTTCGTTTTGGATATATAATGTAAATTCACTGCCATTGTTAAGGGTCAAATTAAACTACTGACATTGACGTAACAAACAAGGGAGACATATAAAAATTCACTTTCTTTACTTTCTCTAGCCAAATATTGTATGAATTAAATTCTTTTTTACGGACTTTATTAAGTAGCGTAGGTATGTTGCATTCGTAACGTTTTGACTTGGCACAGCAAGGAAGGGATAAAAAATAACAGACACCCTGATTTACCATATAGTGAAATTAATTTTATTCTCGATTCTGAACAAACTACTTTTAGACTTTCAGTTATTTAATTAATATTGTCTATGTATATGTATATAGAATCGAGAGCGGCGCCGTGGGAAAATCTAGTACAGTTGTATTATCAAACGTCATTAACATCGTGATAAGCGTTAGGATAATTAGTTAAATCCATGATATCATTAATCCCCTGCTTTTAATGATATATATTTAAGTTTCCGTTCGTAATTTCTGTCTTTTTTGCTGACTTTATTTACTTTACTTTTTGACTTTACTTATGTTAACCAAATTTCAAGTCAATCCGACCACCGAACACTTCCTTTGGTGACTCACTAGGCAAAATGAAATTGCAAGTTAAATAAAAGCTTGTAAAATCAATTTTCAGAATGCTGGAATTGGAAGATCAACTGCATGAAACATCAAATAAGAGAAATCTAACTGCGTTTAAAGGATCAGCGCTTCCCTTGGACAGGATTTACAGATACAATGAGGTGCATTTACTTGCATAATAAATAATACTTAGGTGTAGACAGTTTGGAATCGCATTTACTATGTATTAACAAGAAATGGATTTAAAACGCAACCCTGAGGTATACCCTTAGCACAAGTTCACGTAGGTATGAATTATGAAAAAATGAGTAGCTTCAGTTTGAGTATTTAGGCGTCCTTTTACAAAGATATGTATAATATGTCAATATGTTGATTCATTAATCAACGTATTTGCTATTTCGCGATCTTAGGCATTTTGGTTACAATTATCGGCTATTGTTAATTAGTTAGCACCTCTCTGGCGCTCATTAGTTGACTTCAAGTACTGATGAGGATATTTTTGGACAAATTGAATTAGTCATTTAATTTTGATCAAAATTTTTAACGTTTTTAGTCAATACAAACAATTATGTGCCAGAAATAGCTAATGCCAGTGTTCACCTTCATTACAAAATTTTCTACGGGTATCACACAAATATTTAGCTAAATCCGTTTTTGAATATTCCTTGTCCGTATCATAAAATCCTTCATTGTAATTACAGTTAACTTCAAATATTATGATTTTAATCTCTACCATCTCATGTTTTATTTAATTTTTACTATGGAACACAAAGGCGTCTTGGTTTTTACTGTAAATCTATTACCGTGTTAAATAAAAAGGATTCAACTATGATTTTCAACTTAAGATCAAAAGACTGGGAGTAAATGAGTGAGTTAGTGAGTCCTAGACTCTTTGAAATCTATTATATAAAGTCTAAAAAATATTTGGATTAGCACAATAGATGATTGGACAAGTTTGACTGAATGTACCTGTAAATGTTTTACAAAAAATTTGAATATGGTTGACAATATTTTTCCACATTAGCGTGATTACCCGTTGAGTCAAAAATTCAGATGTAAACGCTTTGCAGAGTTGTTTAATCAAGCTAGATTATCCCGGATTGTTTTTCAAACTATGTACTGCATTTGGATAGAACTAATATCAACTCAAAATAATACCTACCCTTCCAGACCTTCCACAAATTGAATGAAGTCTTAACAAAAATAGGGTATTATTTTGAATTGATCATACTCTTGATGTAGGAGCGTGACTATTAAAGGTAATTTTATTTTGCAGGTAAACGCCTATATGGAAGAATTAGCAAGTGTCTATCCAGACACAGTCACTCTAGTCAACGCAGGACAGAGTTTCGAAGGCAGACCTATTAAGTATTTGAAAATATCAACAACTAATTTTCAGGTAAGGACAAAAGAAAGTGAAAAAGTATTCTTTAATGAAAGAAACAAAGGCCAATTTTTGTTACAAGACTATTTGCTACCTGTTGCTGCATTGCCATCCAATCTATATGTAAAGTTGGCTTCATAGCCACGGAGCTGTGTACGCACTTGGCAATACAGCAATGTTTAGATATTTTTGAGCACCTAGACAGCTCCCATATTTATAATGGCGACTGTAGATTCATACCAAATTTGAATGATGATGAACAAAAATATACCACAACTACAACAATGCTACCTTTGGAGCGGGTGTTTCAGGCTGGATTCGTCCGTTTGGCACCAAAACTCTGTAGCTCAACTTACATTTCGGAACGGCGATCAAGGACCAATATGGTCATTATTGTCTGCCAAAAAACGTACACTACTCGACATAGCCCTCCCTCAACGGCAATAACCAGTTCTGCACTGCCCACATCCATAGTACTCTTATTACCTTCACCACCACTAGCATCATTAATTATAAAGTTTGTTATTTCTTTCCAGCAATTGAACAAACCAGTGGTCTACATAGAGTCCCTGCTGCATGCCCGTGAATGGATTACCCTGTCTGCAACACTGTACGCCATTGAGAAGCTTGTCATCGATGTCAATGAACAGGATCTGCTACATGACATTGATTGGATCATCATGCCCATTGCTAACCCTGATGGTTACGAGTTCACGCATACTGACGTAAGTGACTCTAGAACTGGATGATAATGTCATCAACATACAATCAAAATGCGAGCGCATCGCACATTTTTGAGTAGCTGTTAGTTGATATTTGAGGATGATTTGCTTTTGAGATACACACATTCGGTCTGGGTTTCTAAAAGAACCATTATGAAAGTAAACACTAACATACGATTCGTCATGTACCTGTTTTCTGTATTGTTTTATTTATATGTTTGATTAAAAGCTGTTTTCAAATTAATCTAGAATTTTTCATGCATGCCTGTAAATGTTTTTCCTTCAAGATTATTTGATTGTAGTTTAAAAATGTTCCCATACATTGATCGATGTTCATAGTATACCGCGCCAAATGCGTGACTACATAATGAATTAAAAAAAACAATGAAACACCTTTACCTCCTGTAAAGATTTGTTCAGTCAAACAGAAGATTTTCTGAAAAATAGCTGTTAATTTTGAAATTCCTTTTAAATGACTGGTTTGTTGTCTTTTCAGCAACGACTGTGGCGTAAAAATCGCGCTACCGGTTACATGCCCGGTAACCTATGCTCCGGCGTCGACCTCAATCGTAACTTCGACGCCTTCTGGTCCCAAGCATCGAGCAACATCGTCTGCATGGATACCTTCCACGGCCGAGCCCCCTTCTCCGAACCAGAAACAGCCATCATCCGAGACATCGTCAACGCCCACAGTGAACGAATCGAACTTTTCCTTGACATTCACAGTTTCGGTAGCATGATCCTCTACGGCTATGGAACGGGTACTCTTCCTCCAAATGGACTGAACTTACACCTAGTTGGTGTGCGAATGGCTCAGGCTATAGATGCTGTTAAAATGAGCTGGAACGACCACTACATAGTCGGTAACGTCGCCCTCGTATTATACCAAGCTTCTGGTTCTGCTATGGATTTCGCTAAGTCTGTTGGCGTGCCGTTGTCTTATACTTTCGAGCTACCAGGATACAGACTTGGGTTTGGAACAGCTGCTGGCTTCTTCGTAGATCCTGAGTTCATTGAACAGGCTGGGTTTGAGACTTGGGAAGGGATCAAGGTTGGCGCCAGGAATGCAGTGAGGACTTATAAACAAAGGACTTCTAATTAATTTGTTACTGAATTTTGCTGAAATTACAATAAAATGAAATTGAACTGCAAGTGTTGATACTTACGAGCAAAAATAGCGGGACACTTTTTACGCAATTTTGTGTGGAATGTGCTCCGTTAGTTTTGCTCGTCAGTGTAGTTTTATTGTCCAGTACAGGTTGATTCGGGAGACGTGAGCTCACGTAATATGGGTCTAGTAGATGGGTCCTCCCATCCTACTAAATTCAGTCAGTTATACAATTACATTACATTATTGTACCAGTATTAGTGACATTAATGTTATATTTTCTTTAACCTCGAAAACAAAAATTGACAAAAAAATCCGTAAAAGTCTACATTATTCCTTGTTGCGGAACCCGCGATTCCACGAAGTAATAGTTAACATACTTCATGTAGTAACACCTTCATCCTTTTCGAACTGGCAATTTGAGAGATTGACAGTTGATAATTTTAAGTTGGTAAGGTGATGATGTGGGAGAGTGTTACAAAGTTGAATGTGGTGTGTACATGGAGAGGACAAGAGTCGCTACTCTTGATAAGAAGAAAGCTGTGAGTCTGTGCCATATTAATTACCTTATATCGAGCAATCCATTTAACATTTAACTGTGTTATGCAGAATTGTACTTATAATACGTACTCTTGCAAGCGCTGTTGTTAGCGCATTACCTGACAGTACTACAATACGTACCTTACTCCATATGGATCCCAGTATCTTCTGTTTTATTGGTACAATTGTGTCACCACCATTAAGCCAAGGAGATACAGGTAGTTACCCGATGACTTCTCTTCTTCTTATGTTATACTCATATGTAGTGGTTGAATAATTCTGACTCCTACCCAAGCGTCAGGCTCACCATACTCCACTACATATTTTGGTGAAGATGCGGTGAGAAACTGTAACAGTGCGCTGATGCTAAGACAATAATCTACTTTAGTTATTTACTAAGTGCATGGTCACTCTGAAATTAAAGGTGTGGGGTTTTACTTAAGTATGATTGTGAACGATCCATTATCAATTACTGAGGGGGTAGGGTAGGTCACGCTCACCTCATCCGAACCACCCATTGTCTTTAAAACAGTTACAAGCAATGAATGTTAAATACTTCTTATTACTTTTTCTGCATTAAGAAACTTCCCGCGGATTAGATCAAAATAGAAGCCAAGCCAAAAAACTACTAATCGAAGAATTCCCACGTAGTCACAAACTGCAAATACGCAATGCTCTCAAAAATCTCCTGGACCTATATGAAGATTAATTTTATTAAGTTTTTGCTAAGATCGAAACATCGAACTGAAACTAATACGCTGGCATTCGAATCCAGAACGTCGTCGTGCCGTAGAACGCGATAGATCTAGAATCAGTGAATTGAAAAAAATCAACAAAGTTGCGTAGAAAATTAAAAAAAAACTTAAGGAATATTTAAACTTTTCTAATGCAGCCTAAGCGCTAGGATTAGAGACATGAAATTTATCGCGAGTTTTTATATGAAACTGGTAAACTATTAAATGATTTTTATATTTATATATTTATTAAAGTTTCGGTGATCAGACAGAAGACTAAAGTGAATGTCGTAATAACAGAAATAGAACGCAGAAAGTGGAAATGGGCAGGACATATTGCTAGAATGGATCACAGTCGTTGCGCGAGGAGTCCTGGAGTGGAGACCCCGTGTTACGAGTAACACACGTGGTAAGAGGACGACCACCAAAAAGATGGACAGACGATATCCGGCAACAAGCTGGCGTAAACTGGATGCGAGTGGCAGTGGATAGGCAAGACTGGAAAAGTAGAATTTAGCATAAGTAAGAGAAGAATAAGGGCTAAAATAGATAGATACATAGAAAGTTTCGGTAAACACTGTTACAAATTAACCAATATTGACTCTACTTCAAGTTTCAAACAAAGATAGTCGACATACCTCACATGGCCTGATTCTTAAATCACCAGGGTAACTAAAACACAACCATAAATTCTTTCAATGTGTTATCATCTTATTTTTATTATTTTTCACTATCGATAATCCAGCCAAATCGATATGTCGTATCTTGACACATAATATTATTCACTTTATTATTAACGTGGATCAGTGCCTTATTAGCATACTAGCTGAATGAAAAATGTTGTTTCTATTATTTTTAAGTTTCGTGCCTTTAGCTGTTGCTAAAAATGAATTGTACATGGGGTAAGTGTGCAATCATCATAATTATCATTAATTAAATCACCATCATCAAAAATTGAGAAGATGCACTTATTCAAATACAGTAACTCCATATTTTCCACATTGCTTTTATGAAACTACGCCCGCACGAAGCCTTCTGTGAAAATTATCTAACCGATGGTGAAAACTGCATTAAAATCCGTTGCGTAGTTTAAACGATCTAAGCGTACATACAGAAGGACAGGTGGAAATAAATACATTCAGGAAATTGCAGTAAGCTTTAGTTACGCTACCTACGTTGATGACATGCTTCTATAAGTTCTTCGTGTGTCTGAATGTTCTTTTGTATAGGTAATAAATAATAAAGTATTGTATTTGATTGTATTGTAAAACTCTTTAATGTACATAAAAACACATGAAAATAACAGAACACAGGATAATAAGATGTACAAAGGTGAACTTATCCCTTAAAGGGATCTCTTCCAGTTAACCTTTGAACGATTGACAGGATAAAAGTTAGGTTAAAGTGACCCTCATACTAATCAATAAGACTGTTATGGCTTCTCAAATTGTAACTTATCGCTTTATCAAAAAGTAGCTTACCACTGCCTTTCAAAATCAAAACGTTTAAATTGTAAGTAGGCCGGGAACGACTCTTTGACATGTCATTTTGATACTACTAGCGCTTACGGAAAGACCATCGTTGCTAAGTACAATAAGCACCTCAAAAGACTTGGAAGAAACTCAACATTTAAAAGATCCTATTAAATAGATCCTATTAATATTATAAATTCAAAAGTTTCTGAGCATGTGTGTCGGTATGTCTGTATGTCCTTCACGCTAAAACCCGTGGAAGGATTTCGATTAGGTATGTCGATAGCCGACATCTGGAATAATACAAAGGCTACTTATTAACCTTACGGGATCGGGATAAAATCTTTGAATCTTAACCGTTAAGATTAGAAACATGGTTAACGACATATACAATCATTTTTGTGAATTCCTGTGGAAAATTAATAAAATCCCGGAATATCAATTTATCTATCTGATCGCTTAAAGTTTAGTAATTAATCAAACCTCTTTTAAATTATTTAACCAAGATTTAAACCTCTTCAGATACAAAGTGTACAATGTGAAGCTAACGTCACAAGAGCAGCAAGACCACTTTAACCTCCTGAAGTCGGATATAATTGACTATTGGATAAAGCCTAACTTTAAATATGGCGTCACTGGCTTGGCTATGTTGCCACCATCGCAGGTCAATTGGTTTGAAGAAAGACTTGAGGATATTAATATCGAAAAGGATATTTTAATCGATGATGTATATGAGTAAGTTGATACGACAATTTATTTAAACATAAGGTTCAAAATTATGACCAGCTCAATAATTCTCAGTACGTAATTGGTCCCAACTGTTAAAACTTTAAGTTACATCTACTTAACAGAGGTCTAGATTTGACTTGCTTTTTTTTAGTTTTTATTAAAATCAAAGCTTTTTGAAGAAAGATTGCATTTACAAAAAAATATTTCATTGATATAGAATAGAATAGAAATATGTTTATTCAGCCAACACATCATGACAAAAAAGAGAAAACACATTTACCGATATATTTTCCAAAAACAATGTTTTTTTTAACATTATTTTCGTATGAGTATTAGGTCCAATGCTTGGTGGCTTTTATTCATTGCACGCATAATTAATTGATTGATTTAGGTCTATGGAGGTCTATATCAATAAACTATACTAATTCACTTTGCTTCTTTGCTAAAACTGTGCGTTATAGCATTCCTTTGTGACACATAAAAGTAATATACAGAAATACAGAACCCGCCTTCCTTCATATGAACCTATATATGTATATGACAATATATATAAATTCTGTACCTATTGTTAGCACAGACCCTGTAATAAAGAGAATGTTAAAAAAACTAGGTACAGCATGAGCAGAACTGCTCCCACAAGCTGGTTCATAATGTAATGATATTTTTTAACATATATTTGGGATTCACTTACAACTTTATCGTTCGTCTATTACTATGATTGATATGATCAGGTGCTAATTCCGCTATCTTATCAATGTTTAATTACTCCACATGTTAATTTGTGAAAATTAGTAGATATCGTCAAATCTACACTGACATAGGCTTAAAATAACACAAAACAATTTCCTGCTGGCGTCAAAAGTTATTATTACTTTTAGTTACCAATTCTTATATCAGTTTTTTAATGTTATTTATTACACTTTTTAAGTACAAGTTTTTTCAATTAATAATTAAAGCCACTTTAAAATTTTGATGCTATCACCTGAGAATACTTACATTAAAAAAATTGCATTGATGATGGAAAGAAATAATTTAATCTTGCTAATCTGAAGTGTTTTTTTCAGACATCTGTTACAATACGAATCCAGGCAGACGGCTAGAATTGATGAAAATGATAACACCGATGAGATTGACAATAACAATACCGATGAAAGCGATAGCAATAATACTGACGAGGGTGATAACAATAACACAGATGAAGATAGTAATACTAGTAATACTGACGAAGATGATATTAATCTCACTGTTGAAGACGATAACAACAATACAGACGAAGATAATAACAACAACACTGACGAAGACGATAATAATAATAACACTGATGAAGATGATAATAATATCACCGATGAAGATGACAACAATAATACTGAAGAAGAGGATGAAGATACCGAAAAAATTGATGAAAGCGAAGAAGATGAGGAAATAAATTTTGCTTATGATGCTTACTACCGATATGATGTCGTAAGAATTTATTTTTTCAGAAATTAGCTAAGATCAATATTTTGTTTGTTCGTAATTAGTGAGGTCTTTGAAATTGCCTGAAGCTCATACAGTTTTTGCTTTAGCAATAAAGATTTGTGTGTATATATAATTTTGTTTTTCAGATATTGCGACACATTTACAATTTAAAAGAAAGATATGAAAACTCACCACGCGTTTCAATTGAAGTTGTAGAATTTGGGACAACCGATCTCGGTAGACCTTTAGTTTACTTGAAGGTGACTAGTAGAACTGAAGTCAGTAAACCTATAATTGTGATCGAGAGTGGTATCAATCCTAGACAATGGATAACCATACCTTCGGCCTTAAATATTGTTGACCAAATACTGGCAGAAAATGAAGCAAGCCTTTTGGATAACTTTGAATGGATTGTTATACCTGTGGTGAATCCAGATGGATATGAATATACCCATACAGATGTAAGTAAAACTATAATTAAGGAAGTAAAATTGGTGAAGAAATTGAAGTTATTAACGTAACATTTAGTTTTATGGTTGAAAACTGTGTTTATCGTTGATACTAAACTAATTACTGAGATAATTACGAATCGTGTGATAGAGATTAAAATGTCTGTGACGCTCGAGAAAATGAAGGAGAAATTCATGACATGATAATAATTTTCGTCCTATTTAGCATTCTGATCTTATAGTTACTTCGGTGTTCGTCTTTCTGTTAAGATCCTTTGTCTCAGAAACGCATAAAAGTGTCAAGTTAAAATTAAAATCAAATAATCAGTTTGCAATCTCTTCAAGTGTTTATGTTTACGTTATCAAAAAAAGACAACCTTTCAAAATTGTTTTTTTGTACAAAACCACAGGAATCAACCTCTAGTAATACTACCAAGCACAAACTTAATTATTGCTTCCTTTTATAATTTGTCTGCCTCGCATTGAGCCGGTTTTTTTTCTAACACGCGTGCTATCGTAATCACATACATCTTTTCTTTAGTAGTAGAAAAAGACGATAAATGTGAATGTAATGGCGCATGCGTTAGACAGGCTCTGATTTCAACCATTTTTTCAGCTCCGTTTCTGGGAAAAGAACCTAAGCACTAAAAGCGACCTGAGCTTCATTTGTCCAGGCGTCAACATCAACCGAAATTTTGATATCGCCTGGTCCATCTCTGACTCCAGTTCGAGCGCATGCAGTCACTTATATGCCGGAGTGGAAGCAACCTCTGAAATCGAAACCAGATTTCTTCAGAGCATCATAGAAACTTACAAGGAAAGGATCAGTTTATATATCTCCTTGCAAAACGGAGGGAGGCTTATTTCTTATCCTTGGCAGTATGAATTCGCTGCCAGTGGTATGTTTAGACAGAATCATTTGCTTGGAATGCAGATGGTAGCAGCATTGAATGATGGATACAGTCTTGATGTAGCGTCAGTAGCTATAGGTGACAGGGTTTCTGGCACCAGTTCAGATTTCGCTAGAATTAATAATGCTTTGTATGTTTTTAACATTGACATAGTTGGAAGAGGTGAAGTAGGTGTTCTTGTACCTGAGATTGATATTGTTTATTTAATTGAGGATGTGTGGAGAGCTGTAGCTGTTGCTGCTGATTATTTAATTAGTGAAATAAACCAGTAGCCTGTCAAATTTTCTTTATTTTGTTAGAATATTGCCCCCCCTCTCCTCCTGTGGGCGACGTAGAAACCAGAAGGGATAATACTAGAAGATGGGCAGCGGCGTCTTCTAGGCAACCTTTACATCCTATACTGCGCTTGCCAAGTATGGTGAGTGCTGGCAACCCTCCCCTCACGGGGAGGGCTATGTACAAGTGTCTGCATGTGTGTCTGTCTGTGGCACCGTAGCTCTTAAACGGGTGAACCGATTGGAATGCGTTTTTTTATTTGAAGTAAGTTTTCTAGCAATGCTTCTTAGACATGTTAAATCAAAATCCGTTTAGCCGTTTTTGAGATATTGAACTTTGAAGTGACAAAGTCGGGGGTTTTGTTAAGTTAGGTTATTATTAAATTTTTAAACACACACTTTTGCTCATCTTTAGTGTTAATTCTAGTTTTTCAAACTCTCGTAATAAAGTGGCGATTAAATATTTCTGAGCAAAATGCTATTGAATCAGTCTTGAAGTGCTCGCCACGTCTCGGATGTTAATTTAGCCAAGCCTCCCAAGAATCGCCGAGCGCCATAACTCAATGCTTATTGAAACAAGCCTGAAGTAGAAATATTTCACCAAATTGAAAACTGATCCCTCCCTCATGACAAAAGGGAAAATCTAATTTTAAACTCCGTAATAACGACCCTCTTGGAAAATTTAATACGATTCCATGAGATTTGTTACTGCAGTGTCCTTTCAATAAAAACTGCTGGAGATAGAAATTCTATTGAGAAATGTGAATATCGAATATGATTAAGTCGCGTTCTTTTATTTGGTTAAAAATTTTGTTTGGAAAAGTTGGGGTTCCTTGAAAAAATTATGGATTAACCTATAAAAATAATAAATCTTCAATAAAAGCTTTTTTTGTTGACCGTATACTCGTACCAAGTTTCAAGTCTATTAACCAATGAAGAGTTCACAAACAGATTATTGTATTATCACTGAAGTTGCATACGTAGGAAAAATTCATACATCACTCACGCTTGACCAGTTTTTCTTATTTGTCTTTGTTGATGCGCCGTTAGTATTTTTTTATTATTATTCCAAGTTTAAAGTGTTATAAACGTTATAAAGACAGAACGAAAACAATACTTTTCTTGTATGGGAACCCCATTATAATAATTTGTTTTCTTTCTATATCTGAAACATACACAACACACCTCAAACTAATAATGTAGTAATGATATTGTTTATTAACAAAATAATAAAAAGCAATCTAGCATGAGTCGGTTTTAGGGGAAACAAACAGCCCTTTTATCTTTTCACGTACGGTCTTTTGCAGGTGGTAGGACCTTGTGCAAGGTCCGCCCGGATTGCTACCACCATTTTGCTCGCTAATCCTGCCGTGAAGCAGCAGTGCTTGCACTGTTGTGTTTCGGCGTGGAGAGTAAGACAGCCGGTGAAATTACTAGCACTTGAGGTATCCCATCTTAGGCCTCTAGGTTGGCAACGCATCTGCAATACCCCTGGTGTTGCAGATGTTTATGGGCGGTGGTGATCTCTTACCATCAGGAGACCAAATTGCTCGTTTGCCATCCGGTTGAATGAAAAAAAAGTCTATTTTTGTTCCTGATGTCCTGTCAATCTTTCTAAGGTTATCTAGAAGGGAATCCATTTAAGGGATATGTCCTCCTTAGTACGGTCAAGGACTTTATTCATGAGCCACCATGGAACCTTTTCAAAGGAAAAGTCAATACGATTTTCATTGTTAATTAATGCGATGTCACATTTTTTTTTATCTGTTATTATTTTTTTGTTATCTGTTTATTTAATGTGTTTTATGTACAATAAAGAATGGCATTAAAGTCAAAGTCAAAGTATCTTTATTTGTAAACGTAGGTGGTTACATACACACAAGGTGTTATAGCGTAATTATTGGTATCACTATGTTTCGCCCACAGGCATACAAATAATTTGCATGTTTAAATGTACCTCAATTCAATTCAATTCTTGAAAGTATAGCTCCATCGATACTATCGATGATTCCGCCAATGTCGAGGTTGGAAAAGACACTATCAGTGTGTAAATGTACCTACTCTTGTTCTCGTCTTGCTTGCTGCACGTGTGGTTGACCGTGTCAGAGTTGTCAATGTCAATGTCATGCTTGGCTTGTGTTGGTAGCGCTGACCATAGACAGTCGCGTTCACAATGAGGGCTATCGTTTTTTGTCTCACTAGATGGCGCACTGTTGCGTGAGGTTTTTAAGTATGGCTTTCAAAGTCTGTTATTACGGGCGTGAAACATAGTTTAGATTAAAATCATATTTAATACACCTTAAAACCGTACCATAAAAATATCGAGCATGCCACAGTGTTGCATAGTCCCCGTTTTGTTCGGAAAAAAGGGACGACAAAGGTTTCTGAAAGACAAAACTGTCTCAAAATACAGACATTCATTGCCCCGGAACCCATATTTGTCGTAATTAATTTCAGATATTGCAAAATATTCACAAAATTATTCTTATTATAAATAAGCCCGCGTAGCTCACCCAAAATCTATAAGATTTGACATTTCGGAGACCTCACGCTACACTAGCGCCTCTAGTGGCGAATTCATACGCGATAGCCCTCATTAGGCACGGTCCGGTCGCACGTGCAGCGTGCAATGACGGCCTCACGGTCCCACCGGAAGACCAGCGCCAGCTCTTGAGCCGGCATTATGCTGAGGTGGGTCCGTTTCGTGAACAGTAACACTGTTTTCTTTCTCTTTCTTTTATGTAATTATTCTGTCACTGTTCCGAATAAATGTATTTTCTTTCTTTCTTCTTTCTTTCTTACTCGTACGTAATGCAAAAATTATAAAACATTTGAAAAAACAAACCATGTCAAACTATTTAATACAATACGTTATAATTAAATTGTGAGTATAGATTTATTAAGATTTAAAATGTCATAATAATGTCAAAAATTTCTTACAAGTGATCATCGATTCTATACTATGCCTTCTCCACACACCATTTATACAAAAAATTTAAAAATAAAAATTTGAAAATAAAATAAAAATAATGTGGTTTTTGTATGGGGACACTCTTATTGTTTACACATATTTTACACAAGCCTGGTGACAGGCAAACAGACAGACAGCGTACAGTAATAAGGTATCGTCACCCTTCGCTTATTGAAGCTTAATAACCTAACCAACAAAAAACCCCCGACTTTGTCACTTCAAAGTTCAATATCTCTAAAACGGCTAAACCGATTTTGATAAAACATGTCTAAGAACCATCGCTAGAAAAACTGCTTTCAATAAAAAAAACAGCATTCAAATCGGTCCACCTGTTTAAGAGCTACAGTGCCACAGACAGACAGACACACACACAGACACACATAGCGGTCAAACTTATAACACCCCTCTTTTTGCGTCGGGGGTTAAAAAAACCACCATCCATTCATTTTTAGATATTTTGAGAAGGTTTTTATAGTTTGTTGAAGCGAAAAAGGGCGCTACTCACGGGACTGGCTTCAATATAGTTCACTTTAAAACAAAATAAAGCAGTTGCCAGACAACGAAGAATTTCCTACTCACCTTTTATTTCCGATGCGCGTGTACCGCCTTTACAAACCGGATTTTTCCGGTAATATTCCATTCGAAACCGGTTTTGTATGAGCTCTGTCGAGTGTTGCCTCTCGCTTTATCGTGTGAGTGAGAGAGAGAAAACCGATGAAGTCACAGGAGACAGATTTTGTTTTTGAATCGGTGACTGTGCACGTAGTGATGGAATTTATCGATGCGATTAGAGAAGTTGAATTTTTGAAGGAAGCTTTCTATAAAGGCTGGTATGGGTAAAAACTTTTCCCAAAGTATCACATCTGAAACTATTTTTCTCAAATTATCATTTGGCTAAATCGTTAATCAAGTCATCGCAATTTTACACTACTGCTATACCTACAACTAAATATACCTTTAAAATAATTATGCAAAGTAACGTTATGCATGCTTATTAAAGTTATGTCAGCTCATCGTTATGCCAATTAAAATTATGCGCATTAATATTATGGGCATTCAGTTATGCGAATTAACGTTATGCCAATTGGATTGGGAGTATTAAGTCATCATCAGCTGGAAGACGTCCACTGCTGAACAAAGGCCTCCCCTTAGAACGACACAATGAATGACAACTCGCCTCTTGCATCCACCGGTTTCCAGCAACTCTCACGATGTCGTCAGTTTTCCTAGTGGGAGGCCTGCCAACGCTTCGTTTCCGGTTCGTGGTCGCCACTCGAGGACTTTTCTCCCCCAACGGTTTTCTGTCCTTCGAGCTATGTGGCCCGCCCACAGTCCCACACAGCTCACAGCATTAAGTACGTTTAAACTGCCCTCCTAAGCCAAAAGGCGCTATATAAAAAAAAAACACTTGAGTTATTAATACAATTGTGTAGCTTAAAACATTCTGCAATACATGGTGTAAATTACAGAAAAGCGATTTTCTTTTGAGATAGAGCCTTTGACTGAAGGATAAATGTTTAATGCAATTTATTCCATAAAATACGTAAAATAAATAATAACACATGGAAATTATCCCATTGTTACACAGAAATTAATATTTATTTTTAACGATTAATCTTAATTATCCAATTTATTAACAATAAGTATTTAATCTTGGTTAATAACAATGTAATATAAAATAATATAATATAATATATTCGAAACGAGGAGATCCGACACAGAACTAAAGTCATCGACATAGCTCACCGGATAAGCAAACTAAAGTGGCAGTGGGCCGGCCATATCAGCCGAAGAACCGGTAACCGCTGGGGCAAACGAGTTCTTGAGTGGAGACCGCGAATCGGCAAGCGTGGCGTAGGACGCCCTCAGACTAGGTGGAGCGATGATCTTCGCAGGTTAGCTGGCAAGAACTGGCCGAGGATCGTGCTCAGTGGCGTGCAACTGGAGAGGCCTATGTCCAGCAGTGGACTAAGATAGGCCGATGATGACGATGATGATGATGATAATATAATATAATATAATATAATATAATATAATATAATATAATATAATATAATATAATATAATATAATATAATATAATATAATATAATATAATATAATATAATATAATATAATATAATATAATACAATATTAAATAATAAACTTAGCTTAAAAAAAAAACAATTTTTGAAAATAAGATATTGTTTGCATGCCAATGTGTCTGGTCGACCATATCACAGCTCAAGAGCACTATTTATAAGATCGATTTTACCATGTCTAAAGCAAAATAATCCCATTTCAGTTTGAGTTAGAGTCGTAAAGTCGATCATGTCCGCCGACTTGCTCCAGCTCTACAGTCCGCACGCCGCTCGTGCCAGGCAATATTCGTTGCCGGACACGAAAGCATCCGTCGAATTCCACCTTATTATTGCTCTACTGAAGAAACAATTGGTTTACTGGCCTTGCCTATGGTTCGAATTTGTAGAATCAGTATTCAAAATTCAAATTCAAAATGTTTATTGCAAGGTCATGAGTTATTACATAGATGTTAAATCAGTATATGTTTAGTTAACAGTACATCATGTCCTGTCTCGGAGAGACGTGAAATAGTCTATTTAATACATTAATAAATTAACAATAATTCATTCAATTATATTCCCGAATTATAAAATACCCAAATAATATCAAATAATAACATAATATAACATAAGAAATAATAATCACCAATCAATATTTAATCTAATAAATTAATAACAATTCAATCAATAATAACAATTCTGAATCAGTAGGTAATGTCTTAACAGGTTTTTCTATGGAGTGTTTTATTAGTTAAAAGTATGAGTATGGGCGTGGATGTCGTAAGAGGCGACTGAGGATATAGGTTAGGCTAGCAACCTGTCCCTATTTTGTCAAACTTAAAACCTATTGCTAAAAGTGACTCCGAAGCGGTAACGTTTCGTGTGCTCTGCCTACCCCATTTGGGAATACAGGCGTGATGTTTGTGTGTGTATGAGTAAGGGCGATTCTTGTATTATCGTGTAAACAAAAAATAATGGATGAACATTAATATTATAGAAGAAGTTATAATGTAACTATACGTTGCTAATCGCTGATCATCAAGCTACACTCTTAGTAATTACAGTACTCAGCGAATCCAAAGTTCACAAGCGGCAAAATCTCATTAAGAAAGTCCTTAAGCAAAAAGCTTTAAAGGAATGAGCAATTAGTCGATTGGGGATCTCGAAGGCGTTTTCCGCTGCAACGATGCACCTAAATTCATTGAAAAGTTCAAGCAGGATTACTCCACATTAGCATTCTGTGCCGTGGAAAACTAACGGACGCTTAGGGATGTGATGTTTGTGGCTATCGATAAACATTAAAATATTTTTTTTTATGTAAAAGGGGGAAAACTGATTCGAAGCAATCATAGATACCTGCTGTGGTACACGCGGGGTTGAAGGGTATCATCGGTGCTGTCCCTGATTCACGTTAGAGGGGTAACCTATACTTGATGGTTCCTTCAATAATACGCGGAATGTATATAAAAAAGAGTGTATAATCAAACTGTAATTATAAGCAAATACAAGAACGGCAAGACCGATTTAAAAAGTGCTAATAGCGTGAAGATACGAAGTAAAAATGGTTTGTTATTGTGTTCTTATGCTTTAAAAACGTTGCAGGGTCCTACAGAAATAAAGGTGATGTAAAATATCCAATTTTGAGGTGAATGACAGAGAACCAAAACAGATGTAAAAATGAACTTAAAACAGTGAAAAATTAAACGTAAGTAGCATTACACTACAAAATAAATTATCAATAAGGACAGAAATTTTTCATGGACTATTACGTAATATGCTACGACGAACCTCGAAAGTGTGTATGATAGAAGCTTAATATTTCCTTCAAAATGTTTATCTGGAAATCGGTGGTGGAAATCTTCAAGTATTTTATGTCACAACCTTCGACGCTTCTCCCTCCTGATACAACTCTTATTATGTTTGGAGATCGGTTAGCTAGCTCTACTAGGTAAGCATCTACCTAAAAATGAAAATATAAATAAATAGGCATTCAAATGTAATTATAAAATATGACGACGCTTTATTGAACGACACAATAAATAAAATAATGATGATTCTATTTGAAATTTGGTGAGAACTAACTGATTTTCAATCTAACAGTATTCAAAGTTAACATTTAAAAATATCTTACTCCTAGTTCCCTAGTTCTCCGCTGCGACTTTGTATTCCACTCTAGCTGTCTCCAGAGTTGTTTCCAGGAGTTTTCGAGCTGTCTTCGGCACCAGGACCTGGGCAGGTGTATACGAGGTATTCCTGAACGTTGATCTCAAAGAGAGCGTGGCTGTTGTGTTAAAGAAACATGTCATAATCTCTTGCCTAAAATTAAATATATCCTTGGGCACTGGCCTCCTCTCACAATAAAAGACATTAAGCAATAGTTTCTAGGTGGACCAAGCGCGGATTGGAAACTTTACACCCTTTAAAATGCTTCGCAGATGTATGCAGGTTAAAAGAACATGTTTTAAAAGAAACCACGATTTTAATTAATTAGTAACCCCACGTACGTCGTAAGTGGATACTACCTATGACCTAATGAAGAGTAACTTTGGCTCATTTAAAAACCACACAATATAAAATGGAAGAGTAGGATGAAAATAAAAACGTGGGTGGTCAATATTAAAACTTTGGAAACGTATTTCGAGGCATAATTAGTACCCGGTTCTACTAAACTTAACAAAAAAGTGTAACGAGTAATCACCGAAATTGGAGGTAACGGATATAAACCGGATCGAACAATAATAATAATTAAATTCATTTATTCAAGTAACATGACTTATTTTGTTATCTTAATGGATATCCGCAGTAGAACTAAGGTTACCGACATAGCTCGAAGAATTGCGAAACTGACGTGGCTGTGGGCGGGGCACATTGCTCGCAGGACGGATGGCCGATGGGGTCAGAAGGTTCTCGAATGGCGTTCGCGGACCGGGAGACGAGCTGTCGGTAGGGCCTCCATCAAGATGGAGCGACGACCTGGTTAAGATCGCGGGATCGCGGTGGATGCGGAAAGCACAAGACCGGTCTGAGTGGAGAGCCTTGGGGGAGGCCTATGTCCAGCAGTGGACGTCTTTCGGCTGACATGATGATGATGAAGGTTATGACTTCTTTTTTAGTGAAAGCAAATCTTTCTTAAGTAGTGTGTCTAATCAGTTAAAAGTATTTGGAAAATTTACCCATCATGCAGTTCGTGCTTTGCCAAAACAGCACACAGACATACAAACATACAACAAAAAACTAATGTAGTTTTTAACATGATGGCCCATCTAGCTCAACAACTAAAATGGAAGTGGTATGCACCACTAAAATTCTCTATAAAAGTCAAATTTTGGTGAATCATTGAGATAAAAACATGTGATTTAATGAGATAACCAAATTTAATTAAATATTTGAGTGAGTAGGTACATAATAGGTATTTAATTCATTAGAATACTAATCATTTACCATAACAGATTAAGGATAGATTTGGTTTTTAAAATTTCCCAAGATAAATAAATTAATCTACTATTCATGTTATCTATTTTATCTGTACTTGATGGAGACAAGTTTAAATAATCTCAATTGATAGTAGTAAATATATCGTTTATCGATCTATTACTACGCCATCTATTACGGTTTTGATGAATCACAAAGAGAATTAACGTAGTATTGAGCGATTAGCGGTTTTGTTTATATAAATATGTATGTACACTTTATTTCAGCAGTAGTTCTAATGTAACTTAGTAGATGGCGTTTTTCACAATTTAAAGTTAGGAAGTTATCGCAAAGACATTATACCAATGAGAAGGTATGAATAGACAGAAATTTCATATGGATTTTATTACAGTTGCAAAGGAGATAGATAAGACCAAAAACAATGAATATGCGTACTTAAATATTAGTTACACTTGTACTAATTCCTCAAGATCCATGCCATCGATGAACAAAAACAATTACTTTGCTCACCCGCGACCTTATGTTACACTACACTGACGCGTTTCGAACTCTACCAGAGCTCATCTTCATAGCTACACAACCGTTCACTATGCTACCAGATTAGACTTCATCTTCATCTTCTGGTCTTCAATGAGGACATCTGGAATGGTCTTATGGGAAAAATAATTAATATATGCTCCAGTTTAATTTGACTAAGACACTAAGCTTATAACAGTGGAGCGTCCTGCGGCTTACATGATTACATATATTATACTGCCTACGAGTATACTCTGTTTAGGTTTGAATTAACGGTCAAATTGTAACACACGTTTCTTGGTATTTCGAACACAAATGGACTAAAAATTCCTACATGTATATTTATTAGCGGTATTCATTATGTTTTTATTATAGGAGTTAACAGTATTATTAATAGTTCCGTTCTTTCATTTAAAAATGTGTGCAGATTTTAGCGTTAAGTTTCAAATCCATACTATTAATATTATAAATGTAAAAGTGTGTGTGTTTGTATGTTTGTCCGCCTTTCACGTCGAAACGGAGCAACGGATCACCGTGATTTTTGGCATAGAGATAGTTTATGAGCCCGAGAGTGACATAGGCTACTTTTTATCCGGGAAAAATGCACAGTCTCCGAGAGAACAGCGCGCGATAACCGAATTCCACGCGGGCGAAGCGGTGGGCAAAAGCTAGTGTTAAAATAAATGGAGTATACATTCTACAACTTTTCTACATCCATACATACGGTCTACATTCTTTACACTAAACTACGCATATAAAACTCCAAAGCTATAAATAGAAAGCCTTCTAAGCGCTATATATCCTCATCACAGTATGTTACGGTTAATTTATTTCTGTATTAGTTTAGTCAAAGAACGCGGGTGTTAAGGTACGTCACAATAAATCCTTGTAAGTCGAAGCCAAATTATCGGAAAAGCATTAAGAACGAAATTGGTGTATCGATCAGGCATTTTTTGTAGATAATAATTTGTTCGTGTATTTTATACGCTTTGATGGTGTATTGGTAAATTTATGGAATTTAGAGTCAAGCGGTTGCTATTTGGGTAGTTCTATTAACGTTTCAATCGCTGCCAGTTTTATGTCATATCAAAGAAATTACCTACACTACAGTAAGGACAAAATTTTAACAAATTGAAATATTACCCTACTACACGGAAAAAAAGAATTCTTTGACCAAAAATATTCATAGTTAGTCTCAGGAATATTGTTTAAATACATCTTTTTTTTCCGTGTAGCTCCTTCCCGAGACTCCGTTCGCGTAGAATTCGTTTAGGCTGTCTTCCGGGATAAAAACTGTCCTATGTCCATCTACGGGACTCAAACTATCTGTATACCTACCAACTTTCATCTAAATCGGTTCAAAGATCTAAACTATCGCGTATAAACGTGATTAACAGCGGTTCTGACAGAATATCAGCGCCTGCAGGCGTCTAACGCCTCAGCATAATGCTGAGTCAGCAGCCGTTTCACTTTTGCGGGGACACACAAAATCATGTAGGTATTTTATTTTTTTCAGACAGACTTACAAACTTTTGATTTTATAATATTATTGGGAAGCACAGTGTTTTGTTTTATAAAAGAATTCGTTCGGTATCGCTTATTTCTTCAATATCTATGACAGGACAATGAATAGCGTTTGAGACGCTAGTAAGTAGAACTACCCATTAAACCCCTTTTGATTGGTTGAAAACCATTTGAGAAAAGTGTAACCAAAATTTAAAAGCTTAGTGTTTCAGATTGCATTCCTTAAAATCAAATGGAAAGGACCATGGGCCTCGTTTATAATTTTGAAGGAAACAAACTTATTAGTTCATAATACGTATAAGCTGAACTGGAACTAGGGACGGAATTAATGTTCACGACAATTTTACTAATGTATCTCTTTTTAGAATAGAATAGAATAAAATTTATTTCACACAAATTTTAGGTATAATAAGTATTTGGAACAACAATGTAGGTTTCACTAAAATCTACCTTGAAAGGTATGTGAAATTAACAGTAAAAAAAAGCTTAAACTAAGTGTAATCTGAAATTCCTGTATACTGTAAAAACTTTTCT
This sequence comes from Choristoneura fumiferana, assembly GCF_025370935.1. Taxonomy (NCBI): domain Eukaryota; kingdom Metazoa; phylum Arthropoda; class Insecta; order Lepidoptera; family Tortricidae; genus Choristoneura; species Choristoneura fumiferana. The sequence goes on from NC_133486.1 coordinate 608,114, forward strand.
CAGCAAGCCATTTTTTAAGACTTCTTTTGAATTTTGCAAATGGTAAATCTTTAATTACTTCTGGCAGTTTATTAAATTACATAACTATTTTTAGCAACAAGTGTGGCAACGGAACATATAATTTATTTTCAATATTGCGACCGTAAACTTACCTAAACAAATGACCATACTGGTATACGAACAAACATGCGTCCAATATATAAAGACATGGCAGTGGAAGTATACCACTTTTTTTTAAATAGGCCTACTCGACTCGGTTTTCAGCTTTTTCAACAATAACGAGTATCTAATCACACAAAAACCTCTCAGTGATTGATGATTTAAACTGATCAAATCAAAAAATTGTATGTTCAAAGCAAAATACAACTTATACTTAAATATCAACTACAAATTATTTTGCACAACAGTCTAAGATGAAAGAACGACAACTTAAAACTCATCACGCTTCTAACCCTTTGTGAATGTAAAACGAAAAAAATCTGTATTTATGATTCCATTTCAACGTTAGCTAATTTCATTCAGCCAATCACAGTGTTATGCTGTTTCGTCAACTTCGAAATCATCCCTGCTAATTTTTCACGTACTTGAATACCTTTTCGTACCTACTTGAACCAGTTTGGTTCGCCCAAATACCTTCTAATACGTCCATTCCTTAGCTTATAATTATCATTGTAAATTTATTGCCTCAGATCTAGCGATATCTATAGATGTGAGCAACGGCCATTTTATGGCAGGTCATCTAGGCACGAGATTTTTTTTCATCACTTCATTAAAAGACATCAGTAAATCGGAATGCGGTCATTTTTGAAAAGATGCTCAGGTCAAAATAGACGTTGGAAACCAAATTGACATCTGACCTTTCATTTCATATAGATAAAAGAGATGATAAATGAATTTTGATTCGTTATTTTGTCAAAAATGGAATTTAGTCCTCAATTTGCGGTACTCTTTTATAACTAATTATAAACAATTAAAACTTATTTAAAGGTCAGAGGTCAACTTTGTTAAGTACATATCTAGAGATGATCGAAAACCTTTAGATGTAGCAGACATGCATTATTAATAACCCAAATTACTTGCGTCGTGTTAACATATAGTGTGCCTAGAAAACATGACCCGAAATCACCGCTGGCGCTCGGACTATTATATCAGTTATTATGAAAGCGGTAAATCCAATTTTATGACCGTCTGTTACGGGTTATACTTTTCGGCTTTTAAGTGGAAAAACCACGAAAACATACCTGTTCTAGTTATTGTTAAATAAACGGACAAATAAGTTTAACCGTCAAAAAAGCATACTCATTTAAAAAATTATGTATTGTTAATAACTATAACAACGCTAATAACTAGGTCAACGCTTACACTAATGTTGAGCTGCGGGTGTACTTGACAGTAAGATCACTTTATAAAGTATTTAAATGTTTTGTTTTTTTGTTTAGACCTCTCACACTATCCTATCTTGTCTGTTAATTAACCGGTTAAATTTACCCTTGTACAGTCTGTATTTGATACATAGTGGAGCTTTGATTAAAAACTCAAATTAACTTTAATAACAGCTTTAATCGATAGATTTACAAAAGCGTCTTAAAGCTTAAAGTGGCAATAATAACAATGAAGCCGGTAGGCTTATAAAAGCGATGTCTAAGAGATAACGCCTACTAAAACTAATAGCAAAATTACATACAAAGTATGAAAAAGTATGAAAAGTATAATCCTGCGCCGTAACATCTTCCCGCCTCGTTGAAAGGAACATCCTTTCAACCTTGAAGATCTTCAGCAGTTGGTAGTGGGCTGAGGCGCACTAGTGGTCGTCGTACGCATCCTCTGGTCGTGGTCACGTCTGCGACCCTGGCCACGCCATCGGGTCCCGGGAACAATCGCGTCACACGTCCGAGTCGCCAACACAGAGGGGGCACGTTGTCCTCGTGGATGAGAACCAAGTCGCCGACGTTCAGCTTGGCCTTGTTGGTTCTCCATTTGGTCCTTTGTTGTAGTTCCGATATATATTCCTTCTGCCATCTTTGCCAAAAATGTTGACACATCTTCTCTATGCGCGCGTACCTCTGCAGGGTATTCTCATTGTGGCTCGCAAATGCTGGTGCGGGCAGCGCAGTGAGAGGTCTTCCGATTAAGAAGTGCCCTGGGGAGAGGGAGAGGAGGTCGTCAGGGGATGATGACAGAGGGCACAATGGGCGACTGTTAAGTATCGCCTCCACTTGCGCAAACAAAGTCAAAAGCTCTTCAAATGTTACATGGCTATTGCCCATCACACGTTTTAGATGATGCTTGGCCGATTTTATGCCACTTTCCCATATTCCACCGAAATGCGCCGCGCGACTTGGTGAGAATACAAACTTTATAGTTTCCTGAGTAGCAAAGTCAGACAGAGTCTCCTGGTTAGCCTTTAAAAACTGTCCCAACTCTTTGGAAGCGGCGACAAAATTTCTCCCGTTGTCACAAAAGACTTCCACTGGCTTGCCTCTGCGCGCTATAAACCTTCTAAGCGTCATTATAAATGCGTTTTTTGTTAAATCACTCACGGCCTCAAGGTGAACGCATTTATATCGCAAACAAACAAATAAGCAAAGGTAGCATTTTATTAATTTGCTGCCACGACCTTTACGATTTAAAATGTGAAATGGGCCAGCAAAGTCCAAACCTACACTGATAAATGGGAAATCTGGGTTAATTCTCTGGGCCGGGAGATTGCCCATTATGGGGCACAGAGTTTTGCCGCTCACCCGCCTACAGCGCGTGCAGGTGTCGACCGTGCGCCGCGCGAGCCGCCGCCCGCTGACGGGCCACACTCGCTCCTTAACTAGATAGCAGTAACTGAGGTGGCGCGTGCATGTTTTTTAAATGCTCATGTAAAAATATGAGCTTGGTTAGCCGGTGTGACGCGTGAAGTAAAATGGGATGCTTCTTTTCGTATGAGTAACTTGACGCATCGATTCTGCCACCGACTCGGATCAATTTTTCATGAACAAACGGCGAAAGAGACAATATTTTACATTTGGGGCTCAGTGCTTTATTTTTTATTAGAGTGCCATACTCATTAGTAAATGACTCGATCTGAGCAATTATGCAAAGCTTATTGAACGATTCAGTCAACTCTTCCACGGTTAAGTTACCTAGGCGCTTATTTTTAGAATTTTTACAATTAAATATAAACCTATTTACGTAGGCAAATGCACGTTGAATCCTATTTAATGAAGAATATTTTTCAAAGTTAATAAATTGTTCAGCAATCGTTATAGTGTTCGATTTTATTTCCGGTAAGTCGATAATATTATTTTGATTTAATATAGGCCAATCATTTTCATGTTTAGTCAAGAATTTAGGTCCGGACCACCACAGCCTCAACGCCATTAGGCGACCGGCGTCGACGCCGCGCGAAACTAGGTCAGCCGGATTTTCGGCAGTGGGTACGTACCGCCATGATGATGGCTTTGTATTCTCTATTATTTCGTTTACACGATTTGCTACAAATGATTTTAATTGTGCAGTGTTATTTTTCAGCCAGGCCAGTACTATAGTGGAGTCGGACCAGTGGACTACGCGATCAGGTTTGTACCGCAGCGAGTCAAGGACGGCGCGGCCCAGCCGGGCGGCCAGCAGCGCCGCACACAGCTCCAGGCGCGGCATCGTCGTGGGCTTCAAAGGTGACACCTTAGATTTAGCGCACAATAGCCTCACAGTCACATGATGGTTCTGTGTTACTGACTTCATGTAAACGCAAGCACCATACGCGGCCTGGGACGCATCACTGAAAACATGCATTTCTATCGATTTCGGTGAATCACACAACACTGGCCTGTTTATGTGTAACCCTTGAATAAATGGTAAATTATGAGTGAACTTTTCCCATTCTTCTTTTATGACCTTTGGGACGGGCTCATCCCAATCAAGCTTTTCCTGCCACAATTTCTGTAGGAGCATTTTAGGCTGTATTATACAAGGACTTAATAAACCCAACGGGTCGAAAATTTTAAAAGAATTGGACATGATAAACCTTTTAGTTATTTTATCATTAGGGGGGGGATTTTTTACCAGAAAATTAAGAGAATCATGAACTGGACTCCACCCCAGTCCGAGCGTACTCGAGGACTCGCTGATAGTCAGATTTTCGCGTGTATTTATTGATGAGTTTTCGAACAGTGTAGGTAAATTACTTTTATATTTACGCAAATTAAAGCATCCTGCCCTCAAAGCCTCCGAGACTGATTTTTGTATGTATCTAAGCTCGTTTTCATCATTGGAACCCGTAATAAGATCATCCACATAAAAATCCTTTTGTATGATTGTTTTAATGAGGAGATCATCGTGCTCTTCCCCTAGCTGCGAGAGGCAGCGCGTGCTCAAGTAGCTCGCGCTCGCGGTACCGTAAGTGAGCGTGTTTAACCGTAACGTTCTAAGCGGCTTGGACTCATCCTCTCTCCAGATTATGAGTTGCAAATCACGATCCTCATTTTTGACTTGAACCTGGCGATACATCTTTTCGATATCGCCGGATAAGATGAATTTATATTGCCTAGCTCTTACTAGAATTGAGAATAGGGAGTCCTGCACATTAGGGCCAACCATCAGGATATCATTTAAAGAGATTCCGGAAGAAGAGGCAGCTGAGCCGTCGAATACCACTCGGAGCGAGGTGGATTCGCTGTTTTTAAGTACAGCATGGTGACATAAAAAATAACCTGGACTTGGTTTAACAATAGCTGATTCACTGAGATGCCCTAGATCGGCATACTCGTGTATGAACTTCGCATAATCGGATTTCAAGGCCGGGCTGCGCTTGAATTTTCGTTCTAAGTTCAAGAAACGCTTTCGTGCTATATTGTATGAATCCCCGAGACATTTAGGTGATTCAATTAAAGGCAGTTTGACCTCAAACCTACCAGTACTCAACCGAGCAGTATGAGCCAAGAAATGCTTCTCACATTCTTGCTCCCTTTGGCTTAAAGCGGGCTTAATATTGGGGATCTGTTCGATCTCCCAAAATTTAGTTAAAATGTTTTCAATGTTATTTTCTTGCACTTTAGACACAACAGCATGATTACAATGAATTTTACGCGTTTTATTTAGACAATTAATTTGTCCAGATATTATCCAACCTAGCCGTGTGTATCGCAATTTAGGATTTTTGGGACCCAGTGAGTATTGTTCGCTGCCCAGGATGTCCCAGAAGATATCGGCTCCAATTAAAATTTCTATTGAAGCTGGCTGATTAAAATGAGGATCAGCAAGTGGTAAATGTTTAGGGATATTTAAACCCTCGATATTAATCGGATATCTAGGTATGCTACTTGTTAGCTCCTTCAGTACAAAGCACGATAAGGTAACTTTGAATGTTTCATTCAGTGAATTTAATTGAGTAGTACAACTTTCGATTATATTATTATTGCAATTGTTGCCTATCCCTATGACCTTTAGACAATCAATAGGGTTTGACTTTAATGATAGTCTTTCCTTTAAGGAACTTGTAATGAAGGAGGATTCGCTGCCGCAGTCTAAAAGCGCGCGGACCCTTTCTCTTTGCTTTGTATTGGGGTTCGATACTTCGATAATTGCTGTGGATAGAAGTACGTGATTTGAATCTAATTTAGAAAAGTTAACCGCAGACGCGCTCGAACTGACCATAGCTGAATTATTTACAACAGACTGCGCCGGCTCATGCAGTAAACTGTTATGTTTTTGCCTACACTCTCGGCACGGGCCGCCGCGACACTCGCTCACCGGGTGACCTTGTCTAAGGCAATTAGCGCACAGTTTGTAATTCGCTACGTCGGCTAACCTTTCCTGGATAGTTTTATTTAAAAACTTGGGACAATCAAACACCTTGTGATTGTCACCACATATAATGCACACCGATGTCAAAGCCTTGCCATTTTTGGAAATAGTCGAATTGGAACTCTTATTTGCTTTTGATTAACACTTGCGAATGATTTTGTGTAATTGGTTCGCTCGTGTTTGTTATTGTTGTTATAGGTTGCCGGTTGCGCTGGCCGTGGTGTCGACGATTGAAATTTCGTAGCATTATTATCATTTTTATTGCGGTTAATAGCCTCCAAAACGTCTGCGCGATCAATCAAATATTTATAAAATTGATCCAGAGTCGGTACATCATCAAGCGTGTTCCGAAATTCTTCCCACTTCAAAAGAGTGCGACTGTCTAATTTAGACGATAACATAAAAATTATCAAAATGTCCCACTTATCGGTCGGCTGGCCTAAGCTAGCTAAGGCACGTAAATTTTTAGTCACGTGATCAACCAAGTATCGTAAAGATCTCTCCGATTCCCGGGTATGCGCTTGTATGTTGAACAAAGAATTCAGATGGTGATTGATTAACAAACGTTTGTTGTCATAGCGGTCCCCGAGAAGCTGCCAGGCCTTTGAGTAGTTAACCGAAGACACCTCAAGATTGGCTATGATACGGGCCGCATCCCCTTCCAAGTAGGAGATAAGATAGTGAAATTTATTTATAGGTTTTATACGGTCATTATTGTGAATTAAGCTTTCGAAGGTGTCGCGAAACTCAAGCCAGCGGAAATAAGCACCATCAAATTTGGAGATTTGAATCTGAGGTAACTTGAACCCTGGATCCAGATGATCGTGAGAGCAGTGAGTCTCGGCGACGACCGAATTGCGTCGCTCGGCTTCGAATATATTATGTTTGTCGATTATAGTTTTAGCCATCGCTATGTTAACAACAATAGTATGCTCAATTGCATCGCGCTCATCAAGCTCTGCCGATAATCTTTCAGGGCACAGAATCTCAATATCACTTTGCAACTCATCAAACTTTAATGATAAGCCTTCAAACTTACTTAATTTTAGAGTTAACTCCGCAAGAACAACATTTGAAATTTCACTGAGCGCGTTTATTGCATGCAAATAATTTTTAAATTTAGTGATTTGTCCCTTAATTGAGCTTCTCGATGTCATTAAATTACTTAATTTCTCTTGCGAAGCATCATTTGTAGGCTTATCTATAGATTTGGACATTTTTAAAATACAATCAGATTTGAATTAAAGCAAAATATAAAATTGGTATTCTCACGCTCCTCAATGGCCGCAGGGCAAGCGGTTGCGCAATCGCACTCACAGCTGATCGCCGCCTCTAACTCGTAAACAACTTGTTACGTAACGGGTCGCCTGCGCCGGCCGGGCGATGTTAGGTATGAACCTGGAAATCGTCAGCCGACTATGTTACTACAGCGAAGTGAATTATCCGCTATCATCGAACACCAGAACTACAATGGCAAATTTACTGTTTAATGTCTGTAGGTAATATGTATATCAACAAAATATACAATATAATAATCGTACGTAAGTAACTACGATGTACCTAATATTAATAGCGTAAGAAATTTATTGTTGAAATTGATTTTGTAACTTAATTACGGTAAGTATTAAACATGGGCCACCAATTATTTGAGATATTCGAAGATGTTATAATTAAGTATGTAGGTAGGTATGTACTCGTATTACACCAAAGTTAACTACTATTCTTAATTTTAGCTGATTAATCTGAACAATTTGCGCAAGTGGAGCAATATCTACTCCATTTAAATTGTCTTTTTTAACCTTTCAAAGAAAATTGTTTGCAATTTTGACAAAGAGAGGATGGGTATGGACTTTGGACGGAAAGAACAAAGGATGAGCACTTATCTTGTAGACTGCACTGCGCGAGTTGGTACATTAGCTATACCATGCCCCGAGCCTCGACGATGTCCAGATGAGTTTTACTCCGCCTAATCTTTCCAGGGATCCAGTCTTCAGGCCTTTACTGCATACGCGCCTTGTGACGAAGCCGGAACGATGATACGATTTTGATAGTTTCGCGAATTTACTGAATTTTAATTGCTCCCCTCATGGTCCACCAATTTATGTATTTGATACATAGTGGAGCTTTGATTAAAAACTCAAATTAACTTTAATAACAGCTTTAATCGATAGATTTACAAAAGCGTCTTAAAGCTTAAAGTGGCAATAATAACAATGAAGCCGGTAGGCTTATAAAAGCGATGTCTAAGAGATAACGCCTACTAAAACTAATAGCAAAATTACATACAAAGTATGAAAAAGTATGAAAAGTATAATCCTGCGCCGTAACACAGTCGAACAAATTGAATTATGACCCAGGATGGAACCTTTTAATAATTAATTTCACTATGATTTCCTTGACAAAAGTATGAGATGTCAACATGACATTAGCAGCACAAAGGTTCCTGATTCAATTTGATCGACTGTACGTCGGTTTCTCTTGTTAAATAAATAAATAAATAAATGAGAGGCAAAATTAAATAAACATACATTGTTTTTAACATCTGGTTAGTGTTACGTGCTACTACGTCAGAGAACACAAACTTCTCTTTCTAACCCATCCCGAGTACTGCCTTTTCGCAACGTAACGTTTGGCAACCTGTTTCATTTCGCAACTTTTCATTTCGCAAACTCTAAAACTGTAAATATTTCAGGATTTATTTCAGGGCCATCGTGTAGAACCCTTTAGGTTAGGTTAGGTTAGTTTAATAAAATCCTGAAATATTTACAGTTTTTAGAAATATATATAACAGTTGGGAAATGAAAAAAGTTGCGAATGAAACAGGTTGCCAAACGTTATTCGCCGAAACATTAGTAAACCATCTCATCCATATCATCTAATTCATTTGTTTTATCAAATTTCTAGGGCATTTTCTACGTAAAGTACAATGTCGCCTTAAAATTGAGATTACATTGATTCTTATCTATATCTTGCGGGTTATCGCATTTGATATGTGAATATATAGATGATATTGGTGTAGGTACAGTATTCGGCGTCATGAGGGTCTTAGTGGTGGTTCTATTGCTCGCTGTGCTTATGCCAAGCACGAGAAGTATCAGGGGTGAGTTTGTATGAGTGCATTTTATTTTTCTCGTTTTTTTTTATTTTTTTTGGAGCTAGTGGCGTAGCGTCATATATTTTTGTAGTAAAGCCGAAGGCAAGATCGCATACATCTTTCATAAATGGACCACTCTCTTAAATTTTCTTCTGGGATTTTGAAATTTTTATGTTATAATCTACTCGGAATCAGGACTACATCGATTTTAATAGGTGAAAAAGTGTCCCAAAATTTGCATGTATTTTTTGTAATTCCGTTCCGTTACTCTCATAGAAGTGTATACATATAATAAAGAGGTAACAAGAATAGAGTACAACATTTTTGACACTTTTTTCACCTATAAAATCGAATATGTACTCCTGATTCCGACTAAAATATAACATAACAATTTCACAATCCAGAAAAAGAGTTTGGGTACAACTTTTAAGTGAATGGCCCAAATAATACCGGGTGTGCCTGTTAAGATAAGCAAATAATTTAAGATAGCAAATATTAAAAATATTCAGGCTTGTTTGTTTTCGCTATTATTATTCTTATACACTAGCGCCATCTATGCTGTACTAAATAAGAAACAAACAAGCTGAGATATGTGGTGGCATAGAAAAATTCGTGGCTGTATCACTGTCCAGT
>NC_133486.1:621005-625817 GCF_025370935.1 Choristoneura fumiferana
ATTTCATGATCTGCCTAAACTGGCCAAATCATGAAATGGCGACGTTCCATGATAGTTTAGTTTAGTTTAGTTTATTTATTCATTCAATACATCATTACATTTATAATTTACAATAAATGTCAGTTATAAGAATTTGTATTGAATCGTCAAAGGTAATATGTTAGTAATAATTATAAAAAAAAATAAAATTCTAAGCATGTCATGTGAATGTAAACAATTAAAATTAGACTGGTTCTCCTTAAGGGATCGTCAGACTGAAAACACATTGAAATGTATATAAAGAATAAATGTCAAGGATACGTTAAGATTAATACATTAGGCAATATTGAGTAACATTTAAATGTCAATATAAAACAATAAAATAACAAGAATAATAATAACAATTTAAACAATAAAATTAAAATGTCAGATTCATAAATTCATTTACGGAATAAAACGCTTTTTCCAACAAAGGTCTTTTAGTCGACGGCTAAACGTTTCATCGTTCTTTTCGCTTTTTAGGTGTGAGGGTAGGTGTTCATAGTATTTTGGCCTATAACGCGCGGGTTTTTTCCCGCTAATGCCATTCTATGAGGGACTGCCCGTAAGCGACCCGTGCTGCGAGTGATCTTACCAGCTACGCCCATTCGACTGAAGTTAGATATGTTTGTGCGCGTATACATAATAACTTGAAGAAACAATACAACGAAGATAGGGTCATGATACCAAGTTCTGTGAAAATTTTTTTGCACGACTGCCTTTGGTTGATACCGGCAATGACCCGCACTGCCCGCTTCTGCAGAACCAATACGCGCTCACAGTCCGTGGAGTTTCCCCATAGTATGGTACCATACGAAAGCAACGAGTGGAAATACGCAAAGTATGCTTGCTTTAGTGCATCATCTGCCAGAATGGGCTTTAATTTGCGCAAAGCATAGGCCGCACTGCTTAACCTGCCACATAGGGAGTCAACGTGATTCTTCCAATTCAAATTTGGATCTAGTGTGAAGCCCAGAAACCTGCACTGCTGGCATAGCGGTATGGGTCCACCAATCGATGGCGGTGACACGATACCCCTACCCGAGAACAGCATGATGTTCGACTTGGTGAGGTTCATGATGAGCCCGTTCGCTGAGAACCACTGCTGCAGCTGCCACACACTTTATTTATCTTGTCGTTTAGCTGCTCATAAGTGGTGGCGCTCACTACAACAGTAGTATCATCAGCGAAGAGCACAGTGAGACCGTCAGTGATAACACTAGGCAGGTCATTTATAAAAGCTAAAAAAAGTGTATTTCCAAGTGAGGATCCCTGTGGATACCTATAGTGACGTCACCCGGCTTGGACCTGATTTTTTCTCCGTTCGACATCACTACTTCAACCGTCTGCTTGCGACTTTTCAAAAATGACTCTAACAATTCGTACACTTTATGCCTGATACATACATTTTTGAGTTTCGTCAGTAAAAGGTCGTTATTGATGACGTCAAAAGCCTTAGATAGGTCACAAAATATGCCGGCCACCTTAAATTTCTGTCTAGACTCATGATGATCGAGTCAAAGATCTGGTGTGCAGCGTGAGTTGTCGACATATTGCGCCTGTAGGCGAACTGTCTGTCAGTCAGTAAGTCATTAGTCTCTAAGTGGTTCATAATGTGTGATGAAATGATACTCTCAATAATCTTGGAAAAATTTGGTACTATTGTAATTGGTCTGTATGCGTCTGTTTTATGTATGTCCCCTTCCCTTTGTACACGGGGCAACCCTCGTATTTTTTACATACATCCGGATAGATACCACTTCGAAAAATGTCGTTTATCAGTGTAACCAGTCTGTCAGCCAATACTGGCCAAATCGACAGAAGAGTATTCATCACTGAGATGTCGTAAACGTCCATAGTGGTCCGAGTCTTCAGCATTTTCCTAAGTACAAGGTCGAGGTCAGTCCGTGTCACGTCAGGTAAGATCAAATCAGGAATGTTCAAATCACATAAGCAGCGCCGCAAATATCAATGCTTTTCTCATAGTTGCACACTGTAATGTAAAGTTCGAGGCAGCTGTTAAAAAATGGGCATTAAACTTATCCGGTACGTCAGCGTCAGGCACATTTGTGTCAGTATCATCCTTAATAGATATGGTCCCACCCTCTGCTTCAAGGATATTTCATCATTTATGATGCGCCATATTTCCTTGGAAGGATTTTTACTCGCATCAAGACGTTGGTGGTTGTACTGTTTGCGCGCAGTTAATGTCGCAGACTTGATAAGTTCCACAAGGTGGGCTCTGCATTCTGCAATAATCTCCTCATCAGGATACTGCCGAAGGATCTCATTAAAATCATTAAATTTACGCATGTATTCATTAATCTCATCCGTGAGCCATGGGGCAGGTTGTTTATTCTTAATTTTTAGTTTTTTTAAAGGGAAATGAATATTAATGTAATATATGATAATCCTAATTAATTTATTAAATTTTTCATGAATGTCAATGTCGTTATTATAAATAAAATTCCAATTGTATCTTTCAATGTCAATGTAAAATAAATAATTTGATTCATTAGAAGTCACTCTTCGTTCAATAGTCGTCTGTGTAGGGCAGTATTGTTTCTGTTCCACAGTTAGTACGTATCGCTGAGCGTTATGGTCACTGATAGCTGTGTCGACGGGCGCCGCGGTAACCGGCCCGCTGTCACACCGTACCACTCCACAGTCGATTGATGTTGAGCTGTCGAGCGAAATTCGCGTTGGGAATTGAACAATATTCTCAGAGCCATAGCTTTTAAGAACGTCATTTAAACGACGTTTCAAACAGTTTTCCCGAGAATAATCCACGTTTATGTCGCCAACCAAAATGAACCTTTTGTTTTCGTCACTTAACCTACTTAAAAGTAATTCCAATCTATTTAAATAAATGTCAAAATCTCCATTACCAGTTCTATACATACCAATTATTATAACTTTACAATTTATTATTTCTATTGCACATAACTCGCAATGAAATTGAACGGCTACGGTGTGTAGGTCGCTCCGTTTTTTATACGAGGTACCGGTTTTTACGTACAGAGCGACGCCACCGTGCTCGATTGATGTCCGGCAGTAGTAATTAGCTAGCTCGTAGCCACACAGTCCCACGCGCTCAATCTCATGCTTTCTACACCAAATTTCACTACAAGCCAGAACGTTTGGGTCCTCAGTGCGTAATAATAATTCTAATAGTGCCGTTTTGCCAGTAATTGAGCGAACATTTTGGTGTAAGACTTTTAAATGTGATTTGTTACGACTTGTAGGTATTCGTTCGTTTGTTAGGCCGGCTTCGATCGAGTTGTGCGCGTCTTCGAGTTTTTTGTCGTGATAACATTAAACCTTCGTATTGAAACACCCTCCGGCCAGTTTGCGGAATTCTTCACTATTCCAACCTTATCAGCTGGAACATCAAGACGAAAAGATGAATATTGGCCCCTAGTCACATTGAGCTTAACACAGGTAGCATCCTTTAAGCCCATTTTCGTCGCAATGTGTTGAGTTATGTCCTCCACGGTAGTCTCCTGGCTGAGGTTGAAGACGTGCAAACTACTGTGACGCGGGGGGGCCGCACGCAATTCAACCGACTTCGAGGGCTTCCCAACCAATGGAATGGGCCCGGCCCCGCCGCTGGGCTGCTGGCCCGGCGGCACACGACCAAACAACGATGTAGCTGGGTCGTTCATAGTTGCGGAGCCGAAGATAGCTGACGCTGGCTGCCCATCCTTGTCAGTGGCTGGTTGACGACTCTGGCCTTGCTCGTTGTCAGCAGCACGACCGGCGCGGGTTCGCGGTATCCTGGGTGTGGGGACAGGGCTCACGAGTACAGGCCCCACTGGCGGTTTTGCGCCCATCGATACCATCAGCGGTTCTCCGGTCAACGACAAGTTCCGCTTTTTGACGGCAGGAGTTTCACCGTTAAGGCATATTATTCCTGCTGGACCTGAGTCATTGAGTGATGTCTGTTGTGCCATACTAAGTGGCTGGTGACTGCTTACTATTGCATTCAAAATAGTTTGAATGCATCTGTATTGGTGAGTTAATAATGTTTGCTGCTCGCTAATTAGATCTTTGCAGCTCATCAACTCTCTTTTAATTTCACTGACCTCAGTCTCCAAATTCAAAACAACGTCAACCATCCTTTCAACCGCCGCCGCCGTTGTTGTTCCCGATTTTTGCTTCGCCGGTGCCATTTTTAACCGTTGTTTTATTTAATTTTTGTAAATATGTACGTCAATTTTCAATAATAATTATTTATGTCACTTTTATTATGTTTTTAGATAATTAAATAATTATAATAACATAGAACTGTTTAAATTGATCTTCTCAGGCTAGTGTTGCCAGCAATAACTAGATATGTCTAGGAATTTCATGATCTGCCTACACGTCACTAGGCAAATCGTTAAACGGTGAGTTTTGAACGATATGGCGGATAGGCGTAGGAATTTCGTGATCTGGCGGATTTTACAATCGGCCGCCGACATATATATAGGTCCCAACCAGCCCACTGCTGGACATAGATCTCCCCTAGAACCCTACGTTTTACCCGTTTGGTCTCGTTGGTTTCGGATTGCTAGTTTAACTTAGGAATAGAAAGAGAACGCACTACGGGTTCTCCTGCGGTGCGGGAAAGGGAAGCCGGCAGCTAGCCCGATCACCTGAAAAAAAGTTTTTTTTTATAGCTTTTTTAGACTGACTAAACCAAGAAGTTGGTTGCGTTGCGAAATATCTAGTGTTAGCAGAGCCCCTTTCCTAAGCAAAATGCACGCAGTGTGGGGTCATTTTAGATGGTTATTACTTTTAACATAGATACCT
>NC_133486.1:961881-1086675 GCF_025370935.1 Choristoneura fumiferana
CCTGCTTGAGGGACCACCTGTCCTAACCTCTAGGCTACGATGGCTCTAAAAACTGTTATGATATTAATACAATGTTTCTATCGCGGTCGTTATTAATTTTATAGCTGTTTTTAGGGTTCCGGTGCCAAAATGGCAAAAACAGAACCCTTATAGTTTCGCCATGTCTGTCTGTCTGTCTGTCCGTCCGCGGCTTTGCTCAGAGACTATCAATGCTATAAGCTGTAATTTTGCACGGATATATAAGTAAACTATGCCGACAAAATTGTATAGTTAAGAAATCAAAAAAAAATTTTTTTTTACGGTAGACGTAAAGTGGGGGTGATTTTTTTTTTCTCATCCAACTCTATAATGTGGGTAACCCTATTGTTAGATAGGTCTTTAAAATCATTAGGGGTTGCTATGACGATTTTTCCATTCAGTGATATAATTGCGAAATATTCAACTTTAAAGTGCAAATTTTCATTAAAATCGAGCGTCCCCCTATAAAATCTAAACCGGTGGGTGGAAAAATTTTGAAAAAAATCAAGATGGTAGTAAGTATATCAAACTTTCAAGGAAAACTATAACGGCTAAGTTTGATTGAGAATTATTAGTAGTTTATGAGTAAATAGCAGCCTAAGGTATAAAATATACCTAAACTTGGAAGATTCCGTATAAAATACGAAATCCTTAGAAAAATATTACTTAATTTTTTCGTAATGGCTACGGAACCCTATTTTGGGCGTGTCCGACACGCTCTTGGCCGGTTTTTTTTTCTGACTGACAGTTATAGTCTGAGTCCTTTCGTCTCGTGATCATGGCGCATGCAACTGTGCTGAAACATCGAGCTCCTCTAAAATCAAGGTACGCGGAACAAAACCCGAATTTAAATCATACAATTTGTTATGATATTACTCGTGGCGAAGCTTGTGTATTACTTACTATCTACGAGGTATTGCAGCCGAAGACATACCAACCCCAGCTCATACATTTTCCCTCTTCAGTTTGATAAGTTATGTTCACTGATAGGTAGTGCTCATTTACCATCACTTGACTCACTTACTCGTTTGCAGCCAAAGTTTTACATACTTTCTAGAAATTTTAGAGCAACTAGACAGTTCATCTAGACGAGTTCTTGAGTGGAGACCGCGAATCGGCAAGCGTGGCGTAGGACGCCCTCAGACTAGGTGGAGCGATGATCTTCGCAGGTTAGCTGGCAAGAACTGGATGAGACTGGCCGAGGATCGTGCTCAGTGGCGTGCAACTGGAGAGGCCTATGTCCAGCAGTGGACTAAGATAGGCCGATGATGATGATGATGATGAGACAGTTCATAACTGTGCCCACCCTATGTTATTATATTTTCGGCAGTGAACATTTCCAAGTGTCACCCAGAAGGTCGGTGATGAAGTTAAAATTAAATATTACTGCAGAAGATAATTAAAATTCATGATGAAATTCATAACCTAATGACTCTCCTAAGAGACATTTTCAGTATAATAATCTAAGTTAAAACTTGTTCGCCGAATTCGTTTCAAAATGAACTTCATGCATTAAATTAATTAGAACAAAATTGTTACTTTTTAGGGTTCTAGACAATAGAATCCTATTACTAATGCCCTGTTGTCTGTCCGTCTGTCAGAGGCCTGAATCTTATGAAGTCCTATACTTTGCCTGCGGCTTCGCACGCGTAATTCATTAAATCCGGCAGTTGAATTGAAAATACGGGATTTTGCTAAATTCCCGAAAATACATCGTGGATTTTAACGAAGTTGTATTAATAGGGTAGACCGGGGCAATAGTACCATAGCCAATAACTACAACCAGAAGACCAGCGCCGTTAGCTCGGGCGGCATTAAGTATGCTGATTTGGGACCATTTCGTGACCGTAATACGTATTTTTTAGTTTTCTTCTAGATTTTTTTGTAATTGTCACGTTTTTTTTTTATTCGACTGGATGGAAAACGAGCAAGTGGGTCTCCTGATGGTAAGAGATCACCACCGCCCATAAACATCTGCAACACCAGAGGTATTCCAGATGCGTTGCCAACCTAGAGGCCTAAGATGGGATACCTCAAGTGCCAGTAATTTCACCGGCTGTCTTGCTCTCCACGCCGAAACACAACAGTGCAAGCACTGCTGCTTCACGTCATGATTAGCGAGCAAGATGGTGGTAGCAATCCGGGCGGACCTTGCACAAGGTCCTAACACCTGCAACATATAAATATTTTCTGTCTTTTATTTCTTTCTTTCTACTGGTACATAATCTAACCAACTCCTGTGTGAGGGGTTATAAAAGTAACCTTGTGTTATTCCCAAGATTTTAATAGTCTTACAGATAAACAGGTAAAAATATACTTAAAAACACAATATTATCCAAGACCCGAGAGAGCCCCGGCCGGGGTTCGAACCCGGGAACTCAAGCTTCATAGTCAGGTTCTCTAACCAACATTCAACATACATACTTTCGCATTTATTGTCATTTGTAATATTGGTAGTAGGACAGGATGTAGTCCGCCGTTAATAGCAAAATCATTTAATCTGTGTCATACTCGGGTTAGAGTCGAATTAATAACCCTCCCCCCCATAGCCGTGTAAATCAGGTTTATCCGGGTAGTTAATAGTGGCTATTATCCTATCCGGCAAAATAACCGGAAACGCACCGGTTATTATAGGCATTTCCGGACGGTTAGTGGGACATGCGAAAGATCGTTGGGAAATTAGAGACTTGGCAGCTGCTATAAGTAAAGCCTTCTCTCTCGAATGTGTATACATGTCGGCGGCCGCTCGTAAAATCCGCCAGATCACGAAATTCCTAGGCTATCATGAAATGGCGCCATTTCATAATATGCCTAAAAGTTGGCCAGGCATACTCGTATCACGATGTGCCTGAGAAACAATACGGCAGATCGATTAGAGCAACGCATTCGTCGATATTCCTAGCTTTATACCGGGCATATCGTGATATGCTGAAAAATTTAGGTACGACGAGCGAAGCTAGGAGTTGGTTGTATGAATTGTGACCACTACGCACGAGCCGAGTGAGCGAAGCGAGCGTCCCGCGTCAAGCTGGCGAAGTGCCAGAACCGATATGGCGGCGTTTCATGATATGCCTAGGAATTTCATGATCTGCCTAAATTTCATGAAATAGCGATGATATGCCTAAGAGTCATGATCTGAAATGAAATCGTTAAACGGTGAGTTTTGAACGATATGACGGATGTCCTTTAGCCAATTCATGAAATGGCGCCATTTCACGATATGCCTAGGAATTTCGTGATCTGGCGGATTTTACGATCGGCCGCCGACATACACACATACGCACATACGTTTTGTGTATAATCGAAGTCATATAATTGACAGCGAAGACAGAACTGAGACGATGGAAGATTGTTTTGGAAAAATCGGAGTTTCTTTCTTAGCCCGTTAAGAAGAAGTCGATAAGAAAATCAACGAGGTATCATCATCCCAGCCTATATACGTCCCACTGCTGGGCACAGGCTTCCTCTCAGAACAAGAGGGCTTGGGCAATAGTTCCCACGCAGGCCCAGTGCGGATTGGGAACTTCACACGCACCATTGAATTGCTTTGCAGGTTTGTGCAGGTTTCCTCACGATGTTTTCCTTCACCGCAAAGCTCGTGGTAAATATCAAATGTAATTCCGCACATGAATTTGGAAAAACTCAGAGGTGCGAGCCGGGGTTCGAACCCCCGACCCTCTGCTTGAGAGGCGATAGGTCAAACCACTAGGGCACCACGGCTTAAACAGATCTACCTGTTACTAATATTTAATGACTTACATGACAATACGGTATTTGACTATTTTGTATATGTTTTATAAATTAAAACTACACAATGCGTGTTATTGAAAAGAAAAACAATTTTTAAGCTACCTTTACAAATAACAAAGTAATAAAGGTTTGAAATTCAATATTAGACAGAGAAAGACATACTGGCATGTGACGTCACACGCCAGTACCGCCATACTTGCTGCATATAGATTTTTCTGCTTATAGATTTGACAGGTATATAGATTTTTCAAAAAATCACTATAAATCCAACGCAAAGAGACATGTACTTACTGGCTGAACAATCAAATCGAAATCCGTATCCGAATTCGTGGATTACCTTCATAATCCGCCGCGGATATACATTTAAAAAAAACTGGCACATCACTATTACTAACAGCGCGGTATAGCAGCCAGATAAACGTAAGTTATGGCTTGTTGCAGCGAGTACCCGGGATTTGGATAAAATACGCGGATATATGAACGCTGGTAACTAGAAGTCGCAAAGAAAAATGACCTGACAATACCTACGCTGTGGATGGACATCCACAAGAGGACTCTTACTAAGATTTTTTTTGTGATAATATAAAGAGATTAAGAGCGTTTACACCTGCTGAGCTGGCAACGTTGCGTTTTTGTTAGTTTTTCTCGATTATTCCATAAAAATTGAATGAAAATTAAAAATGTTGTCTGATAGAACACTTCTTAATATGAAACGAATTAATGTTTATAAACGGTTTTTAAAGAAAATAAAAGTCTGTAACGAATAATTATTGGAGTAGACACATTAACTTATATATTAAGAAGTGTTCTATCAGACAACATTATTAATTTTCATTAAATTTTTATGGAATAACAAAAATGCAACGTTGCTAGCTAAGCAAGTATAAACGCTCTTAATTAATGGCGGCAAAAAGGGTAGACCTTTGCCCAGCAGAGGATCACTTTGACAGGATAGCAAAAAAAATGTTTTAGGTATAATTTAGACTAAAACTATTTGTAACCGAAAACTATAACAGAAACAAAAATAAATGTGTTTTCTAGCTGACGCGGTTTGCACGGAGCGGGTGGATGCCTATTGAAAAATACTTTTCACATCTCATGCTCATAAAATGTTACTTTAGTCTCTGCATATCGGGACTAAAGCTCATTTTTATTCTCTAGGGATTAAAAAGTGTTTTGTTTTTAGGAATATCGTAGGTACCTACTTAGAAATTTTGCTACGGAGCCTTGGAAACACATAGACATAACTGATTAATTACAATAAAAACTTACATTTATAGCTTGGCAGACTGTCGTATCGCCGCAACAAGTTCTATATCAACGACTAGTCCATTCTGTCAGCGTTAACCATCCCTATTGCTTTTTTCCAACAGTTGCCGCGTCGCTTTTTGACCAAAAGAGAGCTTTTAATGGGACTTTTTACGGGAAAAACCGACACCGTGTTTTAAAATGTAAAACATGTAACAACAACTTTGATTAAAAATGTTGCGTGTGCAAAGTTGAGACGAGCCGGGACATAGGGTTGCCAAAATTGGCTGGTGACAGTGGAAGTTCTTATTTTTGAATTAGTACGCTGATTTTTCGAAATAAAAAGCTTCACATGTTTTTTATGACATACCTACTCGGTAAAAGAAGAAATAGGTCACCAGCTCACCAGATAGATAGTCTGTTGTTTGTGTCTTACTTTTTATTTGAAAGAAAAGAAAGAAAGAAAAGTACACACAACACAAGACACAACAATAGTAAGTACAAATCAACACGTAGGAATATGTGTCATTGCGGTTGTGAATAGGACACTGTCAGCATAATTTTATTAATGACAGCCAGCATTTGAACCCATCCCCATGAAACACAGCACAGCACTGTGGCTTGCTACAATAATAATACTATGTTGAGTGGGGCCTACTTCATACTAATCGACAATGTCGTAAACAAACAGGAAGCAAATAGTTTGTCTGTATTTTTGTGTTGTGGACAATGTCTAAGTTTTCATGGTAACACAGCTTTTTTTTTTTAAATACATTTTCGAATCATGTTTCATTCAAAGACAATTCGCAAATACCACTGTCACTTAATCCCTACTAATTATATGCGAAAGTAACTTGTCTGTCTGTCATTTCACGTCGAAACCACTGACCGATTTTGATGAAATTTGGTATAGTTTGAACATCAACATAGGATACCTTTTATTCCGGTAGAGGGCGCCAATAACTTCAGACGTAGTCGCGCACTAGTTTCAAATAAAAGAGAAAATTTAATAACATTTACACTTTTAAAACAAATTAAATTACGTATCATATAAAAACACTGTTACATTTTTATCGACAGCCCTAACTTGCCGGACAGAGGGTGTTTTGTCGAACAAATAAGAGTAGGTACCTACACTGAAATTGGGTCAACTTCACGTTTATTTCCGTAAGACCTAGGCTTTTTTACACGGTTTCATATAACTTTTCGCATTTGGACGCTAATTAGTCTCAATTATTTTTACATTCCGCCGTGGAAAGCCGTGGTGGCCGAGTGGTTTGACCTATGGCCTCTCAAGCAGATGATCGTGGGTTCAAACCCCGGCTCGCACCTCTTGTATTTTTCGTGAGGTGAGGAAACATGCACAAACCTACGAAGTAATTCAATGGTGTGTGTGAAGTTCCCAATCCGCGCTGGGCTCGCGTGGAAACTACGGCCCAAGCCCTCTTATTTTGAGAGGAGGCCTGTGCCCAGCAGTGGGACAGGCTGATGATAATGATGATTTTTACATTCATGTTAAAACTTAGGGTACGCCTTTATATAAATAAGCATATGTAGAGTAAGGTGACCCGGGGCTATTGTGGCTCCGGGGGATATTGTATCTGAGCCGTCTGATGGCGTAACCTACTTTTTGGTAGCAGTTCTTTTTGCGTACAATTTAACGTCGCCCATAGATACTGTCGTACATTTGTACTGTCGAACAGTAATACATCGCGCACTAGCACTTCGCAGAAATGAACTGTCGTTCAATAGAAATTTCGCACAATCGTACATTGCACACTTGGGGTCGCACTTATGTGATAATCCCCATGAGAGCCAATTGAATCAGGAATCGAAGTGGTCACCATGACCGAAATCGGTCGGATTACTTACTCGTAGTCTGTGGAGATACCTCAGATAAAGAGCCCGGAGTATTTGCTCATTGAAAAACACTCAAATACGCAACTGGCGAAGATTAGTCGCGATCAAATACGTAACAAGTTGTTAAATATTTTCTGCGAACGTACTTTATCCGTGCTTGAGTAAATTCCAAAATCTCGTCTTGTGCTTCCCTACTAACAATATCGGTTGCATAACCAAACTGCTAACTTCTGCTGTTCGCTCCCCAAGTTCGTGTGTAGCATAGTGCGTAGCCGAGTAATGCTATGTGTCTAACTTTGAAACTAAACTTGATAGTTTGCCTGATGTGAACGGGTGTGTTGAAATACAGTTGAGCTCCCATATGCACGAGTATTTGAATTTGAAATGATACGTAGTGTGTCAGATATTATCGACATGATATTCATTTTATGATGTGATAGATAAGCCTTCCTTAGGTAGGCCTTTAGACCGGTCTGAGTGGAGAGCCTTAAGGGAGGCCTATGTCCAGCAGTGGACGTCTTTCGGCTGACATGATGATGATGATGAGGTAAGCCTTCAGGAAAATGGGACTGCTATTTCAATTAAGACATAGCGCGCCCATTTTACAAGCTTTTATTTAGTTTCACTGTCCCGTTGTCTGTCTGTCTGTAATCAAATCTTGACTGTTTTTGACCAACTTCCAGTAGCCAACTTTAAGTAGTAAATTTGGAATACTTATGTAAATCGCGTGACAATACAATTAATCTAGTAGTGACACCTGGTAGTCCAGCCAGGATCGTCTCCGCAGGACGGAACTCTTCAACGTTTAATAGCATCGACTTGAAATTTGGTATGCAAATGGAGTTTGGGTGACAATGCAAGTACAGTCAACGAAAAGTACAGTCAGCAAAAAAATCTTGTATTAAAAATGAAATTTTTATGTTTCGGTTATTTAACACGTAAGTCTTACCGATCTAATGTTGCGCTAGTATGCGACTATAAAAGATCACGATTTGCGCAAGTCGTCCGTTAATTTTTTTACGTCATCATATCCAGCCGTGGGACGTCCACTGATGGACAAAGGCCTCCCATAGACCCCCAATTTATTTCATTTTATTATTTATTTAATTTATTTTGTATTTTTATTATGTTCTATGTACTTTGCAAAGAGCGAATAAATATTTCTATTTCTATTTTTTTATTCAATTTCATCGGTTGGAAGCCATCGTTTCAATGTCCGTAAGAACTTTGAAAACACGTATAGGTAGGTAGGTACGCATAAACTTTAGCATTTATAATAGATACTAGCTTTTGCCCGCGGCTTCGCCCGCGTGGAATTCGGTTATCGCGCGCTGTTCCCTCGGGAACTGTGCATTTTTTCGGGATAAAAAGTAGCCTATGTCACTCTCTAGCCAATAAACTATCTCTATGCCCAAAATCACATCGATCCATTGCTCCGTATCGACGTGAAAGACGGACAAACATACATACAAACACACACTTTCGCATTTATAATATTAGTATGGATTAGTGATATTTAGTACGAGTAGGATACAAGATAAGACATCCAACAGATAGTGGTACATAAGCAAGGACTTATATAAATAGAGTTATATTCGGAACAAGTAGTTTGCGAGTTCAAATAACAAGCGGTAACCGAGGCAGTCTCAGATTTGGCAAAGTTCAGTTAACAGGCCGTCATCTTAGAAAGGTTGTATCTGATATTTTCTTATCGTTATAATTTGAATCTTATGTTATCTGCGATAGAGTAAACATTTCCTTTAGATCTTGAGTGCAGATAGAACCTGTCTCAGGTTGCCAAGCGAGAAGTGAGAGACAAATTAATATTGGTTGAGTTACCAAGTTGTTGAACGTGGTGACTTCAAAGCCAAATGCCGTTTATACTTCTGTTTGAAGAATAATTATTCATCATTATCATAATCATATTAGCTGTAGAACGTCCACTGTTGGACAATATATGTCGCCCCCATAGACCTCTAGGTGACGGAGAGGGAGAGGGGTTGCCAATACACAGGTGGTTCGCAGGTGGTAGGACCTTGTGCAAGGTCCGCCCGGATTGCTACCACCATCTTGCTCGCTAATCCTGCCGTGAAGCAGCAGTGCTTGCACTGTTGTGTTTCGGCGTGGAGAGTAAGACAGCCGGTGAAATTACTGGCACTTGAGGTATCCCATCTTAGGCCTCTAGGTTGGCAACGCATCTGCAATCCCCCTGGTGTTGCGAGTGTCTATGGGCAGTGGTGATCTCCTATTATCAGGAGACCCACTTGCTCGTTTGCCATCCAGTCGAATAAAAAAAAAACACGCCACGCTTGGCAAAAGGGTTCACAAAATAATTATTAATTACTCTTAAGGAAAATAACATCATGTTCATCATTATGTACCTACATACTTGTAAAAGTTGTTACCATATTATTAGTCAGTCCATGACGTTTGACTACTCTGACTGAAAAATAATTTGAATTTCGAAAAACACAGAGGTACGAGCCTGCATTTGAACCCACTGTCGAGTTTGTTTTAAGGAGTCTTTGACATTCGTTTGCCACGCGTCTTTAATACTTCCTGTAGAAATCACCGGACTGTCTGCCAAGTTAGATCAGCTTGGCAGTTACTGATTCACTACGAGGCAACGGACCCTCTATCCTCTTCTGCTTTAAAGGCCATGGGTCAAACAATTATTACCAAGGCTTTTGTGACAATTTTTTTTATGTTAAAACATATTTTACCACCCGGATAAATACAGTAAAATAATCAAAAACGCCAATTACTGCAGAAGAATGAAACAAATTTGTCACAGCCAAATAGGTACTGCGGTAAATCAAAAGAATTTCAGAAGTGCTTTTCGTTCCTTAAACCGAGGACTCTTTAAGCATTATTATGACGGGGTGTGTGGGGTTGCAGATTATATTTCAAAGCATTTTAATTGTAGGTAGTATACCTAAATATCGTTGTTACCAGTCTTCGAGTAAATACCTAATTATAAAATTAATTCCTATTTCCCTTGAGAACGTCTTTACCGATTAAATTCATCTTTTTTTTTGTTTTCTGATACTACCTACAAGTAAAAATAAACATTTTGCTATAACATAAAATAGAGTGGACGTACGAGACGTAATTTGTTCGTCGTTGATATTTTTCATTAAACGAGACAAGTTATATACCCAACTTCATTCTCAAGAGACCAAGGCCTCAACATATGTATTTTTAAGAACTAGATTTATATAAAGGTAATTTTGCAAAAGCCAACATTTATCTCCTGTCCCATTAAAGGAAACCTATTCATAAAGAAAAAGGAAATCGGCCAAATATAAAGCCAATAAATGCAATGGAGAGATCTGCTCTTGATACATTACGAGATATTCCAGCTAACTAAGCAAGGATAATGGATACCATCGCTAGCAGGGTTGGAGTTTGGTCCCAGGGGGAACTACTGGCGATTTGATAAAAGATACAAATACAATACTCGTACACTACTAACATAAAATGTCAATACAAATTGTCAACAAAAAGGCCGTAGGTAATATAAAAAAACATTTTAATGAACTAAAGCAGATATACGTACCTATGACATACAATGTGCTTTATAAAGTGTGTGAACCAGTGTTAACAGACTTTTTTGGCAAATCAGGATTTAAAAAGTTTTTGATTTAAAAAAGCGGGATTTTTTCGTCGAATGCAGAACATAGTAAAATGTATGTAATCAAGAGTTTTGAAATACTTGGCTTTTTATTTGAGTTTTAAATTATGTTTACATGAAAATAAACAGGCAAATGCCATAATAAATGTATTTTAGTAAATGTCTGATTGAATCCCCTAAAGAAGACTGGACCTGTACCGCGCGGAACATTTAATTTTGATTTCAAAATCGGGACGTCCCGCCAAGATCAGGACGTCTGGCAACTCTGGTGTGAATGGAGTCACTATTATGGGGAGCGTTAACCACGCACATGTTTTAATATTTTTTCTGCCCTAAAGGGTAAAGGAATTTTGTCTACGTGTTTCATCATCATCATCATCATCCCAGCCTATATACGTCCCACTGCTGGGCACAGGCCTCCTCTCAGAACAAGAGGGAAAATTTTGTATGAAGATAGCTGGAAATTTGAAATACGTAGGCTACTTTTATCCCGATATTCCCACGAGTTCGAAATGCTGGGTTTAGAGACATAAAATTTGGCACTGTTGTTTACAATGCAACGTCAATAAATACCACGATGTAATTTTAGGGAATTCCCACGGGAAATTAGTGAAATCCCGGAATTTTTATTCAATTGCTGGAACCAATGATTTACGCATACAAAACCGCGGGTAAACACGCGAGTCTGTTCACCACCCATTGATAAATTTTATTTGACGGATAAATGTGATGCCGTAGACGGAGACGGCGGTTCGGAGTTCGAACAAAACCAACAGAGAATCACATTTATCCATCAGATAAATTTTCTGAATGGATGGTGAAACAGAGGGTTAATCCGCAACCGAGTCCGCAACCTCTTTAATCTCGTAACTTGTAGAATCCGGCCTGAGTTTGAAGTTTAACTTCAAGTCAGATTAATTCGTAATGCCTATACGTTTGTCTGTCTGTTTAATACGAAGACAAATGGCGTTATCTTAATTAGTCAGCTAGTTATCAACTATTCGACATGTTTGTGGAATTTCCCAGGGGGAATGTGACGGGATGTATTTTAAACATGTATGCTGGGTGGTTACCGCACTCATGAATGCCGTTCCGGTTGCAAAATTTTGCTAAATTCAACAATTTTTAGGGTTCCGGAGCCAAAATGGCAAAAACGGAACCCTTATAGTTTCGCCATGTCTGTCTGTCTGTCCGTCCGTCCGCGGCTTTGCTCAGGGACTATCAATGCTAGAAAGCTGGTATTTTGCACGGATATATATATATGTAAACTATGCCGACAAAATGGTACATTAAAAAACCAAAAATAATTTTTTTTAGGGTACCTCCCATAGACGTAAAGTGGGGGTGTTTTTTTTTTCTCATCGAACCCTATAGTGTGGGGTATCGTTGGATAGGTCTTTGGGTTTGCTAAGACGATAAACCTTTAGGGGTTTGCTAAGACGATTTTTCGATTCAATGATTTGTTTGCGAAATATTCATCTTTAAAGTGCAAATTTTTATTAAAACCGAGCGTCCCCCCCCCTCTAAAATCTAAACCGGTGTGTGAAAAAATTTGAATAAATTCAGAATGGTAGTAAGTATATCAAACTTTCAATGAAAACTATAACGGCTAAGTTTGCTTGAGAATTATTAGTAGTTTATGAGTAAATAGCAACCTAAGGTATAAAATATACCTATACTTGGAAGATTCCGTATAAAATATGAAAATCCTAGAAAAAATACTACTTAATATAGTAAATAGTATAGTGTCCGACACGCTAATGGCCGGTTTTTTTAAAGAATATAAAAGTCTATCACGAATAATTGCCGTGACATTATAATGAGTGGAGATCTAGCTATTTATCGCCAGTACGATCAAGGACTTTTAATTCATAAGCCACCTATTCAAAGGAAAAGTCATTACGATTTTCATTGTTAATTAATGCGATGTCACTATGATGTTTACTGTGAATTGGTGCCGTAGTGGGTCAGGGTGGGTCCTTGACCGTACGTCTTATGTTTTTTCTTTTGTATGTGATTGTGATGTCTTATGAATGACTTTCAATCTTTTTTCAAATGAAACCAAGCGATTTCTAGGACGTGGGCGCTAACGTTGGGCCTCATGAGGAAGCTCAAAGTCACTCAAAGGGCTATGGAGAGGTCTATGTTCGGGGTTTCTCTGCTGGATAGAATCAGAAATGATGATAGTAGTGGAACTAAGGTTACCGACATAGCCCGAAGAATTGCGAAACTGAAGTGGCAGTGGGCGGTCTACATTGCTCGCAGGACTGATGGCCGATGGGTTCAGAAGGTTCTCGAATGGCGTCCGCGGACCGGAAGACGAGCTGTCGTTAGGCCTCCAACAAGATGGAGCGACGACCTGGTTAAGATCGCGGGATCGCGTTGGATGCGGAAAGTACAAGATCGGGAGAGCCTTGGGGGAGGCCTATGTCCAGCAGTGGACGTGTTTCGGCTGACATGATGATGATTGGCCAGGAGGTGGACATAGATCAAGTAATTATAAGCTAAAAATAGTAGCCATATCACTCACGCAGTGATGTATACACCCTGTTATCGTGTAACGATCCCTCGTCCTGAATGTCCGGTATTATAACCGTTTATCGTTGCTACCAGGATGTCTGTGATCAATCATTATTAGTGCGGCCCCTCTATCGATAAACTGGTTCTGTTTTTACCGGACCAAATAACATTAATTAGCAAAATAATGAGAGACATAAATCTGGAGAACCCTAATAACGAACAACCGATTAGCCCAGTGGTTAGGGAACGTTACTTCAAATCTTGACGTCCCGGGTTCGAACACCCGGGGCAGATATTTGTACGAAAAATATGAATGTTCGTTCTCGAGTCATAGTTATTTAAAATTTATTTAAGTATATATCTAAGTATATGTTTATCCGTTTCCCAGTACCTATAACACAAGCTTTACTTACTTTGGGACTAGGACGATTGGTATCAAGTGCGCCGTGATATTTATATTTATATAATTGACCATTAAAAGTGTTTAATGCTGTTCCAAAAAAAAAACTTTGTCGATAAACGAATTCTAACGCAAGCTTTCCCTAATCAAAAGTAATGATTTTACTTACAAAATGAATTTTTGAAACGAAACCAGATTGGTTGTGGCTGTTGAAATTTGTTTTATCAAATTATGCTTGTTTTATTTATTTTGCAAGTAGGCCGTAAAGAGCTATTTTCTATATTCTATGACATTTTTATACAATCATTTTAAACCATCTGTGCCAAAGAGAAAACGCCGCAAGAAACTGGCCAGAAAGTAATATTTTTAAAACATTTTTTTTACAATGAATAGGTACATACGCACAAATAAGGCAAAGTAAATAAAAATCTATAAACCTATGTGTAAAGAAAGTGTAAATGTGGCAGCGTGCTTGAACAAGTATTGGTGCCGAGTATACTTCAATTTTACATCGAAGTGTGCAAGTACCTACATAGTTTAGGGAGCAATTATATCGATAATAATATCGATATTTTATATTTTTATGTATAAAAAAAAATCAGTAAAACTAATCAGTATTTTTTTTAAAACCGTGGTCACCTATTGGTTTAACCCATGGCTTCTTAAGCAGAGGATCGTGGGTTCAAATCCGTGCTGTGAGTTTTTCGAAAATTATGTGCAAAAATATATTTAAAATTTATCACGAGCTTTGAGAAAACACCGTGAAAAATGCTGCACAAACCTGCGGTGGTGTGTGAAGTACACTATCCACACTAGGCCCGCGTGGGATCTACGACCCCAGCCCTCTCATTCTCAGGACTTTGCCCATCAGTGGAACGTACTCGTATATAGGCTGGGATGAGTTTTTCATAAAAAAGGTAAGAATAAGAGTATCCAAGAGACTAGTATAGTTAGTGAGGTAGATTGCTATTATCAAGAGATTCGCTTGCTCGTTTTCCTCCCTCTATCAATAACAATGAGTTGTTTAAATTACTGTTTCACTTTGTTTCACTCATACACTGTGCATCTGTACATAATTAATGGCTGAAAAAAATAATATTAAACTTAAATAAATATGCATTTAATTCTATTGACTTCTCCATTTCTATTAACTTAAATATTTGTCGTGCTTTTTTTTTGTCTTCAAATAAGACAATCTTGATCAATCTTATACCAAAAATTATCGTCAACTTTCACATCACTAGAAGCCCGTAAATCGCCTCCTTATAATTATAGGCTATCGTCGCGCATGATTTCACAGCCTTCTTGCCACTTCTTTCTTGCCAGATAATTAGTATAGCCATATAAGCCAAACTCAGCCTTTAAAACATACGAACACGGTTCAAATTGGCTTGCTGCAGTTAAGAGACATTTTTCAATGGTACTTTGACGGTGTGAAGAACTATTCACATGGCCGTCTGATTTTTCGCTGATATTTCCCGCCGTTTTTTCTCTTTTTTTTTAAGTCGGTTTTTGTCGTGCCAGTTTTAACAGGGATCTGAACTGTCATGATTTTTGAAACGCTGGAGTTATGTATTGATTTATTGGGAGGGTACAAATGGAGAATTTATTTTTATTTTTCAGTTTCAATCAATGTGAAGCACAATTTCGTAAAATTTTGTAAATTGTAATTTGTTATCAATAGAAAGAGCAGTCGAGTTTTATATTTGCGTGCCATGGGATTTTTTAAACCTATTTCGATGTCAAATCCTGTTCATAATATAAATGCGTAAGTGATTCTGTTTGTCTATCTGATATCATGAATCGAAATAGGGGAAAAAAGGGCATGTGATAGTTTTTATCGGGAATTATTGCATTGTTCCCGTGGGATTACAGTAAACGAGTCCTTGGTAGACATGGTCGCAGGCAAAAGCTAGTAAATAAATTTTATAAAACTCATCTTAGTTCAGCCGTTTAGCTTTCAGTTCAGTCAGCGTACAGTTTGAATAAAATAAAACTACTTACTTAGTTTTAAGAAGTCAGGAATCTTATCATCTGAAAAAGAAAAATGAGTGTGTTACACAAGGAAAGAGAGAGTGGCATGAGTTAGGTATGTTATCGAATGCAACACTTTGCAGGTAGTGTAAAGTCGGTGCCCTAACGTAAGCATCCACTTTTCTATACAACCAGCATGAAAAAGTGGATTGGATACTTAAATTAGGGACCGAACCGAACGTACCATACATAAACTTTGCTTGCTACAGGAGATGATGCTTCGGTTTACTTAAACCTGACACATCTCTTTTAACAATAATTCCCAAAAGAGTAATGCCGACAAAAACCCCGCAATAACCTTGAATGTTTACCCAGTCCCGATGTCATCCCTCCAACGCATCTGAGGTCTTCCAACCGGTCTCTTGCACCCCCACGGCCTCCATTCCAGTAAAGCCTTGCACCACGAGTCGGAGATTCAAGAAGACTTGAATCTTCTTCTTCTCTTTTAAAATATGGCTTTTCTGTCCTAATCAATAGGACAATTTCGCCAGTGTCAAAGTAAACTCTCTTTGAGAGGGACGTTGTACGGTGGTTGTAGTTTTTGCAACTTGATAGTAAAATTCCAGAAACCACGTGGACACAACTTGCGCATTAAAAAATGTCAGACACGAGAGAAATATAGAATTTCGTGATCACTGTTCACTGTTAAGGTTAATCGCCGCATAAAACACTATCAAAATTATACTTCAACTAGCCAAAGAAACAGAAATAGCAAAATTAGATATTGTCTACATCCGCCATGTTCGAATGCTACAAATCGAATCAAGAGTTTTTGAATCAAATAATGATCTATTTAATTGTCAGTGTTTGTCAGTGCCAAGGTGTAATGGTAGAGTTGCTATGGTCACCTTTAAACAATATTATGTTTAGCAGATTGACAGTTTGATGCAGTATGTCATACTCAATTGGTAAAGCAGATTATCGCTCATACTGAGCAAAGGAAAATAGATCTTAAGGTGACGAACCTTTTATTACTCCGACTGTACATAGGGGTTCCATCCTGGTACATTAAGTTTTGTCCGACTGTATATCGTGCACACGTGTGTGCACTGGAGTGAGACCTAATTAATAATCATCAAAGCGTTGACAAAACAGACGCAAAAATAATAGAAGATTATACCCTTATTAGTATCGGAGGGCTTGGCAGGAAATTGCTTGGCCAGCGGGCCCGACGTCCGGTCTGTATTTGTGAGCACATAAACAAGAACTAAAGTGTCGCCGCGAGTCGAGACAGAGAGATTATTACTATTAGCTCATTTACCATGCGGCCTGCATTTTTAGGGTTCGCCATTATTTATAGTTTCGCCATGTCTGTCTGTCTGTTTGTCCGTCCGCGGATTTGCTCAGTGACTATCAATGCTAGAAAGCTGTAATTTTGCACGAATATATATGTAATGTATGCCGACAAAATGTTACAGAAAAAAACTTCCAAAAAAAATCTTTTTAGAGTACCTCCCATATACATAAAGCGGGGGTGATTTTTTTTCTTATCCAATCTTGTAGTATGCATGGGTTATCGTTGGATAGGTGTTTTAAAACCATTAGGGGGTTGCTAAAAGGATTTTTCGATTCAGTGATGTATTTACAAAATATTCAACTTTAAAGTGCAAATTTTCATGAAAATCGAGCGTCCCCACCCTCTAAAATCTAAACCGGTGGGTGGGAAAAAACTTACAAGGAAAACTATAATGGTTAAATTTTCTTGAGAATTATTAGTAGTTTTAGAGTAAATAACAGCCTAAGGTATAAAATATACTTACCTAAACTTGGAATATTCCGTACAAAATACGAAATCCTTAGAAAAATATTACTTAAGTTTTTCGTAATGGCTAGGTACGGAACCCTATTTCGGACGTGTCCGACACGCTCTTGGCCGGTTTTTATTTTAACGATATAAACAATTATTAATAATATAAAACGGAAAACAACAGCGCGAATACTCAAAGGACCAAGCATGACGTGACAGAATGAAACTGCAATTTGGCCACCGCTCTATCGCTGTCGCCTGGCCTTGCGCTTGACAATTTTTTTTTTCATCAAACCCATACGTGTGAGGTATATGGTTAGGTCTTCAAAAATGATATTGAGGTTTCTAATATCATTTTTTTTCTAAACTGAATAGTTTGCGCTAGAGACACTTCCAAAGCGGTAAAATGTGTGTGTGTGTCCCTGTAACTTTTAAAGTAAGAGAATGATAAATCTAAAAAATATGATGTACATTACCATGCAAACTTCCACCGAAAATTGATTTGAACGATATCGAACGAAATCGTAAACCGCAATTTACCTTTCATTCAATCAACTCAAATTATTAAAACTATTACACTATCCCATATTTTTATTTCATTTAAATTCAATACATTACACTATTACACTATTATTATGTTTTAACATCGATCAAAGTTACAACGAAGTACAAGAACTTTTTATGTTATGTTACTTGCTGCTACGGAACCCTTCATGGGCGAGTCCGACTCGCACTTGGCCGCTTTTTTTAGGGTTCCATAGTCAACTAGGAACTCTAATAGTTTCGCCATGTCTGTCCGCAGCTAAGCTCAAAGACCGTTAGTACTAGAATGCTGTATTTCGGCATGAATATGCATATCTGTTACGCCGACAAAGTGTTAAAATAAAAATAAAATAATGTAGCTCCCATAGACTTAAGTGGGGGTGATTTTTTTTATCAACTAACCCTATAGTGTGGGGTGTCGTTGGATAGGTCTTTTAAAACCATTTCAGGGTTGCCACGACGATTTTTCGATTCACTGATCTGTTTGCGAAATATTCAACTTTAAAGTGCACATTTTCATTAAAATCAAGCGTAACTCTAAATTCTAAACTGTTAGGTGGGAAAATTATAACGGCTAAGATTGCTTGAGAATCATTAGTAGTAAATAGCAGCCTAAGGTATAAAATATAACCCAAACTTAGAAGATAGCATTACACAATACAAAATCCTTAGAAATAGTATAATAATAATATATATAATAAAATAGTACTTGATATTTTCGTAATGGCTACGGAACCCTGTCTTGGGCGTGTATCCGACACGCTCTTGCACCTTGTCGCTTTCAGTCGTGACACTATTTCGTATGGCTTTTCAAACATGACGTTAAAGTGACAAGGTACAAAAGTGATCACTTATTTATGACGTTGACTGTACGTGCCCATATTTTCGGATAATATAGCTGACGAACAAATAAGATTATAACCTACCCTGCACTAGCCTATAGTACCATCAGCCAAATAAGTGGTCTACCAATTTTTAAACAACTTCCTATCAAATGAATATGTCGCTAAAGTCGAACTTTCAAGTTGACAGACACGTCTATTGGCATTATTGTTTTATGACATGCAAACGATTATCAACTTTAGGGTGGTAGACCACATATTTGGCTGATGGTACCTAGATACAGTGTTACCCAATGCAGTGGTTCTCAAAGTTTTTTGTCGACGGAGCCCTATTGGAAAAGTAATTATTTACCGGGGCCCTATATTAGTCAAAAGCAACTAATTTGATAGGAAGTTGTACTCTGCAACCTTACGGTATACCACAAGTATTTAGTTTGATTGTGGAGCCCCCGCAGAAGCTTGGCTGAACCCCAGGGCTCCGCGGAGCACACTTTGAGACGGGGTGCCCTAATGAATTAATTGCTTTGCTCAAAAAATTGAGAACAGAATAAAATGAGTGCGAGTGGCGCGGGATTGGTCATCTGCTCTGTGACTGAGAATCAAACCCGGGACCGCAAGTTTCGCAATCACGTTCTCTTATCAGACGACGGCTTTTCGACGTTTGTTTGTACAGAACCCTACGTCTTCAAGTTTGACTCGCACTTTACTGTTTTTTTTTGTTCAATGAAGAATATTTGTTCATAAATATAAAGTAGGTACATTAAATCTTAACAATGACAGAGTATGACATAGGCAATATTGTGAATAATGGCAAAATGTAAGTCAAGGGGTTATCTAAGATTATGTTTGCGACCCCGCGACCCCTGAGGGTCGTAATCTCCACAAAGACCAGTCCACCCTTCTTGTTGCTCTTCCGAGCAGTCACAACTGGAGTCACCTTTATTTTATTTTTCGTCTACATTTTTCTTGTAGCGCTGGTAGTCTTGTGGTTTGACCTGCCCCTCAAGCAGAGGAACCTGGGATCACAGCTCTGAGTTTTTATATTTGGAATTTAGCATTAGCTAAAAGGTAAGAAAAAATCGCGAGGAAATAAACACGCATGTGCGAATCAGTTCAAGGCTAGCACTATAAACATACTTGCTAACCTCAGTTCCTAATTTAGGATCTACAAGTCAAGTCCTCTCATTCTGACAGGAAGCCAGTGTAGTGTTATATGTATTTGCAGTGCACAGGTACAGGTACAAAATAATTAAGTATTTACTTACAATATTTTTGACGGGGAAACCGTAAAAAGAATTACAATAATCGGGAACAAAAATTTATTGAGTTTTATAGTCATAAATCTAGACTTATTTCTATGAGAAACGTAATACAACAACACGTACACGACCAATGTGATCCTTAGGTAACTGTCATATTTTTGTCAAAATGAAAAGCACGCGTTGTCATCTCCTGTTGTTTGTACTTTGTCAGATCATCTCAACCTACAGAACTTAATTGTGCCGTGGATTGCTTATTTGTTTCATCTTGGATTGGATTATTGAGCATATATGGAACCTCGTCATAGTGAGATAATTGCTTTTGATTGTTTGCGAGCGTGTTAAGGACCGGCAGGGTTCTTTAGTCATCATATCAACGTCAGCTGAACGACGGCCAGTGCTGGGCGGGCATAGGCCTCATCCAAAAAGCGCAATGGACGCATCTACATAATGGCACATGTAGAACGGTGAGGATGGGCAAGTCTTAAACTAAAACTTCGTAAGTTCTCGTGTACTTCACAAAGTACAAATCAATTGTAAGAATAACTGCCGAATGTACTTGGTGGAGTACAATTTTTTCAATGAAACTTCACATTGATGTAAGTAATTTCTAAAATCGCAAAACTTAGAATTCTCGGCTCGGTGTGTAGAACTATGTATGATAAAAAAAAGTCAGGACTTACGAGGATAAGACATACAAAGATCTATTCTTAAGAACCATATCATCGATTTTAGTGAATAGAAAAACTGAATATATTAATAAAAATAAAAAAAACTCGATCCGGCAATCAAACCCGATCACAAACAGCCATACCACCTCCTGTGTCCTCGCGTACTTTATAAAGGACCAACTAACACTCAGAATAACAGCCGAATGTACTTTATAAAGAACAAATTGTTAATTGAATAAAGAATTCTAAGAATTTTGAAATAATATCTAAAATAACAAAGCAGGTCAACCACGTTCTAGGTCTTAAGCACTAAGTTTGTTAAAAAAATTCAGAACCTAGGAGGATATTCAGCCAGGCGCAGTACTGAAAATGGTTGCCATGCCATTTTACCATCAAACCGCAAACGCGTCCAAAACTACTCCGATTTAATGACACAGTTTTATTATCCATTACATAAATCGCTAGTAATGTATAATAGCATTTACAATTATATTGCCTATTGGTTAAACGCTTTTGTGTACTTATTTATTTATAACTAGCTTATGCCCGCGACTTCGTCTGCGCGGATCTAGGTTATCGCGCGGTGGCGCCCTCTACCGGTATAAAAGGTAACCTATGTTGATCCTTGGGGTTCAAACTACCTATATACCGGTTTCGAGGTGAAAGAGTAACAGACAGACAGACAGACATAGTTACTTTCCCATTTATAATATTATATAGTAGGGATGTAAAATCAGATATTCAGCTGTCCCTATATCAAATTTTATCTAAATCACAATTTTTTGCATTGCAATTCGTAACATTAAAAGGATTATGCCTATGAAAATTAGAAAGAGTAAGTGGCTGTTTCACCATCCATTGCTTAGTGTTAACTGGCGGTTAGGTGTGATGTCGTCTCTATTTGTTTTGTTCGAATAGACGGAGACAGCATCACATTTAACCGTCAGTTAACACTAATCAATGGATGGTGAAAGAGCCCCTATGTTATTACCGTCCGGCCCGACGCAAGTTTCTAGTCAAGGATAAAGTTGGCATTCGACGGAGTATCTTCAAAGGAAACACTGCCAAGTCGTTTATTCATCCCGTAAAGCATACTGCAAATCATACTCCTTGTACAACAGTTGACTGCCCGCCAAAAGTGCACTTAGGGGAATGAATAGTGCAAGTTAGACTTACTTGTTTGCGAGAGGATTAATTTGTTGGTCTTCTATTGTAACCGTTTTGGCAGCAGTAAGCGAGATGTCAGCTATTTTAGGTTAATATTAAAGCTGGTATTCTTTATAATGCTACTACAGCAAGGTATTGCTATGTGGTGGTAGAATAAACCTAACCAACAAAAATTTGGAAAACCCCCGAATTTGTCACTTCAAAGTTCAATATCTCAAAAACGGCTAAACATACTTTAATGAAGCATGTCTAAAAGCCATCGCTAGAATACCTGATTTTAAAGAAAAAAACCGCATTCAAATCGGTCCACCCGTTTAAGAGATACACCCCTCTTTTTGCGTCGGGGGTTAAAAATAGTGTTCCTTACACAATCGATATCGCCAGTTTTTCTCCTTTCTGCTGTCGGGTATGTACCTTTTGTATTTTCATAGACACGGCATTACCATCCCACGTTACATGCCTACAAGTCGCAAGAAATTTGATCATACTTGATTATGCATCAGTATTATCTTAAGTTTCCATCATCATCATCATTTATTTATTTAATCGTATGGCATTTTATAAATATAGGCATTAGAGCAAAACACTTAAACTACTAAGCCACGCGACTGCATCAGGCGTTAGTGCATCCAAGTCTTCGGCGGGTCCAGGATAGGAGTGTAAGGGGCAGCGCATGATGATGTGTTCCATTGTCTGTTCTCTTCCCCGCACTCACAGAGTGGAGACTCCCTCCACCCCCACTTGTGCAGGTGATCATCATCGTCATTATTCCAGTCTATTTACATCCCACAACAACAGGCCTCCTCAATTCTCCTCAAAAGCCCTTGCTTTTGCCCCATGCTAGGTTAGTATAAAGTACTGTTAGAGTACCGCGACCTTATTATAGCTACCTATGTACTCTTGTCGGTGTAGCCACTTCTCTTATCTCTACTCAAAGCTGCCTTCTTAACCTCCTTACGATATGACGGCTACCTTCTCTTTTATTTGCTTTATATAATCAATTCTTGGTCTCCCTCTTGTTCGCTTCTTCCACTTTTCCTTCTATAATGACATTTATGAATTCATCATGTCAATTAATTGGAAAGAGCACACACAAATCAAACAAAATCAGCTCATAAATCATAAATCATTTATTTTTGCTAAAACATACACAAAGTTGGTACAAACGACATGTCAGTAGAAAAATTACATGTATGTATGTTCCGCCACAACATGGCATGCAAAACTTACTTACACTAAATTATACCAGTATTTTACGTTTACGATAACATTCAGTGTTTATAACAAAATAATTCCAAATACCAATCAATATAAAACACAAATTTATAAAATTCACATAAACATTAACATTATTAATCATAAATCTTCTCGAAATATTCATTTAGAGAGTAATAAGGTCTATCTATTAAATAACACTTTAATTTATTTGAGAACTCGTTAAAATTATTATTTTTTTTTATATCATTGCTTAATAAATTATAGATTTTTATTCCATTGTACTCGATACTTCTTCTAAAATGTGTATAGTTATTTGATTTCGGTAAAACAATGTCTCCGCCATTCCCTAAAGCATGCAATCTGATATTGATTCTACTCTGATATTTAGATTTTTTTTATAAATAAACCTACTAACTAAGAATATATATAACGATATGACTGTCATTATTTTATACTTTACAAATAACGGACGACAGTGCTCCTGTGGTTTAGCTTTATCTATGCATCTTATGGCTTTCTTTTGCAATATTAATATAGAATTTATGAGAACACTGTTTCCGCAGACCTCCAAACCATATCTTAGAATACTCTCAAAGTGTGCAAAATATACTACTTTCAGATCTGTTTGAATTTAGAATCTTGGACAGATTTTCAAAGCATACTTAGCGCTAGCTAGCCTCTTTCTGAGGACATCTATTTGATTCGACCATCGTAGTTGGTTGTCTAATTCAATTCCAAGAAACTTTGTATTTGAACATACTGAGTTCTATTTGTCAGGTATGACGTAAGTAAGTTCAAAACTGAGCCCCTAATTCCATAGTATTGTAATTTTTCGATAAGTATAGAATGATTCACGCAATCGAAGGCCTTGCTGAGATCACAGAAAATCCCAGCACATTTTTGGTTTCGATTAAGACCTCGCAGGACTTCTAACACTAAATCCGTAATTGCTGACATGGTATTGCGGTTTTGTCTGAAACCAAACTGCTCAGGACAAAAGTAATTGTTTTTGTTGAAGTGATCCATTAACCTAGAAGCAATCGCTTTTTTCGAAAATTTTAGATATAACAGATAGAAGTGATATAGGTCTGTAATTATTTTTATCAGTTTTGCTATGTTTTTTTAAACAGGAATTATTTTAGCTCGTTTTAATTGAATGGGAAAAATTTCGTTCTCTATACATGAATTAAATATGTCACATAAAGGACTACATAGAATATGAATGTTTGATTTTACAATTTTAGTAGAAATATCGTCTGGACCACAAGAATTTGTATTCTTCAATGATTGAACAATTTTTACTATCTCCACTTCATCAATTGGTTTCATATACATCGATTGTCTATTGTCTACTTTATGTTTACGGAGAAGTGTCATGTGTTCATCACTTTGCACATTACTTATTCCTGTTTCCTTACTAATATTTACAAAGAACTCATTAAATACATTGCCGATAGTTTTAGGATCTTTGACTATTACATTGTTTTCCTGCAAATTGATTGTTAATGGATTTGATGTGACCTTTTTGCCTGAATTTTCATTAACAATTCGCCAAATGGCTTTAGTTTTACATTTTGCATTTTTTATGGTACTTTTTACGTGTAATGTTTTTGCCGTTGATAATGTTTTCTTCAATGTACATGTGTAATTATTATAATATTGATTGAACTGTATATTACTTTTGTTCTTACGTTTTCGTATTAGTAATAATCGCTTTCTTCTACAAGATATCTTTATTCCACGTGTTAACCAGGTTTTACTATTATTACAAATTTTGATTTTCTTTTTTGGGCAGTGCTTATCAAGTAAATGGTAGATTATATCATAAAATATTTTTAATTTGTGTTCACAATTATTAACTTTATAAATTGTATCCCAACAGACAGTCTCCAGGTCCCTTGTAAAGTTTTTTAATGCTGCATTACTATAATTTCTTTTAAATTTATATTTTACATCTTTAGACCCCGTTATAATTTCATCAGGAAAAATGACAAATTGTGCATCATGGTCAGAAAAAACTACAAGGAACCACTTGTGGTCGAAAGTTCTCACTCACTGAGGAAAATATATTATCAACCAATGTATTTGATGTTTCCGTAATACGAGTATATTCATGTATCGTCGGTGTTAAGTTATGCTCTAAGAAAACCTGTAAAAATCAGTCACTATGTTAGTCCTCTCTTTTAAATCTATATTGAAATCCCCACATATGATTGAGTTATGTTTAATATTAATTTTATGCAAAAATGACTCTAAATGATTTAAAAAGCTTTTAATATCGCTATTCGGACTTCTATACACTGTACCCAAATAGATACGTTGTGCTTTTGCTAACTCTATAAATATACAGCAAACTTCAAATACCTTTTCCTCACAATATTTTTCAACGTCATATACTTTACAGTTAACAGATATCTGGCCAAAATAATGCAACCACCACCTTGACTACCCGTTCTACAGTAATTTGCTATAACTTTGTAACCTGATATGTTAACTGATTCTTCCGGTCTTAACCATGTTTCAGTAATACAAATAAAGGACGGGTTTTCTTCAAGTTCGACCTGTACAAAAGCTTCGAGACTAAGAACTTTATTTCTTAACCTATTAATGTTTAGGTGCACCACTGATAAACGTTTCCCATTTGGTGAGACTAGCCCTTCACTTGCGTGCTGGTTTTTAACATCCTTGAAGACGAAAATTCAAGTTATCTCCAATAGTTTGACTCTCTGAGTCCAGAACTGCATTCTGCTGAGAATCTTCAATAGCATCAATTTTAGGATCCGGGCTAAAATCATGCGTAACATCTTTTGGTGTATGCTTCGTTCGTGGAATATATTCATTTCCGTTAATCAACAGCCGATTATTTCTGATAATCGCATAGTTCCCCTCTTGTCTTGCTTCAATAAATTTTTCTCGAAGCTGTTTCCTGTCTTGAAGGGATTGCTTACTCAAAAATGCAGATACCGATATGCCTGTTGTCCTGAAATAATCTTTATGATCGAGAATATAGTTGGTCATTCTTTTACTCAATAATTCCACAACTAATGGCCGTCGTTGTCCTCTTCTTCCGATTCGGCGGAGCTCTTCAATGGATCCTTGCAAGTTCATTTC
The DNA here is from genome assembly GCF_025370935.1 of Choristoneura fumiferana. Lineage (NCBI taxonomy): Eukaryota > Metazoa > Arthropoda > Insecta > Lepidoptera > Tortricidae > Choristoneura > Choristoneura fumiferana. Next base: position 987,904 of record NC_133486.1, read on the forward strand.
CAGTACTTCCCAGAAAAGATTTGTCACCCGATGATGTAAGTCGCTCTCTGTTTCCTGATAGTGTTCCTCCAAACCGTAAATAACGATCTTTTTAGTATTTTCGTTGTTATCATTATTTTTATTTGATATTTTGAACGAGTCTAAACGTTAGCTTATTTCTAACAGGTCCTTTTGCAGAGTTTTATTTTCCTTATCTAAAGCTTCGATTTTTAAATTACTATTGTACAAATTTTTTCCAATGTATCTTGATCGATTGTGATCTTAGTAATTTTATGTGTCATTTCTTTTTTAAGTTTAAATATAGCGCCATTTATTTCGCTCTGTATAGCAATTTTAGTATTTCCCACTCTATTTAGCTATCACCCACCACCACACTACATTAGTGTACGTACGCAAAGTAACGCCTGATTTAATAAATTACTGTTAGATATCTGTGTAGTATGGCTTGGCTGTGGCCTGGACCATTCGTCCGAAGATAAATTGCGGGGTCGTGGTTTGCTTTCAGTTTCAGGATTTGATTAGTTCCATGTTCTACCGACTGATGTTTCTTTAGGCCGATAATTAAAATTGATTTGCTTACCGTTAAATTCGCAAAGCAATTAAAAAAAGTTTCAAGAACACGTAGAAAATTCCAGGTTCGGACAGGGAATTATTCAAAAATATTTGAATGCACTTTAAATTGTTTTTCAAACAAAATCAAAATGAAGCCTTCTTTATAAAAGAAATATTTTTACAGTCCAAGTAACATTGGAAAACTATGAAGTTTCTGAATATAAACAATATGAATCTTAGACAAAAATGCAATTCTTACTTGTTGCGTGCGACAGAGTAGTAAGTATAGCATTTTTTTCAATGGTTGACATTAACAATAATCAGGAACTTCATAGTTTTGTGCAATGTGTCAGAATTGACTTCTTAGCGGCCGGGCACTATAGTCATAAGAAAATAAGGGCCAATTGATTTTCATCGGTAAAATGAAATCAAAAATGCGTAAGCATTTTCATCTAAATCCATTTAATTGAATGGAAAGTATTTGTATCGTGTTATTTTATGTATTAATTAAATTTTGGTTTTAGCAAAACTAAGTACCTACTTTCCTAAATTGCTTATCATTATTAATTAATTATTATTTCTTTAAGTCCTACTTTCTTTAAGTAGTACAATTTCTCTTCTCGTAGCATAGCCGTGAGACAACACAACAGTCTTCTTAACACTAAAATCTACGAGTATTTACGCACGAAAACCATTAGCGAAAGATATAAAGATAAAAGTAGGTCCTTGTCCGTAAAAAAAGAATCGTGACCGATAAAAATCTTAATTGCTAAGAGTTCCGAGACGAAGGGATTCTGTACCTACGCAAAGTCTCTTTCCAAATCCCTTTGTACTTGCTATTTCTGAGATCATTAGAGGTATATTTATGAGAATATTTAATTTTATTTATATAACATCGTGAGGAAACCTAAAAAAACATGTAAAGAAATTCACGCCACTGACATAGACCTCTAATGATCTCAGAAATAGCAAGTACATACTGATGTATGTTAGTCTGTAAGGTATTTATTCTGTTAGCTTGAATGGCTTGACATGCTACCGCGTGTGTCGATTGAACTATGGGCCATGTTGCCCGAAATAAATAGTTTTATTTGTATTGTTAACTAGCTGTTGCCCGCGGCTTCGCCCCCGTCCCAGTCTTTTGTATTTTTATTTTGTTTAGCTGTTTAGCACAAATCTTGTCCTGACCTTAACGAACACAACAACAAAAAAAATATTCGATTCGGTGACGTTGTTCACAAGTTATGTACGTATCTACATTAAGGCGATTCATTTTTATTTATAATAGAGGAAGAGGATAGAGAATAGAGGAAGAGGATAACGGATAGAGGATAGAGGATAGAGGATAGAGGATAGAGGATAGAGGAAGAGGATTCAATGGTGTGTGTGAAATTCCCAATGCGCACTGGGCCCGCGTAAGAACTACGGGCCAAGCCCTGTCATTGTGATAAGACTTGTGCCTAGCAAACAAACTTTTATATAGGCCGGGATGAGTATGATGATTTATTTACTAGCCTTTACCCGAGGCTTCGCACGCGTAAGCCATTAGGCATAGCAATTGAATTGAAATTAGAAAATTCCCAAAAAGTCCCGGGGAATTTTCAAAAAATACATAGTGAATTTCACTAACATTACTTTCTTTGTAACACGGCTAAACAAAAAAGTTAATTCTATTCTATTCTAACGTTGCATAAAAATTGTGTGAAGAGACAACAGACAGACATACCGATAGCCAGAAAGAGTTAGCTTCACATATCATCATCATCCCAGCCTATATACGTCCCACTGCTGGGCACAGGCCTCCTCTCAGAATGAGAGGGCTTGTGCTGCATTTCCCACACGGGCCAAATGCGGATTGGGAACTTCACATACGCCATTGAATTGCTTCGCAGGTTTGTGCGATGTTTTCCTTCAGCGCAAAGCTCGTGGTAAATTTCAAATGTAATTTCACACATGAATTTCGAAAAACTCAGAGGCTTAAGAGGCGATAGGAACCACTAGGTCACCACGGCTAGAGATGAATCGATTCAATACTAATACATGATTAATGTTAGGGGTGTGTTCGTCTTTGTTCCACCCTAATGGACGTGAGCTTAAAGCTCTTGAACTTTGCCTATTGTTTCGTCTGTCTAGAACCGTGTGAATTAATTTACAATTTCAAGAAGCTAACAAGAAGCTTTGAAGAAAACCGAGTAGTAAATATTTTCAAATTGCTTTCTTGGGGTTGGATATAAGGCTATTACATATCATTTTAGGTATATTTTACAAATAATGATTTAAACGTATCATACATGGAGGAGCCCAAACTTGGTATGTTTTGAAATTTTTATTTTATTTAAAACAAGTGACTGAAAAATAATGTGATGCATTTTCAAATCGGCCTTTCATTAGATACCACAAACGATAGGTTTCAGAGCAATTTTTTTTCCCGTATATAAAAAAGATGACGTCATAACTCCTCTCCATTTTTTTTTTCGTGCTATGGATCAAATTGATTCGTACGAGTATGGCCTTAAGATCAATCGTTCCAATTTTCATGCTTTTAACACAATTTGCAGCTTTCTACTGAACCGCTATCACTAAGTACTCAACTAAATTCCCTTTTCTTATTTGAAGACAATTTATTCTTATGAAAATCCTATTTAGTCAATTTCATTTTCTGTACCAGTGAGTCGTGAAAAATGCCTGATTGAGACCTGTTATTATCAAGTACCATCTTCTTCTTTACTCATTTGAATAAGGTTTTTTTTTGCTAACTTGTTTACTTAATGAATTAAACGGTTGTGTTGCGTGTTTTAACGCGAACTAAAAATATAAAGCATAAATTTTGCCCGAAGCTATTTCTATCCTCATCTTACTATACTCTGTTCCAACAGCAAGCGAAAAAACGAACATTGAAGAAGTATATATTTTGTCCGATGCACTTGTTTATCATTTGCTCTTAGTACAAACTTTCATAGTATTGACTGTTAGTGGTCACTCAAGACAATAAAACTTGTTGTATCATGTTTTAGAATGATGTTGAGTGATACATGCGAAAGGCTGTTCATAGTAAGTTTTTCCGCCTGCCGTTGGAATTGAGTATAGCTAATCTTCTGTTTGCACTGCTATGTTCCAAGCGTGGAGAATAATTCAGCGATTGTAGCATTTTGCAACAGTTCACAACAAGTAATAAAAAATAAACTAAAACCATTTGCACTCCTGAAGCAATGAGTTTTAATTGGATACGACAAAGACAGCCACTTAGTGCCAGGGCAATGCACTGTTTATTTTGTCCGTGCTTATTCATCATCATCATCATCATCCCAGCCTATATACGTCCCACTGCTGGGCACAGGCCTCCTCTCAGAACAAGAGGGTTTATTAAGTAGGTACAATTAAGCTGCTTAACTGTATTAACAAATAACAACTAACCTAACCAACAAAAAGTTGGACAGCCTTCGACTTTGTCACTTCAAAGTTCAATATCTCAAAAACGGCTCAACCTATTTTGATAAAACATGTCTAAGAACCATCGCCAGAAAACCTGCTTTCAATTAAAAAAAAATGTGTTTGTTTCAGGCCAGGAGCCCATAAACATTTATTAAGTACTTAGTTACAATGTCTTAATCTATGTTAGTACGTTTTTCATTGAATTTCATGAACGATATGTTTGATAAAACATGTACAGTCAACAGAAACAGTCATCTAAAAGCTTTCATTCAAAAGAAATTTTAAGCAATAACTTGTTTACCCATACTCCATACAATTACTAGTTAATTTGAACAAGTTCTCGTACAAACATCTCTATCGGACTGTAAAGGTTCAGCTAATCGTTCGATCGTTCTGAAAGCTGTTCAGAAAGGAATAAAACCCACATGTGAACGGAACACATAATGAGGTTAATGGCCACTTTGTCGATACGCCTTGCTAGGGCAGTAGGGTCCAGGTGCAAGTGTAAGGCGAGGTCGACATACATCGATTTTTAGAGCTCCATAGTTATACATACAGTTGAGGTAACTGAATGGAGGATTTGCAGGTGGTAGGACCTTGTGCAAGGTCCGCCCGGATTGCTACCACCATCTTGCTCGCTAATCCTGCCGTGAAACAGTAGTGCTTGCACTGTTGTGTTTCGGCGTGGAGAGTAAGACAGCCGGTGAAATTACTGACACTTGAGGTATCCTATCTTTGGCCTCTAGGTTGGCAACGCATCTGCAATCCCCCTGGTGTTGCAGGTGTCTATGGGCGGTGGTGATCTCTTATCATCAGGAGACCCACTCGCTCGTTTGCCATCCAGTTGAATAAAAAAAAAATGGAACCTTTTCATTTTTTGTGTTTGAAAAACAGCGTTGCGGCTTGCCGTAACATTGACGAGTATGCTGATATGTGTTATTAATTGTCTCTCTCCTCTCTCTCTCTCTCTCTCTCTCTTTCATAATCAATTTCGCTATGATTTCTGTGGTAAATATACTGGGTGGTCCATTTAGATCGGTCAGTATGGGAAAGTCTTAGAAACCATGTGATCAATTAGAGTAACAAGAAAAACTGCATTTAAACATTAAAATAAGAAAACTTGTTCTCAGTGCGGGAATCGAACCAGGTCGTTTTGAAAAAAAAAACTTACATTATTTCTATTTGGATATCGATAGTGTAGGTCATAAGCAATAAGTGTTACTATGAACACGATATCTACAATGAATAAAATGCATCGTTTTCATATTCTTTAGTAATAAAAGTTTTATTTTTCAAAACGTCCTGGTTCGATTCCCGAGCTGAGTAAAGGTTTTTTTAAATGTATGAATGCATTTTTTCTTGTTACTAAAATCGATGACATGATTCCTAACTACAGATCTTCGTATGCCTTATAGTTACAGACTTTCCCATACTGACCGATCTAAATGGGCCACCCTGTACCTATAGGATGTCAACGTGATATTAGTAGCACAAAGGTTCCATCCTGGTACAGTCACCAGCATTAATATCTGCCACAGCGGAGCGTGTAAAAATATCTGACACGTCCTTCCGGCCCTAGGAATAGAGTCGTATCAGATATTTATGCACGCTTGTTGTGTCAGATATTGGTGCTGGTGACTGTACGTGATTCAGTTTCCTTGACCATATCTAATACCTACTATTTTTACAACATATCAGTGATCCCCAGTGTGTAGTGATCCTCATCCAACCCGCTGGTGGACGTCCTACACGCGCTTCTAAAGACTGAGGGCCTACACTCTAGCTGGCGCGGCGCGTGCATTGCGCGGGCGCACGCCTGCAGACATTGGTGCAGGCAAAATACGTACGCATTTAGCTCTACTTACCATTTTTAACCCCCGACGCAAAAAGAGGTCTGTGTGTCTGTGGCACCGTAGCTCTTAAACGTGTGGACCGTTTTGAATGCGGTTTTTTTATCTGAAAGCAGGTTTTCTAGCGATGGTTCTTAGATATGTTTCACCAAAATCGGTTCAGCCGTTTTTGAGATATTGCATTTTGAAGTGACTAAGTCGGGGGTTTTCCAAATTTTTGTTGGTAGGCGTCCACCCGCTGCGTGCAAACTGCGTCAGCTAGCCTAAAGGTAATATCTGGTACATAGATAAATGTTTCGTTATCGCTATCGCTTGTACCTTGTATTCTTATATTACAAATACAATGACAGCGGCCAAATTAAACTAGGGCTGTGCTTGCCTCATTGACGTCCAAGCTGTATGTGCCACGAATTCGCAAAACCTTCCTTTTTTTCATAACCCTACTTTCGCTTATCCAAAATATGTTCCTAAATCGTTTGGAATCGTAAGGAATCCTAATAATAAGTAGAACGCAAAAGATTTTATCGATTAAGATATTCTAGATTCTGTTTTTCGCACGAATTATGGCCCATACAAAAGAACTTGACTCCTTAAAGAATGTCTGAACTTAATCCAGTAGGCACGCGCAGTAACCATTAAAATGACAGTAAGCTTGAAATAATGACAATGGTTGTGCTAGTAACACGCACAACGCAGTGCACGGAGAACAAATGAGCGTTGGGGCAAAAAGTTCGCGAATGGAGACCGGGGATCGACAAGTGCAGCGGCCACCAACGAGATGACCGGATGACCTGGTTCACGGTGGATGCAGGCCGCTGCCAACCGAAGCAACTGGAAGTCTATGGGGGAGGCCTATGTCCAACAGTGGAAGTTCTATGGCTGATATGATGATGATGATTGTGCTAGTAAGTTATTTTAAGTTAAGTATATTCAAATTTTATTACAGTACTATGTGTTGTACAGTTAACTTCAAAGAGCTTGATACAGCTAAAGTTACAAACTTTAGGATGAAGTGAATTAAGTCGTGCTGGATACACAGGTTGTATCTTTGATCTTATCTCGGGTCTTGGATGTTTAATATGTATTTAAGTATGTATTTATCTATACAAGTATGTTTATTCGTTGCCTAGTATCCATGGTACAAGCTTTGCTTAGTTTGGGACTAGGTCAATTGGTGTCATGATATTTATTTATTTATCTCTTTGTAGTATTTGACTATATAGTATAGGGTATCCTAATTAATAATAAAATAATTCACTAGTTCGTATTTTTTTTTAGTGACTCGACCACAGATGTATATTTCACTTGGCCATATGCATTTTATTCTGGAAATGTGAACTATTCAGAATTTATTGCAATTCTCTTGTGTAGAACCCTATAAATTAGGTTAGTTTTAAAAAAACTCTGAAATATTTACAGTCTCAAAATAAAATGTATTTGGCCAAACATTATGTTTAGACGGATAGATAGATTTATTTATTACTTAGTGAATTCCATCCAAAATGTATATAACAAACAAAATAATTATGAGAGAAAAAAAATTGGAGCATACTACCACAGAATCAAAAGCAGTAATCGAATTCATACCTGACAAACGACATTTTCAAGTGCCGCAAATATGCCTTTTTTTAAGGACAACTACTTTTTTGCGGCACTTGCGGTCGAAGCCTTGGTCGTCCGACACAAAAAAAAATAATGAAAGAAGTGTCTGACAAACTAATCGGCATATCTGGCGACCAAAGAGCAGGCTTTTTCTTCGCCCAAAGACTGAGCCTTGCAGTGCAACGAGGCAACGCCGCTAGCGTATTAGGCACAATGCCCCGCGCTGCGCTGCCTTTGGAAGAGGAAGCCCGTTTTAGTTAATTTTATATGTTTTTATTTTTATTTTTATGTAATAATTCATTGTTTAAATAAATAAATATATCATTTAAGAATTTTGTACCTAGATACATACATAATATGCTAGTAAGTATTTGTAATAATTACAATGGATATTGTAACTTATAACTAAAACAATAAGATTTAATTGCCAAGTCAATGCATGTGGTCACTAAATCGCCTCTACCTTTTTAAGGGTCAAATAAGATACAAAACTTTAAATTATTGTTCTCATGTAATTGACTTGTTATTTTGTGAATAAATGTGTATGTATATACTTGTGTTTTCTGTACTGCTTACTGTGTTGGTGTGCAATAAAGAGTTATTGTATTGTATTGTATTGTATTGTTAATGTCTTTAAACTAATCTTATCTACTGTTAGCGCTCTGTGTACTGCGGCGGAAGCCAGTCTAAGCCCCGTTGTTATCTTTTTGCCCATTTGCTGAGTTTCCGCTTCGGATCTTTAATACATTAACATCGCTTTGATTCCATCTGTTTTTACAGTAAATGATGAATTAAATAGTAGATTTTACAACAAGAGCATAAAACGAGCCATTTTACCCGAGCCGGTATGGCGAGGGTGGATAGACACGTCGAGGGGAAAATGGGTTTAATGCTTGAGTTTTACACTCTGCTTTTCACTTCGATGGCGAGGAAACGAAATAACAACAGTGGAAACAATTGTTCACTTACTTACTATGTACATTTTATTTTTCATGCATTACCATATAAATTTTTAGTTTTATTGATTTATTTTGATTGATTTTTAATTTTATGTAAATTAAAAATTATGAAAAAATATATATATAAATTTCTCTGTTTGTGGCTGTTGACACCTGATTACCTAGGTCTTAGACGAAGATTTTATTTTATGCACTAGTGCATAAAAAGTCATTTTATGTTGCCTAGATCCAGCATAAACACGAACTTTACGAGCATGAGAAGTGAAAAAGTAATTTTATTTTAATATTTATACCTATTAAATAATATAGTACTAGATTATTAATAATTTATTGAATCAGGTGCTACTTTGTAGAGGCCAATATAAATCCCACTATATCTATTCTATTATTATAAATGTGAAAGTGTGTGTGTTTGTACGTTTGTCCGTCTTTGACTTTTGGCATATAGAGTTTTTGGGCCAGAGATTGACATAGGCTACTTTTTATCCCGGAAAAATGCACAGTTCCCGAGGGAACAGCGCGCGATAACCGAAATCCACGCGGGCGAAGCCGCGGGCAAATGCTAGTTATAAATTTAAATGCGACACGTCTAAACCGCTGGAACCAATTTAGATGACATTCGGTATACGTAAAATATAGCATATGTGATTTTCCCACTAACGTCGATAAGCCAAAGGCTACTAGAAACACAGGGAAGCTTAAAGTTCCATCTTACAGACTGGCTAAAACCAAAAAGTCGTTTATGGGAAGTTGCATACGTTTTTATAATAAAATTCCAAAAAATATTATAAATGAAACAGATACAAAATTCAGGTCTATTGTCAAGAAGACATTAATATCTAAGGCGTATTATAAAGTTAATGATTATATCATGGACAGGGATATTTGGAAATAATTCCGATCCGCATTAGCGATCCCTTCAATAGCGAACCAACTGTGTTAAAAATAAAGTTGTGTTAAATACTTGTGATGTATACATATCATTTAATTATATTGTAAATCTGTTTAAAAAAATATACCTCGTTGAGTTTCTTGCCGGATTCTTCTCAACAGAGGATTTCCGAACCGGTGGTAGATTTTTTTTGACATTCATAAGTGCTTGTTATAGCTATAGCCTAAATTGAATAAAGATATTTTGACTTTGACATTGATAGTTTGAGTCCTGGGGGTAGAGAGCATGAGTACTTTAGACGATGCGGTATAACATACGTAAATACAAACATACATAGACTGCTAAAACCATTACCCTTCCTTTTGGGTTTGCCGTAGTCAGCTAAAAAGACATACAATCATACAGACATACAGATAAGCTTTTGTTTGACCCCGTTTCATCATTGTGCCATTCATAGCTGAAGATCAGGTGAGATTGAATGGCATTCAACTCTATGAAAGTCTATTGTTCAATGAAGTCTGGACAAGTGTGAGCCGGATTTCCGCTCTAAATAAGATTTAAAAAACGTTCATTATAAATAAATAAAATAAATAAATATCACGGGACAATTCACACCAATTGACCTAGTCCCAAAGTAAGCTTAGCAAAGCTTGTGTTATGGGTACTAAGCAACGGATAAATATAATTATATAGATAGATATATACTTAAAACATTAAACACCCAAGACCCGAGAACAAACATTCGTATTTTTCATACAAATATCTGCCCCGACACGGGAATCGAACCCGGGACCTCAGGCCTCATTAAATTTGTTTCAGATCGCTCTTATGCGATAAGGCCGCCTATTGGTTACCTTGTAATTTTCTCTCTGTGTACCTGTTTTCTGTATCGTTTACTATTTTCGGTGTACAATAAAGAATCATTGTATTGTATTGTATTGTATTCGTATACAGTTTTACTGGAGAAGCTATGTTGCCGTGACTCCGTCTGTGAATCGTTCGTGGACGAAAACTGTCCTTTACAGAGTTCCAAACTATCTCTATACCAAATTTCATCTAAATCGGTTCAGCGGTTTAAGCGTGAAAAGATAACAGACAGACTTACCGATAGCCAGAAAGAGTTAGCTTCGCATATCATCATCACCCCAGCCTATATACGTGCCACTGCTGGGCACAGGACTCCTCTCAGAATGAGACGGCTAGGACCGCAGTTCCCACGCGGGCCCAGTGCAGATTGGGAACTTCACACACTCCATTGAATTGCTTCGCAGGTCCGTGCAGGTTTCCTCACGATGTTTTCCTTCACCGTAGTGCTCGTGATACCTAAATTTCAAATGTCATTTCCCCTTAAGGACTATAAATAATTCCTGACTGTTATAAAATAAACCTAACCTAACGTGTACAGTTCTAATGGATTACAATGTAACATCGCGAACGGGACTAAAGGATACATTTTTAATCTCATTAATATTATAAAATAAATGCGAAAATTTGTCTGTTTGTTTTTTGTTTGTTTGTTTGTTACTCCATCATGTCTAAACCACTGAACCGATTCAGATGAAATTCGGCATACAGATAGTTCAGCTCCCGGAGAAGGACATAGGATAGTTTTTGTCCCGGAAAATTGCATAGTTTCCGCGGGATAGCGATAAACGAATTCCGCGCGGACGGAGTCCCGGGTAACGCCTAGTATTATGTAAATTTAAGTGTAAAACAAACTTAACATATAAATGATTTTATGGTGCAATCGTTAGGATACCTACGATACAATGCAATGCAAAATGCAGTCCCAATGCAATCACTAAGTGAATGAAACGGATACGAATTAAGCTAAAAGGAATTTTCGCTGGCAAATAATCAACCGAGAACGCATTCACGCGGAATAATCGAAACCACAACGGGCCGGGCGTGGTGATCGATAAAACGCTTAGTATTTTGGAACCGGTATTTCTACCCAGTAAATACCAACAGCGTGAATTATGGTGAACAGATAAAGTCTGATAAACATTATGATAACATCTGTCGCTCAACGATCGCAAACTGTGTGATGAGCATAGCTGCCCGAAATTCAGCGCTGGCACTGATTGTTGTGTTAGTGGTAAAAATAACTTACGGGCAGCATTAATTTGTTATTAGTTTAGAACAACCGAGTTCACTTTGGGCTTTTAACCAAATCGGATCCTATAGCTCTTAAATGCGCGTATTCAAAAGGATCACTTGCCAAGTTTTACAACTAGAGCCAAATAAAAAGTCGTGTCTCTAAATACCTTTTATCCCTGTTTCAAAAATACTAAGTATTTTCCGATAAAGATCCATATTACCCCCTCGACCCAACGAATATACTCAGGGAAAAAGGGTGCTTTTTCCTCTCATCGTTCGATCGTACGTAATTGACTCCCAACAGCGTGCGGACGCGATAAAAGACCTCTTGATTGTGAATTTCATTAGTTTCATGTTCACATTCGGTAAGGTTTGTATTTGAATTTGGAACTGGAATTCCAATTTTGATATTATTTTGCAGTTCATTTTTTTTTCAGCTAGTAGTAAAATATAAAAGGGAAAGTTAAGGTTCGATGTAATACATTTTTTTTGATACTATAATTTGCTCGCAGCTTCGCTCGCCTTAAATTTGGGGTAACAGACTTACTTTCTACAATCCTTTTTTTCGTGTAAATTTGAGTAAATCTGAGGTGCCCGAAAAATATACAGAAAATTAGCTTTGGCTATAAAAATATTCAGAACTAGATTTTTCTAACCCAACTATCTTATATTTTCCCCTTAAAACCTTCTACAAAGTATAAGAAAACTTTAAAGAAAGATTGACGAAATCGGCTGGCAAAGCTATTTTCAGTTACGGCGTGACATGTAACATATAAAAGCCGTGGTGGCCTAGTGGTTTGACCTATCGCCTCTCAAGCAGAGGGTCGTGGGTTCAAACCCCGGCTCGCACCTCTGAGTTTTTCGAAATTCATGTGCGGAATTACATTTGATATTTACCACGAGCTTTGCGGTGAAGGCAAACATCGTGAGGAAACCTGCACAAACCTGCAAAGCAATTCAATGGTGCGTGTGAAGTTCCCAATCCGCACTGGGCTCGCGTGGGAACTATGGCCCAAGCCCTCTTGTTCTGAGAGGAGGCCTGTGCCCAGCAGTGGGACGTATATAGGCTGGGACGATGTAACATATGTCATTTCATTAAGTACCATTGTGTAAATTTATCTATTATTATGTTAAAAATATATACTTACCTCATCATTTTTTTTTACTGTATTCTTCGCAATAGAGGTGTCTCCGAAGCGGTGGTAGTTTTTTTTTTACATTCAATGACAACATGACTGATTCTGTTCCCATCTAACAAAATAAATTATCATTCCAATCAAGATTAGTATTAAAATACTTTAAATTTGAGAATTTTCGGAACTATTCTATTTCTATTTTATGAGTTGTTTATTTAACTCCCACACTCGGCGGCCTGAGCGCCGATGCGCATCGCGCGGCCGGTGGGGAGGTAGTTTGCACGTCGCCGTGCTCATTCTACCTACTAAATGTAAAAAGAACATAAATTATATATATCGCTATCGTTGTTTTGTATGTACTGTCTTTGTTGCATGTATAGCATTCTTGTGTTTACAAATAAAGATCTTTACTTTTTTTTACTTTTTTACTTTATTCCTCGTTAGGTAACTTAACAAGCAAAAAAAAAACGAAGTCCGAAACGGCAGTTCAATCTAAATAAAGTCCGTAATATTGCGCTTTCCGTTCTAACTTCACTTTGAAAGCTCAGATACGATTGACTTCAAAATGTTTTAGGAACACTTTTTCTAAGCAAATATGTTTAGCAGCTTTTTGTTATTTGTTTGCCTTGTATTTATAAGCTCAAAAGAGATTTCTGCAGCTAGCATTTTGCATGAAAATTCCTTTCAAGATCCTATTGATGAGGATTACGGACAGATTTTGCAAAATTCACATCACGCAGGGAAATTTAGCAATGGGCTTAAACAAGTAATATTAAATTTTTTTTTCAGGCCGTTCAACTTAGTACAGTCAAAGTTATAAATATGTGTACGTTACCAAGATATCAAAAAATATCTCAACACCTTTATGCCACTACTAACCACAAACTCGATGTCTCTATTATAATATATGTAGTGTTGAGGTTTAAACGTGAAGGAGTAACAAAAAAATAAAATAAAACCGGTCAAGTGCGAGTCGGACACGCGCACGAAGGGTTCCGTGATCTATTCATCATTTATTAGACATTAGCAAAAAACGGCAAAAAATCACGTTTGTTGTATGGGAGCCTCCCTTAAATATTTGTTTTATTCTGTTTTTAGTATTTTATGTAATAGCGGCCACAGTTATACATAATCTTTGAAAAATTCAACTGTTTAACTATCACGGTTCATGAGATACAGCCTGGTGACACACGGTCGGATGGACGGACGGACAGCGAAGTCTTAGTAATAGGGTTTTCGTTTTCGCCCTTTTTGTACGGACAAAAACAAACAGACTTACAAACTTTCGCATTCATAATCATAACATTAGTGGGATACAGTTGAGTTTATACAACTAAAAGTATTAAATAAGTTATAATCACCTCAAACATTCAACATAGTCCCTTTCAAAACCCAAACCATTTTTCATCCCCTTACGCACCTCGCAAACCTTAATCCAAACATTGTTCCTGAACTCTCTCTAAATCTCCATTTTACATCATAAAGTCCATTAATCATAACCTCTTCCATTACCACTTACAAACTAGGACTCGCTCCATTTACCCGCAACTCTAAATGGTGAAAGCGGTAAAAGCGGTAAAACTTAAAAGTTTCCTGCAACTGACTATAAGTAATACAGTTGAAAAAATTCACACACAAAAGGACGGTAAATTACCGCTTAAACGCAAAACGGGTAACAATTTAGGCGCTGCCAACTTTAGGACAATGTTAAGTTATAAGTCACTAGAGGGGGCGGTGAGCGGTTAAAGTCAGAAATGGAAATATTTTATTCGGTCTTCGCAAAGAACAGAGAACACAATAAAAAAACAATTATGGTAAAGAAACACTATTATTTAAACATGAAACTACCGTGAGACTCGCTCATATTAAATGATATTGTAACGGATAATTCACGTCTTAAATCGAGTTTAGCTCGACATGTTTCGTGCTAATTCGTAGCTCTTCTTACTAGAAGCAACGTGATTTGGCGGCTGCCGCAACACGCGCGCTGCGCGCCACCGTTCTGCCCGCGCGACTACCAAAACTTAACTCGATTTAAGACGTGAGTTATCCGTTACAATATCATTTAAACACTACTGTTGCCGCTAGATGGCATTGTATCCCTGAAAAATAAACTTAAATGACTTAAATAACCTGAAAACAAGTCTTAACATTTCTTTAAATAGGTACGATTAAAAACTAATGACGCTGTGCATTGCTGACAATTATAATTTTTAACCGACTTCAAAGAAGAAGGAGGTTCTCAATTCGAGTGCTATGTTTTTTTTGTATGTTTGTTACGCGATAACTCCGCCAATTGTGGGCCGAATTTCAAAATTATTTTTAAGTTCTAAAGGACATACTTCCATTGACACCAAATCAGGATCTGATGATGGGATCTTAGAGAAATCGAGTGCAACCCTCGAATTTTTAAAGCACACCTATAGCGATTTTGGCATTTTTAACATCAAGTCAAGTATTTACATTCAGAAAGTATCATTTGGTGAACTGGACCCTGATAAAGAAGAACTTAGGTACCGGTACTTTGTTATAAAATGATATAACTATGCTGTGTTTGAGCTTAATGGAATCGTTGTGAGATGCACTTTGGCTACAAATCACTGAAAACTATGAAAAATTTTTTTTTTACAAATAATGGAACCGACTTCAAAAAACTTGAAAATAATTTTCTACTACTTTAATTTTCTACTGCCTCAGCACGAGCCAGCAGGAGTGATTGAAGCCCAATATATAGTATGTAGGTGTGGTAGACGATTATACTTCCACTCCTGCTGGCTCGTGCTGAGGCACCGACTTCAAAGTAGTAGAAAATTATTTTCAAGGTTTGAAGTCTGTTCCATTTTTTTGTTAGAAAGTTAACAAAGTCTGAATTTTAGTTTATTCATCAAATTAATGTCATGGTTAAGTAACAGAAATACGTTACTTTAACCTCCCTTTAAAAAGCTTGGCTGCCGGTAACACACTGTGTACAATAATTAACAAACAAAACTAAAACTAACTTACTATAATCCTAAAAATCTATATTGGCAAATATCACCCAAGTCGCTGCTATTGGGCAGGGTGCCCATAAGGCTAGCTCCGCTATCACCTATGGTTTGTACCGATCCCCATACGAACATGCAAATTCGGGGAACCGAGTTCCTACCTACTTTTTTATGAATAATGTTTGAATTATAACGTATGGTAATCCACATTCGGTATAATATGCTTGTGAAAGTTCCGTAATGTATTGAATGTTGAATATTAATTTGTGTTTTCTTTCCCGCCGCCATTGTTGTTTAAGAACGGAAGAGACGGTGTAACGGCTTAATTGAGAGTGGAAGCGAAATAGGCATATTTTGCGCTATGACTTTTCGATGTTGTCATTCGAAAGAGTTTTTTCTTGTTTTTTTTAGCATCATGGGAACCCTGCCACAGCCAGGTCTTTTGGACGGGGTGTTCTTTTAATAATTTTTATTTTTATAGTAACGTACATATAGATATATTTAGTTAAGAATTCTTAGGTAAGTTTTCTTTGTCTTCTTTTTAACTATTAATTTAATGTGTCTTACAAAAATAAATACTTTCTTATGTTGTTTTGATAGGATTATGTTTTTAGGAGTGATGAT
The DNA here is from genome assembly GCF_025370935.1 of Choristoneura fumiferana. Taxonomy (NCBI): domain Eukaryota; kingdom Metazoa; phylum Arthropoda; class Insecta; order Lepidoptera; family Tortricidae; genus Choristoneura; species Choristoneura fumiferana. The sequence goes on from NC_133486.1 coordinate 1,004,035, forward strand.
TAATCTAAGTAACAGACGATATGTTAGCCAGTTGTTTGGTAACTCTTTGGAATATCGACAACTGGGACTGTAACCGGGTACTCTCAGGCCGGCTTGACACGCTGTCTTTGCGGAGGGATGTTGCATCCCGGTGTATCTTTATACCACTGTCATGTGGAGTGAAGTGAGTTTTTTTTTACAATAATACTTTTTTTTTCACAGAGCCCCGCAAAACTGTTTCCATTGTTTGTGTACAGTCAGTCAGAACATAAACTATAGTACAACGTGTAATTAAAATTGCATAAATATTTATATTGTTACAATTACAGCTATGTTACTGTTTTACGGAAGAGTTTCTAATATAGTCGATCTATTACCTGCTGCCAAGTTTCTCCATCGCACCACTCGCTGAGACATTATGGGATTCAGGCCTTCAGAACTAGGACGTTTAATCCTTCGGACTTTTTGACCATGGACTTTTTGACGCTAGGACTTTCAGACACTAGGACGTTTAATCCTTCGGACTTTTTGACGCTAGGTCTTTTAGACACTAGGACGTTTCATCCTTCGGACTTTTTGACCATGGACAATGTGACACCTGGACTTTCTGACATTTGGACATGTATGCCCCTAAAGGCTTTCTTTCCACCCCCACCACCTCAATCTGGCAGTCTAACAGTTCTTGTCTTGCGGAACTTTTTGTCACGCACAGTGGAATCGGCTTGCAGCGTCAGTATATCCAGATCGTTACAAATTGGGGATCTCCAAATAACCTAACCAATAAAAAGTTGGAAAACCCCGACTTTGGCACTTCAGAGTTCAATATCTCAAAAACGGCTAAACCGATTTTGATGAAACATATCTAAGAACCATCGCTAGAAAACCTGATTTCAAATAAAAAAACGCATTTAAATCGGTCCACCCTATTAAGAGCTACAGTGCCACAGACAGATACACATAGCGGCATAGCATAGCGTTTTGCGTTGGGGGTTAAAAACGAGCCCAATCTTTTCTCAAAAGGCCGACAACGCATCCGAAACTTAAGTAATGATGTGGGTGTCTTCGTTGTTTCTTCGTTGTGCTGATATGACAGCGTTAAAACGCTCGTTACCGGTTTGGTACAACCAAATATCATAAAACCTACGTTGCAATGTAAAAACAGATTACAGATTAGTTCCAAAATGTCAAAAATCTCATACAGATTTATTTTCTGTACAAGATAATGTCATAATTACTTTTTCACATTACATCCGATATCCAAAATATGTAACAGGTGAAGACTGAAGGTGAAAATGTATTAGTTTCATAATTACTAAAATTCAAAAATACCTTTAAATGGCCCAAAAATAAAAAAGACTGTCTTATAACACCTGAAATTTGTAGTGGGTACTTAATTTTCGATCTTATTTATGATAAAATTAGTAACAAGATAAAATTGGATATAATCAATTTAATTATTCATGGCTATATTTATGAAAAACAGTGATTTCGAAATTTAGACATTTTTCCATGGCAGCTCAGTACGAGTTTTAGGTATTTTGAGAATTCTACGTTTTATTCTTGAGACATTTTTGTATCAAGTTAATTTGAATTACAGTCATGTCAAGAATACCGGTGTTTCAAGAAGTAGGTGTAAGTCATTTCAAATTTTAGACATTTTGAAACCAATCTGTTTTGACATTGCGGCGTACTAGGAATTTGGTATTATGATATTTAGTTGTAGCGAACCAGTAACAAACGCTCTAAGTTCGTTTTTTTTTTTCAGTGATAGAGAAGCCAAGATCCTCTGCTTGGGACATGGGTCGAACCTACGGCATTATAACATATGGGTAAGTAGAATAGTTATTTGTCAGCTTTGAATAATCTAGAAAAACCCAAGTCGAGTTAGCTCATTATACCGTCTATACGACGTCTAGGCGCATTCACTTTAATTAAAACTGCTATTTTCTCTTTCAGACATAATTAGATAACCGACTCGGCTGAGTTTATTGCTCTCTTGATTAGCTTGCTTATCAGCTTTGGGAAATCAGTATCTAAAGCACCAATTTGATGTGGTAATTTGGAAGAAATGCTTTAACGCCGAGTTAAAGATGAGAAGAAAAAGCATGTTTATGTTACATTATGGTAGCGCCATAAAGAGTCGTATTTCATTTATTACCAGTGTAATTCTTCATTCACCTTTGATCAATATCATTATCATCACAGATATTTACATTTAAGACTGATGATGCAAGCGTTGTATCACTGACACTTTTTTTGGTGGCGTAAGCTCGAAGATATGACTGACCTAATGCAAATTATTAAATACTCTGACATAAAACTTAGATATATATAGAAAATAGAGGGATGTGGCTAGTCCTTTATTTATTTTACTGTAGTCATGTACATTTCAAAAGGATGCTACAGTTAGGTACATAAGTCAGTCCATGACGCCCTGCAAGGGCACACAATAATAATTAAAACTAAGTTAAATTAAAGAAAGAAAGTTACTCACTCTAAAAACATCTTAGGAGACGAGATCTCAATGTGAGTTCTGATATGTTTTTTATTAAATTTGACATTGTCTGAAATACAGCCAATGCTTAGCAAAGAAATCCAAAATTAAATTAAACTATAGCTACATTCAGGGGAAGTGTAAAAAGATTCCACCGTCAAAAAAAAATTAGGAGATGTATAAAGTCTCCTAAAGTCAAAATCATATCATTGTGAATAATTTCAGGTCCAGTACCTAATCATTTCAAGTTTATTATATGTAGAGATAAATACATGTATAAAAATAAGCATTAAATTAATAAAACTACCTATCCTAAACTTTAGTAACCATTAAGCTTTTGGATTCCGAAGACAACCTTACTTACGCCCGCTGCCCTCAAGCGTCAGATCAGATTAGAGGTTAGGTTAGGTTAGGTTAGGTCAATCAAAGTTGGCTCCTTTCTGTCTAATTTAAACATCTATGAACTTATAAATAAGCAACGTCATAAATGTATAAATATTGAAACTGGAATCACGGATCTATATTTAACTGGAGGATGACGACTGAGTCAAAGCGTCACGTTTTGGCAGAACAGAATTGAGTTTGCTGGACTGGTTTTGATGGCCAGAAGCGAAAATGACTCCCATTTTATTTATTTATCCACACTTAGAACAAATAATACAATTGTCGCTGGTGCCTTGGAGCATGGGTCGGCCGCTAGTTTGGGATGCCACTTGCGTTGATACCCTAGCACCGTCCCATGTTCCAAGCACCAGCGTCACCGCTGGCGCTGCGGCATCTTCGGCTGAAAGCCTCAAACGCCGCAAATATGCCGCCCTGGGAACCAGCTACATGTTTGCGGCATTTGGTGTTGAAACTTGGGCCTTGGGGGCCAAGTGCGCGTCGGCTGTATAAAGATATGTCGACGCGCCTAATAGAGGCCTCGGGCGACCAGAGGGCTGGCCACTATTTCGCACAGCGTATAAGTATCGCTATACAACGAGGAAATACGGCCAGCCTTCTGGGCACCTTACCCATTGACGGCGATTTAGGCCAAATTTTCTATCTATAGTTTAATTATGTTTTATTATGTTTGTTTTTCACTTAGAACTATTTTGGAGGAGGAGGTTATTTCTTCTTATCTACTAAACAAACCCGAAATTATAAGCGATTGTTAACCTCAAGATAACTTATTCGTCTGCACTTATCTGTCACCTACGCGAAACAAAGATAAAACATAATTTTTTTCTGTAAGTATACAATTTGTTAATCACACTTAGTATATTAAAAATGCGAAAGTAACTTTACTATGTCTCACTATCAGTGTTTGTTGGCTCCACACACTTGAATCGCCATTTTGAACCAATTTAAATGAAATTTAGTATGGATGTAGTTCAAAACCTTGGAAAGGACTTGGGAGAGTTTTTGCTTCTGTAAACGAATTCTACACAACTAGCTTTTTTATATAAATAAAAAAAGGTAAAAAAAATAATTGACCTAAGTTCAAATGCAACCAAAATGAATCTTCACAAAAGTCCAAAAATAAATTAATTGACCTAACTACAAATGCAGCTAGAATGATGTAAGTAAAGTTGCGCTACTCTGTCCCTAAAAATATCCTAAATTCGTAGATAAAACGTGAGCAGTCCCTTCTAATTATCGGGGTCCCTATCTCCAAACGCCCCTAATTTAGCGTAATAGCCTCGGTGGTGATATTTTTAATGTCCACAAATATGGCATGTACGTTTACGCTGACGTTTTACGTCAAATTTATTTTTTAGCCTATAAAAGCTAGGAGCTGACCACTACGTGTCAGCTTTTATGAACACTCTATACATACTGAACAGTTGGCTCAGTTTTTGCGTTACTTGAATTAGATAAGAAACATAAAGTGACTTCGGATGTGTATAATGTGTGTAATGGAGTGCCGAAAAAGTGATAATAAAACTAAAAAAAAAACCGCCGAAAAAACCAAAAAGCAAAAAATAATAAACCTGGGTTTTCCCCTTCCTGTGTATCTGTATTTCAGTTTGTATTTTCAGTTATAACTCCTATTAGGTACAGTTTAAAGTCGGTGGCTCAGCACTAAGCCATCAGGAGTGATAGGAGTGTGATCAGGTAGACGATCAGTGACTGAACAATCAATCATCCCCTGTTTTCCTACCCTTAGGGTACGAATATTTTTTCCAAACTTATCTGAGACCACCCTCAGGGTATACGCTTTCCATTAAAAAAAGAATTATTCAAATCGGACTACTTTGTAAAAAGTTATGCATGGTCATGGTCATACTTAAAAAAATATATATATAAACGCGTCGACTTGAGGACCGGACGTTTTTTTTCTTCGGTTAAAAAAAATAATAGGAATACATACATAAAATCACGCCTCTTTCCCAACGGGGTAGACCTCTGCCTGCTGTTGTGTAGTCTCTACTAAATACATCCTTCCACTTGCTACGATTCTGGCATACAACTCTCGTTTCCTCTACATTCATCAATCTTTTCATACACGCACGTCGGTTTAGAGTACTCCTGACCCGACCTTTCTTCAGGACGTCCTCGATTGGATAAATTTGTAACATGGGATAGTTTTCATCAAATCAACTAATCCTAAACTAACATTTTGCATTTACCATTTTTAAATTTTTATTATGAGAGGGAGGAAAACGAGCAAGCCGGTCATCTGATGGGAAATGACCACCACTGCCCATGAGTACCAACTACTCAAGGAGTCATTGGTCCGTTGCCGGCCTTTTAAGAAACTATAACCCCTTTTCTTGAAAGCCCCGATGTCATAGTTGTCAGGAAACAACTGCTGCTGCTGCTGACTGATTCCACAATTTCACTGTACGTGGCAGGAAGTGCCGAAGGAAACGCACAGTGGTAGATTTCCGTTCATCAAGATGATGTCGATGACATTAGACTTTGGGCGGGAGGTACGATGGTGGAAGACTTTGATAGATAAACCGTCCGTTTCCGTTTGACCTTGCTCGCGATTGGCTCATTTAATTAACAAATCACAATCGTGACACATACGTCAAACTTGTCAAACGGACCTCACGATACCAGCGCCATCTAGCGAGTACATGTATTAACAATTGACTCTCAAAGCAAGGGTAACTAGATCCAGGCGCTGTTCTGTAGTATGAAGACATGAATAAAAGATCCTCACCAGTCTCATCACCTTTGCGTTACCCATGACAGTGATATGCGATACACACAGATGAACAGAACATGCAGCAAAAGATGTAGTCTTGCTAATGCGGTTATAACGTCGACGATGATTGGAGGGAATATATTTTTAATGTCCACAAATATGGCAGTGCCGCTGACGACGGCTACGTTTACGTCAAATTTATTTTTTAGCCTATAAAAGCTAGGAACTGACCACTACGTGTCAGCTTTTATGAACACTGTACATACTGCAGTTGGCTCAGTTTTTGCGTTACTTGAATTAGATAAGAAACATAAAGTGACTTCGAATGTGTATAAACAGCTATTAAAAAACAAAAAAAAATTTTAGTTTTTTGTAGATGTCGGATGCCAACCAAATGAATAGCAATGCGTTTATATTACAGACACAATCTGATACTGCAGCCAGGATTGACTCCTCTTGAAGGGACTCTTCAAAGGTTGATAGCACAGATACGAAACTTTACATGTACGTTCAGATTTTTCCGAACATTGTTTTTTTATATTCCTAAGCGCTTGTTTTAGCCTAAACTGAATAAAGATATTTTGATTTTGGCTTTGACTTCCACCATATAACAATTTTTGCAGAAAAGTGTCCATAAAATTATTAGGAACAAACACTTGAATATTAATATTGACTCTATTCTTCCTACTAAACTACTAAATTCCATCACTGCACTACTTGGAATAAAAATAGCTTCCATCAACATCATCTTAATGGGTGGCGGTCATCCACCGAGCGGTTTAAGCGTACCTTTTTACCTCGCACATGTAATTTATGGAACAGTTTGGCGGTACCTTCAAAAAGCGAGTGTACCATTTCTTGCAAGGTCGACAACTAATCTGCAGTCCTGCAGATGGTGCTACGGATATGTATGGGCGACAGTAATCATTTAACATCAGGTGAACCATCTCCTCGTTTGTGTGCTATTACATAAAAATAACTACAGTTACAGTTTGTGTTTACCGTTCCCAGCGTCAATATATCTCACCCGAGACGTCAGATGCCGTCATCCGTTCAGTCTCTCACCGAATCCGGTCTCATTTCGCGCCCCGCCGGCTCTCTTTGATTCCCTTCATTATACCATTCAGAGTATTCCATAGAATTTAAACTAAAACGATTACTTTGGGGAAAACAAACCCCCCGTATGGCTTATCTGTGGTATGTATATACAGTGCGACAATAGTAGTTTATGTGGCTGTTACATAATCAGAAGCATTAAAAAATACGAGTCATCATTATCATATCAGCCGTAGCATATCTACAGTTGGTGGACGTCCTACGCTGCGCTTCCCAGTCTGCTGTAAAAAGTACGTGTGTGAATTTATCTAATAATGAAATGGATTCTGATGTTACTATTATCTAATAATAAAGTTTTCACAGATTATAAATATGGTCTAACAAAACGGTTTTACATAATTCTTTCTTTGAATGTTAGTCATAATTTCTAGTTTTTAACTCATTATAGAGAATGTACGATATGTGTGCAGATAAAATTATCATAACGAATGTGACAAAAACTGGGGGGCTATTCGGAAATCAAAGCTCGTATCGTACCGTCTCTTTCACTCTCGTATTAAATAATTTTAGCGTCAGCGGCACGGCAAAATACGAAGTTCGAATTTTGCACTTTGTAAGTATAGGGCCAGAACTATCATACTGTCTTACAACACTTTACTATTTGAATTTGATCATTAATGTCGCTGTTTGTATCGTTTGTTGTTTGTATTTTGAGATTAAAGCACTAAATACAAATAATATTTCATAATATGAATAAAATAAAGCGCTCTCGTGTAAACGTCACCCATGTTCATTTAATCTCTTTGTCGCACTATGTATTAGTACAGTGACGTGTCAAATGAAGGATACGTTCAACGCTCTGTAAACTGCCATGCATGTCATTAAGATGGCTTCTCATTGCAAAATGACTTGCTTTGATCCTGCATTCGGTGGGTTATGGGAAGCTTCTGTTAAGAGCATAATTATAAAAACCACGGAATCGGGATAAAATCTTGAAACCTCAACCACTGGGTTGAGAGTCATGAAATTTCGCATCATAGTTTTGAATGCAACGTCAGTGAAGACTACGATATACCTTTATTTTTTGAATTCCTAATTGAATTCCCGATTTTTCGATTCTGCTGCTGCTGCATCTATTAATTTACGCAGTGACTAGTTAAGCCATAAACGGAATCGCTAATATCAAACAAAGTTGTTATCAAAACGTAAGTCCTAAAAAAAGTCCATTTGCCAACCAGCATCCCAGATTCCTTCAAAACGGAAGCGTACTTAATAATTCCGTTTAGTATTTCCTTAATATACAATGATTATTCTATTCCACTGGATAAGAAATTAAACGGATCATTTTACAGAGAAACGTAATATTCGGAAAGCGTCGGAAATAATATTATTATTAATGAGCTTACTGTATTAAAATGACCTATTTAGTAAGCCTCTTTAACGGTTCAAATAAGCTCCTTACTTGAAAGCTTTAAGTGCTAGAAGCAATTAAGTTTTTGTGACAACTTGAGACAGCCTCATTTCATGTTTTCTCTGATTCAATTGTTTGTTTTACTGTGCCTTCCGTCCTAGCAAAGCTTTTTGAAAAGAAACGTTGATTTCTACTCATTGTCCTTTTCAAAGGACAATTGTATTTTTGATGTCCTATTTTTAAATGGGTTGTTATTAATGCAGCTTCTTTAAATTGTCATTTTCTGCCTTCAATTTTAATTACTTGTCTACTGAATTAATAAATCAGCGACTAATTTTAAGCGCCTAATAAATACTTTTCAAGCGACCATATATTGTGTAATCCAAGCTGCGTTTTAATTAATCAACGTGACGATTATTACATAGCAACAAAATTTGTGACATGTCTACAAATGTCAAGCTTTTAATAAATGTATCTATTGCATCTATAAAACAATTTTAACACACTCTAATTTAATTCTCCACCATTCGCTCATATTTTGCTAATTTTAAATCAGATACCTACTGTTATCGTTTTATTTTCAAGTTTCACATCACGCTAATTTGCTTCAGAGAATTTGTCTTCCATGCATATTCCCTATTGGTCAATTCTCTGAACTTACCTACCCAAAACTTTTTGATAAAAATCTATTTGCCCGACTTCCCAAGTTACGCGAAAACGGCCTTTTCAACATTAAGTTATAAAAATCAGATTATTTTTAAATAAAACCCATTTATAGATAATTAGAACGTGATAAGAGTCCCGAATTTAACCACAGAATGTTGTTGTACAGATTTTGTACTTTAAAAAGGACTTTATCCCAAGAAAATAATGAAAGAACTCCCTCGTTTCCGTTTGGAACATACAAATTAAGGAAAAATGTTTCTTTGACCTGGTAACATAGTTAATTAAACACGGATGTCTCGTTAATACAGTCGATCCAGTTGAACCGTGATCCGTTGTGGAACTTTTTCACTGTAAATAGTCGAGTTGTTTTAAACCTTACCGAGCCGAGCCGTGATTGCCTAGTGGTTTAACATATGGCCTCTCAAGCAGAGGAGATTGTTCAAATCTCAGCTCTGAAAATGTGTAGGTACCTAAATAGTTATGTTAGACTAGTGCCCCGCCCCGGCTCCACACGGGTACAATTTTCAAAATAACTCTCCTTTAAAAAAATCTCAAGGGCATTAGAGTAAATTGTATCTTATGCATTTTTTTTTATTTTTAGTGTATAAGGTTATGAACGATTGTTTTCAATTTCAGGATGGTTTAGTTTTATTTACGTTAAAATAAACTTTCAAATTTTCTATAAAAAAATAAAAGTTGTTTATTTAAAAAAATACACGTACATTTCATTAATTAACTACTATTCCTTAATTACCTAATAGGATTGTTGCAGTTAATGTTTATAATATTACTTGATTATTTGGAATGAATAGATACAATAACTATAGATACATAAACTTCACTAATGGCACAGAATAAGTAATAGTACATGGTGGCTTATTTGAGGTTAGTTGTCAGCAAAATATAAAGACTGTTTGTACTATTTGGGCTATACATTAAAGAAGAAAGTATGAAGAGGTGTGAGGAAACCACAAAACAGATAGGTACAGAAATCAATCTACATACAAAGTGCGCTCGAGCAACGCACACATAGACACTGCTCACGGACACAATATCTCGGACCAGTTGGGACCAATGCGAGCGCGAGTGTCATCCGCTTGAGACACTTGTCTGTGAACTTTTTGTGCAATAATGGAGAATGCGAATTTATTACACTTTAAAATATAATAATCGTGCATTACGCCAATGTCGAAATCTTCGCAATATATTTTCTGTGTCAAATTTGTAATATTTTATAACACTGACATTAACAATAAGATATTTATTTTAGTTATTATTAATTTATATTTCCATTCTTCCTGTTTCATTCTTAACAATAAATCCAACAACTAGATACGCCTACCACAATAGTTTTTTGTGTATAAGCCATAGTTGACAACCCTAGAGCGACCGCCGAGCGTAGGTATGAAAAGTGAAGTACATACATATGAGATTGACTTCTGTACCTATCTGTTTTGTGAGGAAACTGTCATTTACATTATGTGAGTCATACTCGTAGACTAAATCCGAGGATTTTTTGTATCGAGTTTATCGCTCGTGATCAGGCCTTATACTGCGTAGTGCAAAGTTCGAACTTCGTATCTGGCATCCCGCTGTCGCTTATTATTTTATACCAGAGTGAGAGGAACGGTAGTTAAAAATCTTAAATGCGAAAATTTGACGTGAGCTCGCTTGCAAAATAAATGTCAGACAAAAGCCGTGGTGGCCTAGTGGTTTGACCTATCGCCTCTCAAGCAGAGGTTCGTGGGTTCGAACCCCGGCGCGCACCTCTGAGTTTTTCGAAATTCATGTGCGGAATTACATTTGAAATTTACCACGAGCTTTGCGGTGAAGGAAAACATCGTGAGGAAACCTGCACAAACCTGCGAAGCGATTCAGTGGTGCGTGCGAAGTTCCCAATCCGCACTGGGCCCGCGTGGGAACTATGGCCCAAGCCCTCTTGTTCTGAGAGGAGGCCTGTGCCCAGCAGTGGGACGTATATAGGCTGGGATGGATGATGAATGAATGAAATGGCAGGTCTCGATTTTTAAGCCCCGCCTACTAGGGCACTTAAGGCCATTTTTATAACGCAGTTACAATTGCTGACTTATTATTTATTCGTAGATAAATACCTACAAACTTGTACGAAATCCTCGGTGCGCGAGTCCGACGCGCACTCAATCAGTTTGCATAATTTCTCTCAATATTTTCGCTAAGGTAGGGTTCCCTGTGAACTATGTGTCCGTTTTTCCTAATCTAGAAAACATACTAATATTCACTCAAACTCCGCATACAAATGAAATTCACAAGACAATGGCCCATATATCTCACACATGTAACCGCAGGAAATAGAAACTAGACAAGAAATAATAGTCATATAACGCGAAATGAAATAACTACTCATATAAATTAATGTGGTACCGTATTGCGGGATATATACTATGTTTTGGATATGAGGACACTCGCTTATTGTTTTCATAAGGAAAAGTCTGCTATTAATATACGACGGTAGATATATGTGTTTTAGTATCACCTCCTTCGTTAGATGGTTTTTGTGGCGAAATCTTGGGACGTTGGTGTTTTTGTTCTAAATGAAGTGTTTGTTTTTTTATGGGAAAGTAGCTGTGTGGCATTTATCGCGTGAAATATCTACGGTACCAATTAGTTATCATAATCATAACCATATTTCAGCACATAGTTGTTTTCTTTGACTGTTCAGTTAATGTTTAACCCCAGTTAATGTTTTAAGGAAATATTTTATTGTGATTTACAAATGTTTCAACAAGTTCAATTTACAAAATATATGTCAAAATGGTTCGAGTGCGGTGAACCTCCGCTTCTCCAGCCTCCTGATTCCTCTGAACTCGCTCTACCGTGCCCACTAAGCTCTATAAAGGGAAACAGTAGATTATACAACAAGAGCATAAAACAAGCCATTTTACCCGAGGCGTTCATATAGCCACCCGAGCCGGTGGATAGACACGTCAAGGGGAAAATGGGTTTAATGCTCGAGTTTTACACTCTGCTTTTCACTTCGATTGAGAGGAAATTAAATAGCAACAGTGGAAACTATTGTTCACTTACTAGGTACCTTTTATTTTTCATGCATTGCTATATAACTATAAATTTTTAGTTTATTATTTAATTGATACAAATGTTATATATAAATACATACAAACTTGATTATTTACACTACATAATATCTTAAACTAAGTTAAAATTATTACTAAAAGAAAAATAAAAGTAACATATAACTAAATAATACCTAGAAAATAAAATGTAAAAGGAATCCCCGCGGCAAATTTTAAGTTTAATTGATTAAAAATTATAAAAAAATATAGAGAATTTTTGTTTGTGGATGTTGAACCTGATTAATTTGGTCTTACACGAAAATTTTACAAGTAATTTTATTTCGTCTAAATCCACCTAAAATACCAACTTTCCGAGCATGAGAAGTGGAAAAATATTTTTAACAACACACTATTTCCGTGGAAACTCATCTGTGGGAAGAGGCACTTAAAACTTTTATTTTTAAACGGATGACAGTAATTGTTATACAGACAGTACGTTCTACATTGTTTTTTCCACGGTTTTTCGATTTTGTTGGTGTCCTCAGCCTATTAACGTCCCATTGTAAGTATAAAATCTTGTTGAGTGAAGTACTGACTGGGAACTTCATACAAACGTGGAGCGATACATTTTAAATGCAAATACGAACATTAATTCGGAAAACTCAGAGGTACTAACATCTAGGTATTATCTTATTGAGAAGATATAAGTAATACTGCAAGGCTACCACAACTTTGAAATAGCAACTTTACGATTTTATTTTTTTTTGAGTTCTTATTAGACATACTAACGGAAGACTACGTTTTGAATCAAAAATTCCGACGTAACAGCTTAACAAAGAAGTACAGTAAAAAAAATTAAACATTTAGGGTGCTCAGTCAAACCAATCTTAATATTCTGAGATTTTCCGGATTAATTTTAAAACACCTTTTATAACGTACGTTTCAAAATATATTAAAGTCTAAATTAAAGAAATGCTTGCAGGTATAAAAACATAGATCGGGCGGGCTTCAATAAAAACGATCGTTTTTAGACCTACTTTGAAGAATTTTGATAAGTACTTTAACAGTGTTTTCAACTGTTTTCATTTCTTTTTCTTTCAATCTTATCATCATGAATGACTCAAGAAGCTTTCATTTACCTTTTTCCTTACAATACTGATCCACAACATCAACTGTGTACCCAAAAACACATGAGATATAAATTAGACAAGTAAAAACAGGTGGCGGGTCAGGGCAAAATGTAAATTGTATGAAAACTTTGTTTATTTTAGCCCATACAATTCCTTGGGTATTTTTGTAATTATACTGTCTACGTAAATTTCAGTAGGCTTACAACAGACTTTGAAGGATGGTTTTAATATAATAAAAACACCTTTGTGTGGGACCTTAATTCTTCCTGCTTTAAATACGGCAGGAATTCTTCTGAAATTTTGATTAAATTGTTTGTGTGAAATTTTCGACGTTGGCGGCAGGCAATGGCAAGGAAATCCTTATTCTTGTGAAAGCAATTCTGTCTGTATTTCTTTACGCATATCCTGTTCAACCTATTTTGATGAAGGATAGCTTAAAAATTTAAAAAGATCCTTAAAAAATATTAAGTAGAATCTCTTCCATATAAGACATAGTTGTAACAATATAAAAATATATGTAATAATAAATTACACATTACATTATTTTATATTTTTATAAAAACTGTATCCCGCAGACCATATATTTGAAGGGCCATGTCCAAAAAAACTATGTAAAAAAAACCGGCCAAGAGCGTGTCGGACACGCCCAAAATAGGGTTCCGTAGCCATTAAGAAAACATTAAGTAATATTTTTCTAAAGATTTCGTATTTTATACGGAATCTTCCAAGTTTAAGTATATTTTATACCTTAGGCTGCTATTTACTCATAAACTACTAATAATTCTCAAGCAAACTTAGCCGTTATAGTTCTCCTTGAAAGTTTGATATACGTAAGTACGTGGTACGTGGAAGTAAACCATTCTGATTTTTTTTTAAGTTTTCCACGCACCGGTTTAGATTTTAGAGGGGGGGACGCACGATTTTAATGAAAATTTGCACTTTAAAGTTGAATATTTCGCAAACACATCACTGAATAGAAAAATCGTATAGCAAACCCTTTGGTTTTGAAAGACCTATCTAACGATACCCCACACTGTAGGGTTGGATGAGAAAAAAAAATCACCCCCACATTACGTCTATGGGAGGTACCCTAAAAAAAATGGTTTAATTGTACCATTTTGTTGGCATAGTTTACCTATATATCCGTGCCAAATTAAAGCTTTCTAGCAGTGATAGTCCTTGAGCAAAGCCGCGGACGGACAGACAGACAGACAGACATGGCGAAACTATAAGGGTTCCGTTTTTGCCATTTTGGCTCCGGAACCCTAAAATAGAATATCAAATAAATACTTTTTCAATCATCCCAGAAAATTGCATAGTTCTCGCCAAATAAATAACGTAGACTTTTTCGGTTCATAGACAGCAAAAGAAAATGAAGTTATTTCATTTCATAAGCTATACAATAACGACGCTTAAATCGTTTATGCTTAACTGCCTCAACACGTAATGTCGTGTCCGGGAGCCGTAAACACAAGGCCACCAGACGAGCCGTAAATATGTGACGGCAGTGTGCAGCAAATGAATAGTGTAGCAGCAGGCGCGGGGTTGTTGCGACGAATCTTTGACCTAAACTGAAATGAAAGTTTTAATTCATTCGCTCATTCAATCATTCGTTCGTTCATTCATTCATTCCTTCATTCGTTTATTCACTTGTCAAGCTTTTTATTAAGGTCACATCTTGCAAGTTTAATTTAATATTTTATATAGTTGCGGTCACTCTTCGCAGAAGGGCCGGGCTGAAAATCAGCGCTGGATTTTATCTTCAGCATATGCTGAGTCCGGTACCTATATTACCAAGAGTAGCTATTGGTTTTAAGTTTTTGTTTCTCTTTTTTTTGTAAATGTAACTAGCATGGCAATTGAAGTTTATTATTAATAAAAACAGTGCCGTCCTAAATAGTGACGGCGCCGGACCTAAGTTTGACGTGGGCAAGATTTTGCGAGACCCTATTTGCACCACACGTTAGATGACTGATTTCTGAATGAGCAAAAAAACGAGAAACTTTCTAGGCGCGAGGCCGCAGGCGGTGGCCCGCGTCGCCTGCATCTAGCACCGTCTTTGTTCCTAAAGTTCCACTATATACTTTCGTCTATTTGTCTGTCTGTCCATTGTTATTGCCAGAAAGTTGAAATTTTGTTTTGGAATACTCAAAACAACATTAAAACGGAATACATATTACGGAATCCGACAACTCACGTGCGTTCTTTAACCCCCGACGCGAAAAGAGGGGTGTTATAAGTTTGACCGCTATGTGTGTCTGTGTGTCTGTCTGTAGCACCGTAGCTCTACAACGGGAGGAGCGATTTAAATGCATTTTTTTTATTTGAAAGTAGGTTTTCCAGCGATGGTTCTTAGACATGTGTTATCAAAATCGGTTCAGCGATTTCTGAGATATTGAACTTTGAAATGACAAAGTCGGGGGTTTTACAACTTTTTGTTGCTTAGTTTAGGTTAGGTTTTTATTGTCTTTATATCAAAATTCGTCGCTACCAAGCGGTACGGCAGTCCTTGTTATCTATCGCTAATATATTCATGGTAGTGTCGTGTCTTAATAAGAGCCATATTAAGTAAGCGGTTCCTACACCCGCTATGCATGCTTTATATCGCATACGATGGTTAAGTGCACTAACATACCTGGCAAAGTTTCAAAGTTTCTGTAGAATAACTTACTTAGCTGAAAGGTAAAGAGTATTTCGCAATAAGTATATAAATATTATACAACTAACATTACAAATGCGAATGCGGGTAGACATCTCTTGTCTGGGTGAGCGGTTGGTTCCGAAAGAGTGTGACGTCTGTCGACGCTACATAGATGTCGCTAGTGCTGCTGTACCCTTAGTGTAAGTTTTCAGTTACAAAATACGTCTCGATCGCGTTCGCGTTAAAATCTCAATTTATACGGAAACACGAACAGCGCCTCTAGCGGAACGTTTGCGATGTTCGATTTTCCATACAAATTGAGATTTTAACGCGAACGCAATCGAGACGTATTTTGTAACCGAAAACTTACACTAAGGGCACTGCTTAAGTAGCAAAGTAGAAATAAGCAACCGGAGATTGAAGCTTTAATGCATAGGAAAAATTCGTGTCTAGATTCCTGTTCAGCAGTGGTGTAGGGGTTATAGCACGCAGCACGGAATGCTGAGGACCTGCGTTCGATTCCCAGTGCTGATCTCTTTTTCTGGTTTTTCTGTGTATCCATGTCTCAGTTTGTATTTTCGATATGGTTTCACGGGATACCCGTAAAAATAACAAATTTGAAGTTGAAATAAAAAATACAAAAAGACCCCAAAAAACCAATCATGAATGCGGGTAGGTTTTTTAGCATGCCTTCATGCTTAAAGATCTTAACTGATCGTGATGAAAATTAGATGGAAATAAGTAATACAAAATTTAAAGCGCTTAAACTACAGACCTCAATTTTCACGTAACAGTTACTTATGTCATTTTTTTTTTTAAATAAACCCATAAAGGGGCGGAATTTATTGCTGCATTTATTTCAGCGCGGATGAAGTCGCAGGCTAAAGCTAGTCCTTTATAAATTGAGCTAATCACTCCTAATGTAGGAGCTCGTCGTTAAAAATGTCTAGACAGATAAAAAACGATCTGCACTTGGATCTAATAAAAGCAAAAATTCGTCCATAAAGGAGATTTAAAATCGGATCATATTTTATACCTCAAACGCTTTTATTTTACCAACACGTCTTCTAAAACTTTACAAGTGTTTTTAAAAATAATAATGAATAGTTTTTTTTTAATCTTAACCTGTTGCGCGACCAGCAACTTTTTCGGGTAATTTTTTAGATAAGTAAGTCAGTCAGTCAGTGTACGATGGGTTTGTGTGATTTGTGTGAGTTCTTACAGTGTGGAGGTGGAGGAACTGCATGAACACGCATATTTTGCATAAGCTTAGCTATCGTAAGGTCGCGGGTGAGCAAGGAAATTCTTTTAGATTGATATGGACCTCCGCAAAGTAACGCCTGATTCAATAAATTATTTAAATTTAAAGATGCTGTTTTATTGAAAATAAATAAAATGTTGATGTTGATTTTTTTTGAAGATATCCTATTTTATGTTATTAAATTAAACCGTCGTTTTTAACGTTTACCTGGTGACCTATATGTACTGCGGGGACTGTAACTTGGCAAGAGCTTAGGTAAAGGGGATCTACGCGCGTGACTTTAAACTCAGTTCAAATAAAATGGATATTTATTCTGTACTGTTTATTTTCTTTCAGTGCTTCAAAATATTTCTACATAGACAGGTCCAGCCGCTCAGGCTGTCGGGAGCAATCTGTGTATATCGCTGTCAAACCTTTTTAAATCAAATTGTAGAATCATACAATACAAAAATAGTAACATTAAAATTTATTGAATCAGGCGTTACTTTGCGGAGGTCCATATCAATGAACTAAAATAATGCAAAATATGCGTGTTAGATACTTATAATGAATAATGAGGAAACTATAATAAGAACAAATATAACACCTGGTATATAAATATATTTGTTCTATTAATTTTTACAAAATTACATCAAACTCAAAATATAGTCTTTTATTCAATAATTAAATAATCAAGTATGGGAAACCGGTAATAAGCGAATCTACTACTTCACACGGGTCACCGAACAGAAGAAGCCCCGTTCCGCCGTTACATCCGTTTTTATAACCTCGGTTGTTTTTCCCACTCCGCCGTGCAATGGAGGGGATTCTTCATCGCCGTCGCTAGATGGCGTGGCTCGTCATCGCGATTGCCAACATGCGTGTTCATGCAGTTCCTCCACCTCCACACTGTAAGAACACACACAAATCACACAAACCCATCTATCACCACTACCACACTACACTGACGCGTTTCGAACTCAACCAGAGCTCATCTTCGAGTTGTTAGAAAACAACTGGTAGCATGGTGTACGGTTGTGTCACTCTGAAGATGAGCTCTGGTTGAGTTCGAAACGCGTCAGTGTAGTATGGTGGTGGTGATAGATGGGTTTTTGTGATTTGTGTGTGTACTTACAGTGTGGAGGTGGAGGAACTGCATGAACACGCATATTTTGCATAAGCTTAGCTAAGGTCGCGGGTGAGCAAGGAAATTATTTTAGTTCACTAACATTATACGTAATACAGTCAATCTAGCGTGCCATGTGGACAGTTTCAACACCTGCCAGCGGTATACAGCCTAGTTCCTACAGTACAGTGATTTGATCTATGGCCTCTCATCTCTCTTCAATAAAGAGTTTTTGTTTCGTATTAGTGTGCCGCTAGATACCGCTGGAGTGTTTAAACTAACACACGTTATTTAGAAATCACACAGTTATGTATCATCATCATCATCATCCCAGCCTATATACGTCCCACTGCTGGGCACTGGCCTCCTCTCAGAACAAGAGGGCTTGGGCCATAGTTCACACGCGGGCCTAGTGCGGATTGGGAACTTCACACACACCATTGAATTGCTTCGCAGATTTGTGCAGGTTTCCTCACGATGTTTTCCTTCACCGCAAAGCTCGTGGTAAATTTCAAATGTAATTCCGCACATAAATTTCGAAAAATTCAGAGGTGCGAGCCGGGGTTTGAACCCACGACCCTCTGCTTGAGAGGCGATAGGTCAAACCACTAGGCCACCACGGCTTTTTCACGGCAGTTATGTATACAGGACTTTATTGCCTGAACATTAAGGTGTGTATACATATTTTTTGCACTTTGGCTGTATTCATATCTTTGTTGCTGAGCTGAGTGTACCAAACCAAATTCTCCTTTTTTAACTTTCGAACTAAACGAAGCACTATTTTAAAACTGCCTCAAAACCCGGGACAGTCCCAAAGGCGGACTTATTCCAGTGAATGGCCTATTCTGCCGTTAATGAACGCCCCAAGGTTTAATGAGCCGCGTACAAATAAGGCTTTTGTAGGCCAAAGAAAAGCCTTGTCATCGGGTAATTGCTGGAAATATGGATTCGGAATGAATTATTACTGGTTGATAATGACCGGGTTTTATTTAGTCCAAGGGAAGATTTCCTTCAATGGTGTGCGTAAAGTTTCCAATCTGCACTGAACCCGCGTGGGCACTTTAGTCCAGGCATTACTCAAAAGTAAATTTATCAAAAATATCTGAACACGCTTCTACGCCGCTAACAGTAGAGTCGTGTTCAGATATTTTTGATCAAATTTTTGCTCACAAGTTAATTGAAATTGAAATTGAAATTATTTATTTCGCAGGAACATTACTCAGAAATATTACATAGGTACCTACATCTTAACCTAATCGCAAATTATTAATCTAATTTAAAAGCAAAAATAAAGCATAAATTTCATTAAATTAATTATATACTTTATCAAAATATTCATTCAAATTATAAAATGGTCGAATAATCAAGAAGGATTTTAATTTTCTACAAAATTCACGAATATTATTACATTGTTTGAATGAGCTCGACTGTACCTAAATGAAGACAAAATAACAAAGAGATAAATATTTCAGCAATGCAACTTATTAAAATACCGCTGTCATCGGCTGTATTTATGCCGCTGACAGTACACTGTAGTCTATTTCCGTCGATGCTTGTACAGTCGGCACGATAAACAAATTGTCATGCGTCAACTTTTTCCGCGTTTAAAAAAGTTATTTTCGTGTTTTGTTTAGATTTGGGGTTGTAGAAAAATTGTTTCGGTTTTTATTTTTCGTATTGTTTTCGTTGAATGTTGTCTTTGCGTCTGTTTTTTTGGTCTGATGACATCGCGTGAGTTGCGGACATCCAGTAGACGCAAGTGGTAAGATGTCCTTAATTTGTGGTGCTCCAAGGGGGAGGCCTTTGTTCAACAGTCGACGTTTTATCTTTTAATTATTTAAGCTGCCATCCCTTTCGGCTATCCTTAAGTATACAAACTCCTTTAATACATATAAGGTTTTTAACTTCGCTACAGTCCCGTTTCATGTCCACACACACACACACACACACACGCACACACGCACGTATATCGTTAGTGTATAAAGCTATGCACGTCATTGGTTTGGTTTTTGGAAAAATAGAAATGTATCTAACTAATAATAATAATATTAACCACTACAAATTTTAATTCACCTTTTACGAGAGAGGGTGCCTCTTAGCTCTTAGCACAGTTATTTTTACACTTAGTAAAAAGAGGTGCCTACCATTGAAAAACATTGTACTTTTTGCAACCTTAATATTTTTTTTTTACATTAAGTTAATGTATGCAACCCACTGTTTATATGCCGAATAAACTGTTTTCTTTCTTTCATTTCAGTTATGATGATGTACTTTTTTTACTATGTATTATACAAGAGCATTAGAATAGACTAGACGTAGAAGGGTACCTCTAGTCGGTTATTTTGAGCTCATTTGTTTAAAAAAAAAACTCTAGCCATTTCCGCACGTATTGACGATTTCGTGCGGTAATATAAGTAATAAACAAACAGTTCACTGCGCGAAACAAAATAAAAATAAAGACAACCCTTATTCCGTGACATTATTAAAAAAAATTAAAACTTTTTCGTCCAAGCATACAGGAGACGCTTTGCTTGCGCTTTGCTCGTAGTCAGAAATACATACATCTAGTCACGAAAAAAGTCACAATAATCCAAACCTCACAGCGCTCACATCAATCATACAATCGTTAAAAAAAGTCTGACTGTACCTGATACGGTGGTAAATCGCTCACGTACACTCAACCACGCACGACACGCAACCGCCAGGAAACTCTTTGTGGTCGCCATTTTGTGAACGGTTCCACGATAATATTATGAGCAAAAGATAACAATAAAGAAGTCATCCTTGTGTATATGATTTATAGCTTTTAAAAAAATATCGTGAGGACACTGAGAAGCAATTGTAGTGCGTGTTAAGTTCTCTATCCGCACTGGGCCCGCGTGGGAATTACAAGACAAGCCCTCTTACTTGGCCGCGTTATTATAAGTAGGTAAGTAGTATTTTAAAGGCAGTACTGAGGAATTTATTTATAAACAAACAAATAATATATACAATAATTAACAGAAATAAATAAAAAAGAACTAAAACTAACTCTAATCCTAAAAATCTATATTTACAAATATCACCCAAGTATTGGGTTTTTAAAAGAATGTTTTGACAGGGTTTATGATTAGAAGGAATAAAGGAAGAATAAATTTATATGCTCAAATGATGATGATTGATTGATATATTACTTAGATTTTAATTATCATTTTTGTTACCTACTATACTCGAATATATGAATATTTGATATGTTACCAAATGTTAATACAATACAATGACTCTTTATTGTACACTACAAATAGTAAGCGATACAAAAAGAGGTAGGACAGAGAGAAAAATACCGGCCAAGAGCGTCTCGGACACGCCCAAAATAGGGTTCCGTAGCCATTACGAAAAAAAGTAAGTAATATTTTTCTAAGGATTTCGTATTTTATACGGAATCTTCCAAGTTTAGGTATATTTTATACTACCAAAAATTCTCAAGCAAACTTAGCCACTATAGTTTCCTTAAAAGTTTGATATACTTACTACCACTCTGAATTTTTTCAAAATTTTTCACCCACCGGTTTAGATTTTAGAGGGGGGGACGCTCGATTTAAATGAAAATTTGCACTTTAAAGTTGAATATTTTGCAAACAAATCACTGAATCGAAAAA
This sequence comes from Choristoneura fumiferana, assembly GCF_025370935.1. Lineage (NCBI taxonomy): Eukaryota > Metazoa > Arthropoda > Insecta > Lepidoptera > Tortricidae > Choristoneura > Choristoneura fumiferana. The sequence goes on from NC_133486.1 coordinate 1,025,602, forward strand.
TCGATCTAGCAACCCCTAATGATTTTAAAAGACCTACCCAACGATATCCCACACTACAAGGATAGATGAAAAAAAAAATCACCCCCACTTTACGTCAATGGTATGTAGTACAATAAACAAATATTTTTTAGAAATTTTTATTGTACCATTTTGTCGGCATAGTTTACATACATATTCGTGCAAAAAAGCAAAAAGTGCTTTCTAGCATTGATAGTCCCTGAGCAAAGCCGCGGACGGACGGACAGACAGACAGACAGACATGGCAAAACTATTTTGGCTCCGGAACTCTAAAAAATCAAGGTAAGCAATAGGCGACTTAATCGCTAAAGAGCGACCTCTTCCAGGCAACCTTTTCACCAGGAGGACTAGATTACAGCAATTGCAGCAGTTTACATTTACATAATTATAATTATTTTGCTTTTTAATTTAATTTAATATTGTAATTTTAAATATTATTATTGTTAAAATTTTTCACGCTACGAAGTGGCGGAACATGCATTCATGTAATTTACACTACTGACATGAAATATGTACCAACTGTGTCATCATCATCATCATCATATCAGCCATAGGACGTCCACTGTTGGACATAGGGCTCCCCCATAGACCTCCAGTTGCCTCGGTTGGAAGCGGCTTGCATCCACCGTGAACCTGCGACTTTAACCAGGTCATCCGTCCATCTCGTTGGTGGACGTCCTACGCTGCGCTTGCCGATCCTACCAACTGTGTACGTTAAGCAAAAATAAATAAATGAAATGATTGATCCATAAATAAATGTGGTCCTAATATTTGTGTTCATCAATTTCTTGAACTCGAAACGGATAAAAATACGCATCGGGAAGGTAAATAAATAGCAAATGTATGGTACGTGCCTTTATCCAGTACCGTCGCATTATCTTCACACGCTGTTGTTTGAAAAGCGACTACTTACTTTTGTTCATCAGAACAATTGTATTTTTAATTTTGCGCTGCTCTAAGATACATACACATACGAACATGGCCTCTGATGCAACGATTCAAACATTCTACGAGTATTTAGGTGTATCAAACGAGAGAGAGGTAGTTTATAGGCTAGAGAGTGATATAGGCTTCTTTTTATCCCGGAAAAAATGCACAGCTCCCGAGGGAACAGCGCGCGATAACCGAATCCCAAGCGGGCGAAGCTGCGGGCAAAACAATCTCTATCGTTTTATAAAATCCATCCATCTACCTGACTCATTTCTTCAGTATAAGCTTCAGAAAACCGAAGCGGTTAAAATGCTAGTAGAACTACCTAGGTTACGTTTCCTTTTAATTTTAGAAGTTTTATATTTTTTTTTTTAAATCATGTTCTTAATCTGTCCTAGACACTGTATGGTTCTAATATAACGTAAGGCAGGAAAAATCCTTGGTCAGAAATGGGGTAAAAACTCTGCACGTACCTATCTAGCGGTAGCAAATCCCTTTTATGGTTCAGTAGTCACCTCTGTCAAGCCAACATAGGGTTTGCCTATTCTTAAGCTGAGGGTCGTGAAACCACGGCTCGCACTTCTGCGTTTTTCGAAATTCATGTGCGGAATTACATTTGAAATTTACCACGAGCTTTGCGGTGACATCGTGAGGAAACCTGCACAAACCTGCGAAAATTCAATGGTGTGTGTGAAGTTCCTCCATCCACACTGTAAGAACAACACAATCACACAAGCCCTCTTGTCACCAGGACCTGTGTCCAGCTGACGCGTTTCGGCTCAAATGAGTCATCTCAGAGTGAACAACCGTACACCTTTACCAGTTGTTAAAGAACCAGCCAGTTGGAACAACTTAATCGTGGTGAAACAATTGTGCTCACTCTGAAGATGAGCTCTGTTTGATTCGAAACGCGTCAGTGTAGTGTGGTGGTGGTGATAGATGGGTTTGTGTGATTTGTGTGTGTTCTTACAGTGTGGAGGTGGAGGAACTGCATGAACACGCATATTTTGCATAAGCTTAGCTATCGTAAGGTCGCGGGTGAGCAAGGAAATTGTTTAGTTCAGCCTTTATTAGTTTTGTAAAGAAATTAGACAAGATGGAACTACTTAATCGTGAACTGAAACAATTGCTTTGCTCACCCGCGACCTTATGATAAATATATATATGCAAGAAATGTGTCTTCATGCAATTCTTCCACCTCCGCATTGTAAAAACAAACAAACCTATCTATCACCACCACTATAAGACACGAAACAAATGTTTTGATTTGTCATTGTAACTCATACATTTGTCATGACTGTGGTTGAGTTCGAAACGCGTCAGAGTAGTGTGGTGCTGGTGATAAGTGGGTCTGTGTGGTTTGTTGTACTACTTAACAATTGACTACCGATGAACTACTAGCCCCAATGCAAAAGAGTTCGTCTAGTCATACATTTTGGAGCATACCTAATTAAAATGAACATGGCAAAATTAACAATGGCAAAGAAAGGAACTGGCTCATGCATACATGTTTATTTAACGTTTGGGCTCCACAGAAAACCAGCGTTACTGCACATAATGTGCGGCAACACATGCTGAGTGGAGACCCTTTTTGGTATCCTGCCGTGTCACCAAGTTTTAGTGTTAGTTTTAGTGTTAGTTTTTAGGTGGTACTTATGGAGCCAAAATAAACCTTTCTTTCTTTCTTTCTAAAATATCAATTTGTTTACAGAAGTCCATTAGCTATAAACAATTTATATTGTATAATACTCCATCAAAACGATGTTAATTTGGCACTAATAAAATAATCACTAAGTATTTTAAAATTAAAGATGTTCTGGATATATTACTTTATGAATGGCAGTAAAGATGTAACAGGGTAAATAAGACATGTTCCAAGTAAGTATTCGTTAGTTTCATTAATTATTTTGATCAATATGGGTCGTGGAAAACCCATTGCTGAAGAAATTCGAAAACTTAAAATTTCTAGTAGTAATAGTGGAAAATTTATTAAAATGAACTTAAAAAAAGTCTTCGCTCTCCCGCGACCTTATGATAGCTAAGTTTATGCAAGATATGCGTGTTCATGCATTTCCTCCACCTCCACGCTGTAAGAACACACACAAATCACACAAACCCATCTATCGTTTCGAACTCAACCAGAGCTCATCTTCAGAGCAACACAACAACAACAACAACAACAAACCCGAACAACCGTTTTTATTTGTCACTATAACAAAACAAAACTACGTACATAATATTAATAAATTTTAATCGCCATATAAAACTACCTTGAATTTTCATTTATTTACTGTTAAGGCATGTTTTATTAACTGTTATTGTTGAAATTAGACCCAAGCCGTAGCAAAGGAGCTGATACTATAATAATATTTACCTGTTCATTAATAATAGACCCCATGCTGTTGTACCATAATTATTACCATGCATTCCAGAACAAAAATCAAATTCGAACAAATTCGTTGTCGGTAGGCCTCCAACAAGATGGAGCGACGACCTGGTTAAGATCGCGGGATCGCGGTGGATGCGAAAAGCACAAGACCGGTCTGAGCGGAGAGCCTTGGGGGAGGCCTATGTCCAGCAGTGGACGTCTTTCGGCTGACATGATGATGATGATGATGATTCCAGAACATCAAGACGAAACCATTTGCCAATCGTTTTCCCACGTCCCAGACCTTAGACTGTTAGCCGCCACGCATGCCAACACTGGCGTTTCCTAGTAATAATCTTACTAATATTAGCTATGAATGCGAAAGTTTGTTAGTATGTCAACATTTTTTAGACCGTTAAAGTCCCTGCCGGAAGCATACTCATATTATGACCCTGTGCTCATGCATTGACCTCATTTTTTTTAAATTAACGTGCGATACATTAAAAATTATACAGGACTGACTCATTTTAGCGGCTAACAATAATACGGAACCCTAATCACGTGCCTACCCGACACAGATCTTCCCGGTTTTTGTAGAAAATCCTATTATTTGGGCCCTGGTGATCTGCCATTCCTAATTCCGTAATTTATTACACTGCTGGACGACGGAATGGCTCTCTTAGGCATTTCATATGATATGTAGGAACACCCTTGATTCAATGACCTGAGTATTTTTGTCTTTTGAAGAACTGCTGGCCTACATTATACTCGTGTACATGTACCTATTAATGGAAGAAGATTTACTTCTGCGATAATTTAATGCTACTTTAACTAAAAATGCATTTTTTTTCTCTTTTAACCTAGAACTACTTGATGAAATTTGGCCCGTCACAGAACCCAACATAGGAAAATTTTGCCCACCAGTAATGTTTTGCCCAGTCTAATTGGCGGTTAATCATTAAATTTATGTGTTATTTATTTTTTAAATTGGGAAATTAAATCTCTTCACGCAAATCGCCAAACACTGCTACAATTTGTAATTTAAAAATCCAAAACAACCTTAAAACTCACTACGTATCCTAATTCTGATTCTGAAACGTGTAATGTTGTATTGTTAAATGAAAATTCCATTTTACAAGTAAACCCCACATTACGACAAACAAAAAGGTCGTGTTTCGACCCTCTTTGCAGATAACAGTCATGCGGGTGGACCTTAGTCAGATGCGTCGTGCTTGTATCCATTGACAATTTCATTTCGCCTTTTGTTGTCCTGATTTCTTTTGTTACTGACGCGTAAAGGTATAATGTGGTTTGACACCTTCACGACACAGTCGGGCACATTTCATTACGTGAATCCGTGATTAAAGTTTATTATTTGATGCATCGTGTACTGCCGTTTTGCGCAATTTTTTTTCCCAATTGTTTCATTCGGCAAATGTTTCATTTCCCAAGTATTCAATTTCTCCGAATTAAAAAAAAATCTCAGAATATTTTCTTATGGTTTTATAGAGCACAGTAGGTCAGTTAGTTTTGTTTTATGAAATTTCCGAAAATTCGGTTTCGGAGAAAGAAACTTGGGAAATGAAACAATTGCCAAATGAAACATTTGCGAAAAATATTTTGCCCAAACGGCAGAGAATCTTGATGCATGCGCGCAAGAACTACCGGAACTTGTTGCACGCCCTTTGATTCAGTACAAACGGAAAAGCGCCTACTTGAAATGATTACTTTGAATTCGGGCCAAATTTTCAAAATTAATTTTGTCAAAACGTAATTGTGCTGAAAAATATTTAGAACCAACACACAAATTATTTTTCCTGAGTCGCCGTAAAAAGACAAAATTCCATTTTTGACTATATTCAGGATAGACAGTTTTCCGTGATGTTGTCTTGGCATTTTTTTTTTGCTTGGCCGTATGTCGAAAACCTAATAATAATGGTAATTTCGAGCTGTCGATTTTCCATTTGCACTCAATGACAATAAATTCTCGTTTTCACTGGAAGAGAGCGCCTCCACCCTCCTGTTGTTGATAGTCCAATAATTTATACAAAGTGCTTTACTTCACGTTAGTTTTACGGCGAATGTTTGTATTTCGGATTGTATCGCGCAAAGAAACACCGAGCATAGCTGTGCCCATAGCTCGTGAATCTGGGCCTCTCCAAGAGGCCAACAGTCAAGGACCACGTCTCAGTGCCATGGCCATAGGTCATCACTGGCAACACACTGGTCCAAGACACAGCGAAACACTGAACGAGAAGGCATCCGGAGTTTGTCTTTGTCGAAGTTGGACCTACCCAATTGGACAATTTGTCCAAGGTAAACATAGTGATCAGCAATTTCGAGTGTATCGTTCCCAACGATACCCGGCACGGGTGTGACAAGCACATTTCCGATATTTTTTGTTTTATCCATGTTCGTTTTAAGACATACCTCACGGTAGTATTTGAAGATACCTTGTATTTATTCAAGACATAAAATGCGTCAAACAAAAAAACTAGACACATATTATGCCACGAATTTAAAAATAAACTATTATATTTTTGCAGGTGGTAGGACCTTGGGCAAGGTCCACCCGGATTGCTACCACCATCTTGCTCGCTAATCCTGCCGTGAAGCAGCAGTGCTTGCACTGTTGTGTTTCGGCGTGGAGAGTAAGACAGCCGGTGAAATTACTGGCACGTGAGGTATCCCATCTTAGGCCTCTAGGTTGGCAACGCGTCTGCAATATACCCGGTGTTGCAGATGTTTGTGGGCGGTGGTGATCTCTTACCATCAGGAGACCCACTTGCTCGTTTGCCATCCAGTCGAATAAAAAATAATAAAAAAAGACGTTAAAATTTTACACTAAACTTGATCTTCATAAAATTCAGTGCCCCGTGAGAGAACAACTCCGCGCAAAGTAGAAGCTTATTATTAAAAAATCTCGTTAAACGCAACAGATTGCGTTTGCGTTTACGACGTTGTCAAAGTGTTAACACTTTGCTTCATGCATGCGAAATCTTTACGATTCTTTCCGTCCTAAGGCGGTTGTCATACTGCCGCCGCATCCCGATGCGGCGTGCGGAGTGACGAATTTTCATGCGGCGACGACGTACCACCGTACGGATTTGCTGCTCCGCATCTCCGTCCGGAACTGCGGTACACGACGAATCGCATTTTATTTGTTTCTTAGGCACTTGTCTCACCGCCAGCGAGGAAACGATTGGCTATCGACTATTTTCTCGCTCAAGAAACGAACAAAAGATATAAGATCCTGTGTGAGTAAAAGAGACACATATATAAATAGTTGATCGCTGGCAGTTCACACTGTCGGCGAGAACTCGCTCTTACATCTTTTGTCGCAGCGACAAGAGCTATAGAACTCGCTGAGCTATAGATACTCGCTCAGCGATGTCAGCTTGGCGGCCGCCCCGCACGAGCGAGTCGAGTGGAGCGAGTAATCGCCCGTCGCACGCGAACACTCGCTTACAGCCGAGCGACAAAACTACACTCGCTTCTCGCTGCTCGCCCACTCGTTTCTAGTTACTCGCTCTGCTCGCTTCTCGCTCATCGTCGGCGGTGGGACAAGTGCCTTATGACCAGTTTAATACATCAGTGCTTATGACGCTCAATGTGGCATACCTCGCGTCCCGCACCGCATCAAATATGAAATATCAAATATGTTTACAACAATAGCATGATTTAAATTAAAAAAAAAAATATAGTACAAAAATTAAAGTTTAACTAAAACTAACCTACTTACAAATAAAAAACCGTCGCTGCTCATTGTGCCCAGAAGGCTGGCAGCATTGCCACGTTGGATCGCGAGGCTAATCTTTGCCCAAAATAGCTGCCAGAACATAGTTAATATCGTTAGTTATTTTTCATCACACTTGCTCGTAAACAGTGTCGTAACATGCAGGCTACCTTGCTTGCAACCTTCCAAATAAAACCCTCGACCTTAATGTGCTTGTCATGAAACCCGTGGTCGGTAAATGAGTCATGGCGCGTACACATTGTCTTGCCATGAAGCCCAAGGTCGGTAAATGAGTCAGTGCCTGTACTGATGGTGCTGCGCGCGCTCTTGCTGCAGGACTACATGGACCACCACATGCACACGCACGTTGCGGCGCATGCCGAGGGAGGGGGAGGTTGAGGGCGACGTTGCCAGGAGCACAGCCTAAGGTATCGCCAATATTTGGAAGAATTATATTTTTTCTTTTACAAATATAAAATTTTACTTGCAAATGTGATGAAAAACATTGTATGTCGCACGGGCGGTACTAGAATTACGAACATCGACTCATTAAAGCCCTCAGTCTTCGACTTCGGGCTTCTAATAGACTCTCGTTCGTAATTCCTTATTTACCGCCCTTAAGACACAATGTACTATAATATCGTCGTCCGGGAATGCGAACCGTCGTGTAATTCGCACCTCCGCACGGAGAGATGGAGCCAGTGTGTTACACAACGCGGTTTTTGTGTACTAATCAAGAATCTACAGTAAAAAGTTAAATACCGCATCATCGGACGCCGCTGCGGTGTGCAGAGCAGTGTGAGAACCACCTAACAATTTGATGTACCGTCAGGCAGAAAGGCCTCTGCGAAAGATACGTGGATAGGCGGTAGTAAAATACAGCGTTTTTGTGTTTAGATTTTATAGGGTTCCGTAACACAAAAGGAAAAAAAACCTCATGGGATCATTTCGTTTTACGAATCTCTCTGTTTGTTGAATCAAGTTGGATTTAATACGTTGGATAAAAATACTCTAACTGACAAGAAATGATTAAGCAGATCACGGATTGACCCAGGTTCGATTCACGGCCCCAGCTTTTCTCTTCTGATCTTTTAACGTGTTCTAGTTGAAGTAGACATGTTTTTTTTAATTTGATTTAAAATTTCGGTGTCGCTTGTTTATATGACTGTAGATCCATTAATTTTGCCAAGTGTTTATTAACTTGAAGAACATTGTTGGAGAAAGGTTTTTGTACGGCAACCACGAACCGAAAGACGGGGCGCTGGCAGGCCCCACTAGGTGGATTGAAGATATAGCGAAAATTGCGGGAAGTCGATGGAAGCAAGCAAGTTACCGTTAACTGTGGCGTGTTACCCCTTATGCCTTTAACCAGGTTGATGGCCTAAAGGGCCAATGACACCAGGTTATTTACTTGTTTTTGTTTTATTAATTCTATACGAGGTGCTTTATAGGAGATGGGGGAGCGCAGTCAGAAAAAATCTATTTTAAACGACTGGGAAGGTAGGGCCAGGTTTACCCCACACTACAAGGTTGGATGAGAAAAAGAAATCACCCCCACTTCACGTGGGACGTATTCTAAAAAAAATCTTTTTTTTTTTAATTTTTGTTATACCATTTCGTCGGCATATTTTACATATATATTCGTGCAAAATTACAGCTTTCTAGCAATGATAGTTTCTGAGAATAGCCGCGGACGGACAGATATGGCGAAACTACAAGGGTTCCGTATTTGCCATTTTGGCTGCGGAACCCTAAAACCCGGCTGCAGGTCATCAACTCCCTGAAGCTTACCAACTACCACGATGAGCGGAAGGGGGAAGAGGGTTGAAGTGAAGGGGTTTCTTAATTACCTGACAGATTTTACTATAGCCATTAGCGGGATGTATTCTCGTTAGGCTCTGTGGGGTGTTTGGGTCAGTCTCTTTTTGTTGATCCCCATTAAGTTTGGCAACGCATCTGCAATCCCCCTGTTGTTGCAGGTGTCTATGGACGGTGGTGATCTCTTTCCATCAGGAGACTCACTTGCTCGTTTGCCATCCAGTCAAATAAAAAAAAAAAATCTCCGTCGCTTTTTTCTGTACAATTCTAAGCTTGACGACTTTCGATTGATGATGAATGGTCAAAATACCACAAACGGGGCTTATCACGCTGAAACACACGAGTAATATTTACCTCGACGTTTCGACCACATTACAGTGGCCGTGGTCACGAGTAGACTGACTGACTGACTGACTGTAGTTGAGTCTACCCGTGACCACGGCAATGTGAGAGGGCCCACCGCCCATGAACACCTGTCAACACGAGGGGTATCACAGGTGCGTTGCTGGCCCTTTGAGAGACTGATAGGCTTGTTCGTCGTTTTTAAAGATCCCTAAGTTGTACCGCCCATCCTAACCTACGGTGCTCAGACCTGGTCTTTGACTGAGGCCCAAAAGTCCAAACTCAAGGTTTGCCAGCGGGCTATGGAGCGCAGTATCCTAGGTGTTCGAAGAGCCGATAGAATAAGGAACACTGAACTGGCTCAAAAACCCGAATTGTTGATTGGGAACGAAAAACCGCCAAAACTCAATGGGACTGGGCAGACATGTCTGCCGGATGCATCGGATCGTTGGGCTAAAATCACCACTGATTGGGTTCCAAGCGACGGGCACCGGAGCAGAGTAGGCCTAAAAGAGGTGGCGGACGATTTGGAGCGATTCCAGCCGGACTGGCAACATTTTGCCGAGGCCAGAGACGAGTGGAAGGAGAAAGGGGAAGCCTTTGCCCAGCAGTGGGACACTATATAGGCTATTAAAAAAAAAAAAAAAAGTTGTACCGCTCCGGAAACACTGTACTAGGGAGCTGGTTCTATACTTTAGTTGTGCGTGGAAAAAAGTTTCGCTTAGATTGCCCATCATGCATGCAATAATGTGGTCGAAACGTTGAGGTAAATATTACTCGTGTGTTTAGCGTGATAAGTCCCGTTTGTGGTATTTGGACTATGGATGATGATGGTGACGGAATTAGATTTGTCTGATTGCACTAGTCGGATTTTGACATTAACTTTGCATTTTACGAGGTGAAAAATCAGGCGCGCGTGACTCGTGCACGAATTTATTACATACGTATATACAATACATAGTTGTGTATATTTTTACGACAAGCGTCGGCACGCGAATTCTTACAGTCTTTTAGGGGTCCGTAGGCAATCGATAGGGTTCATCGATAAACATTCTATGAAAGGCGTGGAGTGTTCATAGGGCACGTTCAAGTTTACGTAACGCAATTTGGGGAGAGGGTATTCCTTGTAAAATGTTACGGTGCGTTACAGGGGCGGAAGGGGGGGGGTTCAAACAACGCGTTACGTCACAGTTTTTTTGTAACAGCACATACTATAATGTCCTCAAAAGTGGGAAATTCGCATCATCAGTTGTTGTTCTTGGCCCATAAAGGCTCTCATGCTGAGTTGCCAGTGACTGTGCCAAAAAATGCCAACTTGATTCATAAAGCGGCTAAGGAGAAGCTAAAAAAAATAATACAAGTGATCATTTGGGTGTTACGTAACGTTTAGAAAAGGGCGGAGGGTACAAAAAAATGTTACGGCGCGTTACACGGGGGGAGGGAGGGTCAAAAATCTCCAAAAATTGCGTTAAGTATATTACTGGAACGCCCCCGTAGTAGATTTGATACATTAGGTATGTTTTGCCACCTACTTTTGCTTACGTTGCAATTTTTGTCTACCCTTGGAAAATCCAACGCCCTAATTTTAGGACATACGTCAAAGCAAATGGCAACTTTTGCTGATAACATTAAGTTTTAAATTCTAATAATCGAAATTTGTCGTTGGTGTTACGAAGCTATATTACCTGCTTTCTAGGTGCAACTTTATCCATACTAATATTATAAATGCAAAAGTGTGTGTGTTTGTATGATTGTCCGTCTTTCACGTCGAAACGGAGCGACGGATCGACATGTTTTTTGGCATAGAGATAGAGAGAACAGCGCACGATAACCGAATTCCACGCAGGCGAAGCCGCGGGCAAAAGCTAGTATTCCATATATTTTTACGAGTATGCAGGGTATCTAAAACAACGATATAGGGACTTGAGGAGGTGATAAACTAGAGTGTTATGAAGAGTTTGAACTAATAATGAAAGAGATTAACCCCCGTCTCTGTTTGTTTTGTTCGAATAGAAAGAGACGGCATCACATTTATGCGTCGAATAAAAAGTCTTTTAAGGTCTTTTGGGAAAACTCGACTCTTTTTTGGCCTCGCAACTAGACTAGTCGTTTAACTTTTAGGGGCTGTTTCACCATCCATTGATTAGTGTTAACTGACGGTTAAATGTGATGCCGTCTCCGTCTATCCGAACAAAGCAAATAGAGACGGAATCACATTTAACCGTCCTCTTAGTCTTGAGTCACACAAATGATTGACTTTCAATATTGTCATTTTTTATCTGAGATAAACTCAGCTCAAACTTTAAATTTGACATTGTAGCTATATATTTTATACTGGCCCCCGAATTTAAACCAAAGGCAGCTCTTGGTACAAATCTCTCTTTGCTGAAAGATACAGGGTGCTGATGAAATTCTGATACCGATAAGTTTTATAGCAGTTCGTTATTTTTAGTGATTTCTTTTGGCGGGCCAATAAACTTTTTATTCTCTGTCTTGCAGAGCTTTGTTACAGCCGAAGTTTTATGCCGATCTGTCAAAATTAGAAACAGTCTGGTGGAGTTAGAAAATATGCTGAAAGGTTTTGGATTAAGTTGATTTTGTTTTAGGTTGACTCATCATCTCGGGCTATAGAAGCGCTTGGGCCGTTTGGGTAGAAACCTTTATACAAATACACCTGACAAACTTTGACCTACTCACGTTTATTTACGTTCACGTTTTTCACTTATGCCAATTTAGATTCTAGATTTAAAAAGACAGGGTTGCGTTTTATTTACTAGCTAATTTAGCTGCGTTTCGCTGCTGGTAGCATGCATGAATAGAACGGCCCTGAGAATTCAGATGGGCTCGCAGTCTCCAAAGTAGGGTAAGCTAACATAGAACAAGCCAAACAGGGGAGCCAACGCATTTACTAGCCTCATATATATAAGCATACTAGTTAACCCAAAACTGAATGTAGTTTGGGTACCATTGCGGGACGCCGTGGCATTTTGATTCTCACCAATAAAAATTAAAAAATGATGTGCCGCCTATTGTTTACCTTAGAAATCTCTATGTATATACCCGTGTTTTCTGTACTGCTTACTGTGTTGGGGTGCAATAAAAAGTTACTTATTTCACTTCTCATGCTCTAAAAGTAGGTCAATATAGCCTTGCGAGGCGGGAGTAAAGTGAGTACTTTAGTCCCTAGGGAGTAAAATAATTATTTTTCTAATTACTTCGAGTGACTTAGATAAACTCAAACAGCCAGTACTTGCTTAGTTTGTGGCATAAAATAAGACTATGTGTGGACCATTTTCATGACGAAAATGTTACGTTCTTAGTCTACGTGGTCTTAGTTCTATGCTTTTTTCGCATAGAAGGGGGTGCCATCCTATTTATTCCAGTTTGCGTATGGACCATTTCGCCGATGCGATTTTGTTATAATATCTGTGTCTGGTTGGAAAAAAATACTTACCGTGAAAACTTTCAAGTTGTTATGGAGTGTAAATCATAAACGATTAATGACTATTTTTTTCTCGCAATCGAAGTGAAAAATAGAGTTTTCACCTCGAGACTCAAATAAACCTCGGATAAATAGACACCCTCGCTAAAGCTCGGGTGGCTAATAATAATAATAATAATAATAATAATAATAATAAATTTATTTCAGACCAAGGATCCATATTATTGTTAGTATGGTTTGTGCAACCTTAAAACTAGTGTTAATGGTAACAAACAGAACACACAGATAATTATTATTTATGGGCATGGAGCCCGATCCACCTCCCCAGCACTGGCGAGTCCCAGCGATCAACAACAGCGCGCAGAAGCGTGTTGCGGCTGTCGCGCACGCGCTGTAGCATGGAGGCGCTGCGCGCGCGCATGATGGCGGCAAATCCCGCCGTGTTGGACTCCAAGAACATCGCGGAAGCGCTGCAATAGCGCGGCAGCCGCAACAACGCTCTATACGCGCTGTTGTATTGAACTCGCAGGTCGCTGTATGCCTTCTGCGTATAGTTTACCCATAGGCTGCATGTATAAAATGACTGGCAGTATGCTTTAAACAGCGTGACTTTTACTGGCACAGAACATTTCGAAAACCTACGGGCCAACATGTTGCATCGGACAGCCAGCGCCCTGCGCTCCCTCTCAATATCAGTGTTGTCCCTTTGATCAGCAGTGACCCAATGACCCAAATATTTGAACTTATCCACTCTGTTTAATTTTACACCAGTAAGTAAAAAATCAGGAGCATCAGTATAACGGATGTTATCTGGTTTGAACATCATAAACTCACTCTTTTGAGCGTTGTACTTAAGTCCATTGGTCACCGCATAGGACTCGCAAATACTGAGCAGTTTCTTTAGAGCTCCGCTTGAGGGGCTCAGCAGCACCATGTCGTCTGCGTAACTAATATTATTTACACAGACTCCATTAATATGGCAACCGATACCGGTGCCACTGAGCTCCTCAATCAGCGCGTCAACGTACAGGTTGAAGAGCGTGGGAGAAGTCAGCCCCCCCTGTCTCACCCCGCACTCCAACCTGTACTCATCCGAGAAAGTGCGTGCCCATCTCACACAATTGTTTTGACTACCATACCAGTGCATAAACAAGGATGTTATTTCTCCAGGTACGCTTGTTTCATTTTTTAATTTCTTCCAAAGCACGTCATAGGCAACAAGATCAAAGGCTTTTGACAAGTCAAGGAAAACAGCGTACACTGGCGTTTTCCTACTGGTGTAGTACTTCACCGTCTCCTTGAGACACAGGACAGCACTTTCACAAGAAAGATTCGGTCTAAAGCCAAATTGCGCATCGTTAAGTTTAATATGCTTATCCAAATACTTACCAAGGAGACTGTCAAGCACCTTGGCAATGACCGTGGCTAGAGATATCGGTCTATAATTATTAACATCTGAAGAATCAGCGGTTTTATTCTTAATTATAGGAACCACAATAGTACGCATCAAGTTTTCAGGTAGGTATGAGTGGCTTAGACACAAATTAAAAAACATGGACAACACTCTAGGCAGATGTACACCAGCGTGCTGCAGGTGCTCGATGCTGAGGCTGTCATGGCCCGGCGACTTGCCTCGCACCATTCCCCTTATAACTGCACTCACTTCCTTCGCGGTAAAATTCACACTACGCTCCCTACTGACAGTCTCAGCATCTGGAACCCACCGCGCCGCTGGTCCCAACGGAGACTTTACACTGAAATGAGAGCGAAAAACATTGGCTATGCTAGCGGGATCGCACACTCCCGCCACACTCACGGGGAGGCTCGGCCTTGGATTTAATCTGTTTGAACTTTTCCAAAACTGACCGAACTTTTTATTTGAGTGATGTTCAGCTATGATGTCCATTATTATTTGCTGTTGATTAATCTGGCACCATTTTAACTTTGATTTAAATATACGCCTGGACTCGCACATCTCTCTGTATACGGGGCCAGACATCGGTTTACCAAGTACCAACCAATTCCCAAAACAAAGCCTAGCCCTCTCGTGAGCGCCGCGCACGTACTTATTCCACCCAGTGACATGTTTACGTTTACAGCTAATTTTGACATTTACATTATAAGAACACTCAGCAGCTTCAGACAGTGTACAAATAATACCGTCGTACATTGAGTCTAATAGTTCTCTATGACCTTTATCACAACACATTTTATCGCAGCAATCACTAAATTCTACAGGAAAATCAAATTCTCGTAATTTTTCATGACAGATGTTATGATAATTTTCCATCTGGGATATATGACGCTCCCCCCAAATAACTTTATTAACACGCTCATTATTAACAAATATTTTCGGTTTCAAAATATCAAAGTTACACTCAATACATATTGGATAGTGATCGGACCAGTACGTGTTATATAACACTGAGCATGCGTGTATTGAGGGTTGCGCCGAGCCAGTAACTAAGCAGTGGTCAAGCCAGCGGCGACACCCGTGTGCGTCACTCACGAATGTATAGCTATCAGAAGGCAACATATCCAAGTCTATACAAGTCCACACTTGCTCGTCACAGAAAGATAAAAGTTCATTTGCAAATAACTCACCGGGATGAGCGTTATAGTCCCCTAACATAAATACCGACTCAGTATTATAGTTTTCAATAATAGCCGATATTTCACTGAGGCACTCTGTAAACTCCACTAGGTTTTCACTTGAGTCAGTAGGCATATAAACAGAGAAAACCAAAAAGCACCGATCACTGAGCTCAATTTTTATCGCGGCTAGACGTACACTGTTACACTTTATTATCGTAACGTTAGAAAACGTAGACTTTCTCCACAGTAGAGCCACTCCCCCGTATGGCCTCCCTCGTAGGACCCCGCCGAAGTATCAACAGCAGAGGTGCCCGTGAAGGCAAAGCTGTCGTCGATAGTCCCTAGGAACGCCAGGTCGTGGGGCAGCAACCACGTCTCCTGTAGTGCAACAATGTCGGCCGAACGACACAGGTTTCTAACACATTCCACAGATCGAATTATATTTTTACAATTAAAACTAATTAAATTGCTATTCATTCTGCAGTTCGTTTGCTCGAGCTGTTACTTTCTCACGCTTTCTAAAGTCGATAAATCGACGATAGGCTATTCCTTCTGGCCAAAAATCATTGTTCATAAATATATCAATTTTATGTTTCGGTATAAATATTTTATAAGAATCATAGTCTTTTTCTATTTTCATGCTCATTTTAACCACTTTCACTTCAAAGTTTGACTTCGCCTTTATATAACCACAAATATCCTGTTCGGACAAATCTTTAGTTACATTATAAATATACAACGGAATCATAGATTCCGCAGCTCTAAATTTAGATTCTGGGTCTAGAATTGCTTTCCCCCGTTGTCCAACAAAACGATTACGAGATTTTCTCCTTTGCACAAGTATCCATTCATCAGCTGGTGGCTGTACCTTCCATTCACCTTCCCGAGCAACGCTAGCCATAGGCTTTGGTTTCGGTACCATCACCTCATCATTTATTCGCGATTCAATATTAGTGCATTCTTTAGCTGTCACAGGCGGGCATTGCAGTATAGGTACATGAGCGGGCGGCCTCGACTGCACGTCGCTCGGCTGACTCATAGTTAACGGTCGCGGCGCCGCCTTTTCGCTACCCTCTATTTGTAAAAATGCATAACCTTCATTTATTTTTTGGGAGTTTTTTCCTTCAATGCTACGATATACCATTTCTGGAGACGACGTATGATGTTCATGACCATCTTGAATAATGCTTTCACTACATGTAGGGGGCAACCCCATCGGTCCACTAGCACACTCGAAACTATCCATCATACAGGCACCGCGCTTTGTGTTTACATTGCACCCGTACTTATTAACTATGGATGCATTTTTAAGTATCTCCACTTCATACTTCACCGCATTAAATTGCTCTAAAGGTGTATACTCCTCCTTCATCTTTATCATGTCCTGCTGCAGCTTCACAATATCTTTTAAAAGCCGCGTTACGTCGACATGATCGAACAAAACAGGAGGTAGTTTTTCAAGATCCTTTGCAACAAACACCGGTAATTGCTCGGAATCTATACCTCTTATCAAACAGATGATGTCGTCTATGTTTCTCAGTTCCTTTCCATCCTTTTTCCGTGTTATTTTCCGCCTGTTTGTCGACACAGAATCAAACAGTAGATTTTTTGCGGTGACAATATCAGTATCAGAGAAAGCACTCAAACATATTTTACTTAAGCTTTCATCATCCATCACAGATATCTTATTATTAACAAAAGCAAGAAGCTCGTTAATAACCACATTACAATTCGCACATTTAACCACGTTAGAAGGCATCGTAACATCACTAGCAGCGACAGCGACCGAGCGCAAGCGCATGCGAGACGCAACTGATCACCTCGGGTATTATATTGGCTTATTTTAGTCCCTCGATAAAAAATATACTATTGTATTGTATTGTATTGTAAGTATATACTGAGAGTTATTGCCACAACTAAACAGTAAACTACATGTCTTGCACTATAAACGATTACTTTGCTCACTCGCGACCTTAGCATAGATCTCTATGCAGCAAGTGTGAGACCGCGGATCGGCAAGCGAAGCGTAGGACGTCCACCAACGAGATGGGCAGAAGAACAAGAACTGGTTAAAAAAGGAGCGGCCACACCGCTGCTTAAAATACGCAAACGGTGCGGAATCGCAGTGATGGGCCGTAAAAGTCACGAGTTTTGTTCTGTAAATTCTTGACGTTTACGGCACGTCACTGCGATTCCGTATTTTAAGCAGCGGTGTGGAGAGCATGCGATAAAAACGGTGCGCATACGTGCGTCACTGCGATTCCGACCGGCACCGTTTTTTTAAGCAGTGGTGTGGCCGCTTCTTAACCCTTTAATGCACAGCACATTATTTTTTACATTTTTACCAGTTTAAGTAAAAAACCGGGTTATTTAGGATACAAAGAGGCCTGAAAAATACAAAAAAAAAATCTAATATCCATATTGTGGAAATAACGTATGTTGTTTTTAAACCACAATGCCCAACTTTCACCGAACAAGATTTGTTCTTAAGTGTTGTTTAAAAACCACACCGTGCAAGGTACGAGTAAAACAATTGATATTAAAAAAGAACAAAAACTTTAATTAATTACATGAAAATTATAAAAACAGTTTTTTTTGGGGGGTAAAACACAGCCGCAGCTGGCATTTGACACACTGTATCTTCGTGTAGCCACCTACACATATTTACATCTGCCTTGAATACCTGTAAATCCAGGAAAATGTCCAATATTGTCGTATCTGACACCGATTGGAGGTCTTGGGGCTGCAGGAGTCCGGATTTCAGGCTGGGGTACGTTAAAATGCTGGTTGATATTTTTCGTCCTGTTCTTTTTCAGTAGTTCAGCGGCAATTTGCAATCTGAACTTTTTCAGTGGAACCTTTTTCGTGGCTGTATTCCTTCTATATAATAACCAAGCGTTATTGACACATATATCCAGTATTTGTCCAAATATGGCCATGTACCATCGTTTTGTCTTCATATTCGAGCGATAAAGTGCAACAAGCATATCCGCCAAGTCAACGCCGCCCATGTGTACGTTGTATTGCTTGACAATCTGGGACAGTCTACATTCACTTTAGTCTTGGCGTCTTTGCAATAGCGTTGTATGGTTTCAACGGGATGAGAATCCACGAATGAACTAGCCAACGTGACGACTTTGTTGTCATGCCATTTGACAATAGCTAACCGATTTTTTTGGCAAACCACCTGCTTGCTTGTGCCTCTCTTCGTTTTCGAAAACTGCTTGTCAGTAGGGAATTTCTCTTGACAACCTCGAAGCCGATTATTTCGGATAGTACCAAGGCTGAAAATTCCCAACTCTTGACGTAAGTAGCGAATCAGTTCCAATGACGTAAAAAAATTGTCAAAATATACGATCGATGGCTTCGTCGTAATGGTTTTACTGAGTGCCAACACCACTTTAGCTCCGAGGCCTAAACTGCCTTCGTAGTCATTGAATGCATAAAACCGAAAGGTGTCTTCCCCAGCATATGGCAAAAAGTCGTAAACGATACCTGAAACACCCGCTCTTACAAACATTTTAAAGCCCCATTTTTTCGGTTTTTTGGGCATGTATTGCCGTCTACTGCCTGCTCTGGTTCCCTTATAGGGAATCATCATTTCGTCGATGCTATAACGACCTTCTTCCTCAATCTTTAGGCAATTTTGACGCACTTGTTCCAATAGAGGTCGTATTTAAAAAAACCGGTCCTCATTGGTGTCGTTATTATCGACGAAATGTAAATGTCTCCTAATAGTCTCGTATTTTCTCAGAGACATGACGTCTGCTATTGGAGGGAATCTGAACTCATTGGACCAGTAATCTCTGTATGCTGGCATTCCAACTACACCCATCATTAGAGTAAGGGCTAAAAAGTCGCGAATATCATTACATGTCATATTGATGCACTTGTTGGTTTCACTTGTCTGTACAGAGTATAAGTTCGTCTCGTCGGCAATCATTTGGATAATATTTTCCGTAAAAAGCGTTAAAAAATAATCACTAGGTGATTTTAAGGCTGGATCATACGGTGTCGAAAATGTGACAGCTTCTACTTCAGCTCGGTGCTTGAACTTTGTAAGTTTCCAATCGAAACTCAGTGGTTTTGGAACATATTTCTTTTTCTTTTGCTTTGGAATGGGGCTATAATGGCTTTGCGTTTGGACCTAGTTTGCTGCGCTGGAGAAGGATGCGGTGACAGTAACGAAGATAAAGAGTGAAGTTGAGGTAATGGTGTTAGAGGGTTGGAATCTTGAAGCAATTGCGTGATGACGGGGTCGCAGGAATGCACTGGATATTCGAAATGTTGCAGCTTGAGGCTTGGGGCTGATCATGCTCTTCGTCTGAACTATCTAATAAGTTAAATCTCTCTAAGGATGACGGTATGGAATGTGGTTCGGAGCTTGCATCTGAATCGTCTTGTATGATAGGAGGTATTTGAGTTGATGTGTGTAATGGAATGTCAACTTCTTCATCCGAAGAGCTACTGCTATCCGACGAAACTGCATTTTCTGGTGGCACAAGAGCCATTATTTTTGAAATGCGTTCCCATTTTACCCTTCCCTGAAGCAAGCAAACAGAAAAAAACATGCAAAACACAACCCAATACCAAAACCATGAAGAAGAAAAAAAAACAAACAAAATAGTATTATAATTTCGTTAGTAAAGTGCCCTTTTAATACACACAGTATCAAAAATCAGTCAGATAAAAAAATATAAGTTAGCCTATCATAGTGATTGGTGAATGCACACTGTGGTTTTAAAACCACATAAGCGCGTGCAAGTGAATTTCTCAGTGCTTCGCAATGTCGTTTTAAAACAACATCGATGTTTGCAGCGTGTTAGCGTCTCAGTATTAGTGCAAAATGCAAAAGTAATCATTGTAAAACATAGGTTAGACATTCATAAATGTATTTTAGTTAGTGGAACACACAATAATACAGAGAAAATATTTTTAAATGATTTATTCTTACCCTGCCTCCTGAGGTTGCGCGTCGTGTCGGCGCCATCTTGCCGCTAACTGACAAATTCGGTGCGCAGGAGCAATAACCTTGATGGTTCGTAAATCTCAAAGAATATAGGATTAACAAAGTCAAATCTATTTGCCACTTTAATTAACAGTATAGCCACAGGATTTTTTTACTTTTGATGTTGTTTTAAAACAACGCTGTGCATTAAAGGGTTAAAGCCGCAGGTTCACGGTGTATGCAGGCCACATCCAACCTAAGCAATTGGAGGTTAATGGGGACGTAATAAAATAAACAAATAAATCCAATATAGGGAGCGTCTATGTATGGAGAGAAAAAAAGTTGTTTAATCAGTCTCGAATACCCCTAAAAACTTGCATATGGACTAGTTTCTTACGTAGATATTTTTAAATTATTTTTTCGACATATGTTTTAGCCCTCTACCTTACCTTGAAGATTTTGATTCTTGTATGAAAACTTCGTAATTTCAGATAAAAATAAATAAATATTTTTTAACATGAAACTACCGTGAGACTCACTCATATTAAATGATATTATTACGGATAACTCACGTCTTAAACCGAGTTTAGGTCGACATGTTTCGTCGGACAGTCGTGCGAGCAGAGCGGTGGCGCGTAGTGTGCGTGTTGCGGCAGCCGCCGAGTCGCGTGCTCCTGAGAGGAAGGGCTACGAAATAGCCCGAAACATGTCGAGCTAAACTCGGTTTAAGACGTGAGTTATGCGTAATAATATCATTTAAATATTTTTTATGCTGAAAAGTGACGGGACTTCAGCTTTAATCAAAAATTGTATACATACAGACAGTTTCGTGTTACAAGTCACATAAACATACTTAAACGAAAATTGGTGGTTTTGGTGGTTTTGGTAGCCTATTTAATTTATAATTTTGGTACATTTAGCGCGTTACAAAGGCATTTTACTTAAACTAAGGTATATTTTGAGTAAGATGACAACATAAGTTTAGGTAAAAACACAATAACAGTTTTTTCAAATCTTTGAATGACAGTAGAGGGCTCAAAGTAGGTATGAATATTTATATTTTTAATTTTCTCATAAACCTTTGAACAAATGGCAACCTTTAAGCACTAAGTTAGGACGACCGGATGGCTAAAGTGGTTAGAGAACCTGACTACGAAGTTTGAGGTCCTGGGTTCGAATCCCGGCCGGGCAGATATTTGTGTGAATAACACGAATGTTTGTTCTCGGGTCTTGGATGTTTAATATGTATTTAAGTATGTATTTATCTATATAAGTATGTTTATCCGTTGCCTAGTATCCATAGTACAAGCTTTGCTTAGTTTGGGACTAGGTCAATTGGTGTCAAAATGTCCCATGATATTTATTTATTTATTTTATTCAGCATACAAATCCAAAAAAAAAACCCTCCACCCTCTTCAAGGCTTGAGTGATTAGGCTGTTACTGAACCAGTGAGATACACCTTTGGCCTCATCTGCACTTTACATCAGGCGAGATAGGGGTCAATCACGGTCAGTTTTAATGTAATGATGTGGTGATGATGATGATGATGATTATTGGAGGTATTTCCGTTTCACTATCAACAAACAAACGGAAACGCAAGACAAGAATGGCGGACATTCCGAGCCTTTGTAAATGAAGATGTTGGAAGTAATTTAAAACGCATTGCAGGCGTAACCATAAATTTATGGAGCAATTTCCGAGCCCTGAGTATGAACTTTACTCAAAGGTGAAGGTCCGCGAATAATTTAGTCATAGGATGCAAGGTTGAATTATTTCATTAGTTTGTGAGACGGCTGTTTGAGTTGGAGAAGTTTCTTGCTTTTGAGGGCGTACGCATCAAAGGTAGCTGCATACTTTTGATGTCGTTTTACAGCAACGTACTTAACGCCATACAAAATTGACAAATGTGCTAATACGACAAAGTAAAAAAGCGTTCCGCCACTTTTGATGCTAACTGTACCGTGGGTGCTGTAGCCAACGGCGGTTATGAAGTAAATCCTGACACATTGCAACTACAAGTGTCTGAGTATTGACAATGTGAACCATTGGAAATAGTTATTTGTGTCACAAGGGAGCAAAATGGTGTATTTACGGCGAGGGCGTACATTGAATCCAGAATGTAGCGAAGGATTCTACAATAGAATCCTGAGCGTAACGAGGGATTCTAAAGTAGAATCCTGAGCGTAATGAGGGATTCAAGTGTTAACGCCCAAGATGAAAATATTTTGCTCCAGAGTGGCTCATACAACTTTTCACACCGAGCATTAAGAAACTTGAAAAAAACAAATTCTAAATATTATTAAAGAACAACCAGCATAGAACATGGCGTGGCTTTACAATTATCAACTTCAAAAAATTGCATTTGCAATAAAATACTTAGAAAAGCCTTGAACAGAAAAGTTTCACTTTGCTCCCTCTCGTCAGGGAGGAAAAGTTACTTTTCTGAAGGAGAGGTGTGAAAAAACTATTATGTCGCACGCAACAAGTAAGCATTGCATTTTGTCTATTCACATCTTGTCAATATTCAGAAACTTCATAGTTGTGCAATGTGTCAGTTGCAGAACACTAAAAAAGGCAGTAAAACTTTAAAAAGTTTCCGGAAACTTTCACGACAATTTACAAGAAGTTTTCATTCATAGTTATAAATACGACAGTCAGTCTGTCTGTAACGGTTAAACCACTGAACCGATATAAGTCATCATCATCATCATAGGATAGGACGTCCACTGACATAGGCCTCCCCCATAGACCTGCAGTTGCCTCGGTTGGAAGCGGCTTGCATCCACCGTGAACCCGCGACTTTAACCAGGTCATCAGTCCATCTTGTTGGTGGACGTCCTACGCTACGCTTGCCGATCCGCGGTCTCCACTCGAGAACCTTTCGGCACAAAACACAGATAGTTCAGAAATCAATCTCCTGTATGTAGGTACTTCACTTTTCATACCTACCTACGCTCGGCGGTCGCTCTAAGGTTGTCAACTATGGCTTAGGCACTTGTCCCACCGCCAACGATGAGCGAGAAGCGAGCAGAGCGAGTAACTAGAAACGAGTGGGCGAGCAGTGAAAAGCGAGTGTTCGAGCACGACGGGCGATTACTCGCTCCACTCGCTCGAGCCGGCGGCCGCCAAGCTAAGGCACTTGTCCCACCGCCGACGATGAGCGAGAAGCGAGTAGAGCGAGTAACTAGAAAAGAGTGGGCGAGCAGCGAGAAGCGAGTGTAGTTTTGTCGCTCGACTGCAAGCGAGTGTTCGCGTGCGACGGGCGATTACTCGCTCCACTCGACTGGCTCGTGCGGGGCGCCGCCGAGCTGACATCGCTGAGCGAGTATCTATAGCTCAGCGAGTTTTATAGCTCTTGTCGCTGCGACAAAACATGTAAGAGCGAGTTCTCGCGGCAGTGTGAACCGCCAGCGATCAACTATTAATGTATGTGTCTCTTTTACTCACACAGGATCTTATATTCTTTTGTTCGTTTCTTAAGCGAGAAAATAGTCGATAGCCAATCGTTTCCTCGCCGGCGGTGAGACAACTCCCTTATGCACCAAAAAACTTTACAATTGTGGTAGTGGCACTCGTATCTAGTTGTTTGATTTATTGTTGAGAATGAAACGGGTTAAATGGAAACATAAATTAATAACTAAAATATTTTTAATTTTAATGTCCATCCCAGCCTATATACGTCCCACTGCTGGGCAGAGGCCTCCTCTCAGAACAAGAGGGCTTGGGCCATAGTTCCACGCGGGCCCAGTGCGGATTGGGAACTTCACACGCACCATTGAATTGCTTCGCAATTTGTGCAGGTTTCCTCACGATGTTTTCCTTCACCGCAAAGCTCGTGGTAAATTTCAAATGTAACTCCGCACATGAATATCGAAAAACTCAGAGGTGCGAGCCGGGGTTTGAACCCACGACCCTCTGCATGAGAGGCGATAGGTCAAACCACTAGGCCACCACGGCTTCCACTAGGCCACCACGGCTTAATTTTAATGTCATTGTTATATTATAAATTTGCCACAGAAAATATCTTGCGACGATTTCGTTATTGGCTAAATTCACGATTATTCAATTTAAACAACCGTCCACTGAACAGTTACTTATACCTAATTACTTTTTTTGTTGCTCCATTATTGCACAGACGCAACGCGTGTCTCAAGCTGATGGCACTCGTGCTCGCACTGGTCCTAACCTAACCTAATCTAACCCATCAATAAGATCTTGAGCTCTGGTTACAAAATATTAACGGCGTTTTTCCCGTCTAAACCAATCACGAAACGTTAATCGAGTAAAATTGGTTCAGTAACTCGATTCCATGACGGTGGCAATCCAGTTTTGTTTTAAATATCTGTAGTAAGAATAGAGAATTTTCCGGCAAAATATAGCGTCGATATTGCAAATGTTAAAACGGATAATTTAATGCTGTCTGTATCGGAATTTTTTAGTTGTCGATATTAGCTTGTCAGTTTTTTTATGACTTTTCGTTAGATATTTTTAAAATATACCGAATAAAATATGTTATATGATACGGCCAAGTGCGAGTCGGTCTCGCGCACCAAGGGCTGCTTTGGAAATTTGTAAAATACAGGGTGTATGCCGCAAGTATCACTGTAAAAATTACAATTACAAGACGATCCTTAAATGCCGTCACCAAAATATTAAAAATAAAATCCAGCCGTAGAACAAAGTGGAAGAATAATAAAGAAGAAGAGAAGGTATAAGAAGATGTTTCCATACAACATCGAAGTCAACCGACCTAAAGCCAGTTTGAAATTGCTGTTGCTTCAAAAATACATATAAGTTTTATTCAGAAACGTGCAATTTTTGGGATCGCCACAAAAAAATAAACCGCCTACAGCCAATCACAAAATATCGTCGAATTTACTAAACCACTTTTTTAGCTTCGCATTCCATTGTTTAACTAGAGCAGAGGGGCTACTACGAAACTCGCAAATCGGAGTTCGTATCGCACCGTCCCTTTCACTCGCTTATTAAATGACATAAGCGTCAGCGGGACGGAAACATACGAAGTTCGAGTTTTGCACTTCGTGGTATACGGGCAGGCGTTTACAACCTTTTGGTTTCAACGGCACACTTTTCGTTCATCAAAGTCTCACGGCACACCAGTAAAAATAGGAAAGTGCGAGTCGGACTGGCGCGTAGAGGGTTTCTTCCGCTCCATTACCATAACAACCTGAGAACACGAATTGCACACGCCACTCGTCAGTTGTTTTCGTACAATTTTGTCATTAAAATAGCTTCATGATTTCATTGCAGCATACACTTCGTGGCAACCGCAGCACCCCTGAAAGTATACTCACAGAAGCACACTGATGTGCCGCGACAGACCGGTTGAAAACGTCTGAACTAGAGTGACCAGAGGCAGTATTGCCTAAGCGTTTCTGACAGTTTTTGTATGTGAAGTTTTGTCATTTGATTGCGATCGCGGGCGTCAGAAACGTTAGGCAATACGGCCTCAGGTATGAGTTCCGTTCCGTCCGTTTATCTGTCGCAGGGCTCTATGTGAGGGTCAGGTGTGTGTGTGTGTGTGTGTGTGTGTGTGTGTGTGTGTGTGTGTGTGTGTGTGTGTGTGTGTGTGCGTGTGTGTGTGTGTTGTGTGTGTGGGTGCGTGCGTGCGTGCGTGCGTGCGTGCGTGCGTGTGTGTGTGTGTGTGTGTGTGTATTTATTTAATATTTAGTACAAGCCGTCTCCTCAGTGGTTTGGGTTCTTACCTTATTAATGGACCCATACCACTGTATTATTTATGTAATTTTTATTAAGTACTTTTATTAATTACTCAGTTTTATTAGCTTTTGTAGTCAGGATAATTGTTATTATTATAAATTTTGTTTGAAGAAAAAAACTGTCAAGTTTCTTGGCCATGTTGACTCCAAAATTATTATTCTGTGTTAAGGTACTTTTAGTGTATGAGAGCAACTCATTATGCCACCGCTTTTCCTTTTCTTAAAATAATTATAATTATTTTCTCTGATTCTGTTTATCGCTTCTAATTAACACCTGGTTACGAAATGAGGTTATTGAGTAGGTTGTTTTAATTACCTATTTGGGTAATTACATGTCGCTTATATGTGTGTTACAAACACAAACGATGATGCTGTAATTTTTTTAACTATTGTTGTGTCATTAATTAAAATAAATTGACATACTTACCTACATAAATTGTGTAATAAAATGTGAACATTTCTTACGATATTTATTTAATGATCTGTTGTTAAAATAGTTTATTTATAAAAAACCGGCCAAGTGCGAATCGGACTCGCGCACCGAGGGTTCCGTACAAACCTGTAGGTAGTAACTTTAAAATTATTAAAAAATATATATCATATGATGTAACTAAAAATTTACGGTTTTCGCAATTTTTCCTTTATCTGTGCTATAAGACGTTGCTTCGTACCAAATTTCAAGATTCTGAGTTCACGGGAAGTACCCTGTAGGTTTTGATTCCCTTGCGAGTTTCGAAAATTTGCGGAAATTTGCAGCATAAACGGCTGTATCTTTTGATTGCGTTGGATTAGAAGTTTGATTTTTTCACAGCTCCAAGGGACAGTAGACCTGAGTATTTGATGTAAATTTCAGCTTGATACCTAAATGCGTTCCTGAAAAAAAGAGTCTTGACAGACAGACGGACGGACAACAAAGTGATCCTATAAGGGTTGCGTACCTCTATAAGGGTTCCGTTTTTCCTTTTGAGGTACAGAACCCTAAAAATAGATTATAATTGTGCACAAAAATTCTCTGCTTGAGAGGTTGATCAAACCACTAGGCTACTACAGCTTCTTCACTTTGTTTTCTTCTTCTTTTAGACCATTAAAACAACAATACCATCGAACACATTATCTTCCATCGTTATTGTCAGTCAACCAGAACAGAAGGCTTCAAAGAGTAAATTACTTCAGACTGTCACAGCCTCCGCCCCAGTTATTGTCCGCATTCACATTTGAATACTTCATGAAATTCAATCCGTACGAGGCGACAATGTGACGTTTAGCAAACATCGCTTCTATTTCAAATGGTGCGTGAGCGGAGCGACAAGCGGAGCGGGAAGCGGCGCGGAGAAAATGTAGGAGGGTATTTAATTTTGATAAGGAGATCCTATTGAGGAAGTGGCGCTGGATCGGACACGTGTTGCGGAGACCCGATGCTCATCTCGCCAAGCAAGCGCTGGAGTGGCAAGCTGCTGGTAGTAGGAGGCCAGGCCGACCCCGAATCACCTGGAGACGGTCGGTTGAGAAGGAGATCTCCCTAATTGGGTACCAGTGGCGAGACCTAGAAGCCACAGCACAGGACCGTGACGCATGGAAGTCCCTACTGCGAGCCCTATGTCCCTGCTGAGGGACAACAGGAATTCATCATCATCATCACTAATTGAAAAATTTGAATAGTCCGTCTCCTGCCAACTTTATACGATAGGCACTAGGATCTTGCCCTTCGTTAGAAACGATTCTAACCTTTTATATAGTTATAGGTATCATAATGTAAACGTGAGTAGTATTATGTAGTTTGTACACAGTCGCCATCGCCACTCCAGCGAATTTATAAATAATATTTTTTAATTTAGTATTATAACGCACGTAAAAAGAGCTCTGGGTGGCGAGTGGAGAGGATATGTTTGTGGATATGTTTAAGGATATGTTTGTGTTTCGGCGTGGAGAGTAAGACAGCCGGTGAAATAACTGGCACTTGAGGTATCCCATCTTAGACCTCTAGGTTGGCAACGCATCTGCAATCCCCCTGGTGTTGCAGGTGTCTGTGGGCGGTGGTAATCTCTTACCATCAGGAGACCCACTTGCTCGTCTGCCATCCAGTCGAATAAAAAAAAATCTGTCAACTAACAAGCCAATGGCGTGACGGCCGCGCGCGCGCTCCTACGCCCCATTCCGCGTCCCCCACTGCTTCGCCGCCAATTTGGTCCGTACTTCGCTAACTGCGCAGGTATAACGCCAGGAGCTCTTTTTACGTGCGTTGATTTGTCCTCAGAATACACTCTTTTGGAGTCGCTACCTCTAGCCCCTTACACCGGCCCACCCTCATGAATATTGGAAGCATCAGCCTTTCAATATTCCATTTCGCAGAGAGTTCGGAGATAATTTGTTGTAAAATGCCAGTTTTTGAACTTCCCAGTTCCATAGCATTGTTTTCTGAGCAAACACTGTGTTTATTGCATGAACATGTAGGTGAACGTTGGGCGGGTGTTCAAATATTTTTGAAGGGGTGGCGGTGGCTTACTCAAGTTTATATGGAATGATTTCGTCTGAAATCATTGTATTATTTCAGAAAAATTATTTTACTGTTGTATTTTCGGGGTTAGAATGCCATTAGCAAACCCGAATGTGGTGGGGGTTTTGGAAAGGCTTTTGGTTCGACAGTTGACAAAAATAATAGGTGTTATGAACGCATCTGTACCTGAGTAGTACTCACTAATGAACAACAAGGATTTAATGCTTTATAGCTCACCATTCATGAACTTTACTAGTTAATATCATCAATTATCTGAACATTAGTGTTATTAGTTTTAAAAAAATAGGATTCGTTTATTAAAATTTGAGTTAACGAAAAAAAACATAAAGGTCACAGGTCGTTACAGGCATCCGGCACCCGACCAGCACGGCCTCGCCTCGAGCAGTTAGTATTCTTCATTATGGATTTATATGGGTATGCGCTCACTACATCAACTCCGTAGCGTCACCGGATCGCCTCACTCGCGAGCGCCGCGCGCGGACGGCGAGTGGACCACTCGGTGACAGCCCGCTGCTCGCCGCCATAGTGACTACTAGGAAATTCGCGGAGCACGCGAGGTCCACTCGTTGTCAACGCGCCGTCCGCGTGTGGACCACCTGTCGACAACGAGTGGACGCCGAAAGTCGAGGCGGTGCTGGGCGGGTGCCGGGTGGTTCTAATGAGCTGTGACCTTTAATGGGGCTTTTTCATGACTGTCACACTACGAGTACTTACCCAGCTTTCAGTAAAGCAGCCAGCCAATGGTGCGTATTTGCGATTGTAGCAAATACATACCTGAAAAATAAATAAAACCTATTAATTATTGTTCACTTGCGACACAGCCTGTACATAATCAAAACAGTAATTAATAGTAATTTGGTGAACTTGAACAAAACTCTACAGAAGTTTGAAGTTAATGTCACTTTTCAATACTTTGGAGGTAAAATTCTCCCAATATTATGGTATTATTGGGCAGCTTGGAAAATTTACGTGTGTGTTATTCTACTCTAACATATATCAAAATTGGAAAAGTAGGTACAGGCCAAACGGAGATGGTACTCGACCTTAAACAATGCTTGTTTAATTAATTATTATCTGTGGAGACGAGTTGGGTTCTTGCCGGATTCTTCTCAACAGAGGCTTTTCCGAACCGGTGGTAGATTTATTTTGACATTCATAAGTGCTTGTTATAGCCTAAATTGAATAAAGATATTTTGACTTTTCTTTGAATGACAACACATACAGTCTAAATCAATCTAGACTGACTTTATTCATTTACCCACACATAACAATATTCTATTCTACAATGCTGACCACCGGTAGCCAAGTATCTAAAACACTCTGAAAGGTATATGGGATCAGAAGGGTTAAAAATAATATTGAAAAATAAAATCTACTCGCTAATCTGATCTCTCAACAATGGCGGCAGCCATTGTTTTCAGGATACGAGCCCTTTTTCACACAAAAATAAGTGGTCAAGTCATCGAAACAAGTTTTTGTTCCGAGGAAGCTATAAAACCAGTAACCATATCCAATAAAATAGGCCTTCATTATTTTTACGACGTACTCTTGCTACGTAACACGCAAAGGCGTGGATTATATTACTTGGTTGCAAGGGTAATTTGGGAATAATATATAGCACTAAACAATGAAAAATAAATAGGTCATCATCATCATCATGTCAGCCGAAAGACGTCCACTGCTGGACATAGGCCTCCCCCAAGGCTTTCTACTCAGACCGGTCTTGTGCTTTCCGCATCCCCCACGATCCCGCGATCGTCGCTCCATCTTGTTAGAGGCCTACCGACAGCTCGTCTCTCGGTCCGCGGACGCCATTCGAGAACCTTTTGACCCCATCGGCCATCAGTCCTGCGAGCATGTGCCCCGCCCATTGCCACTTCAGTTTCGCAATTCTTCGGGCTATGTCGGTAACCTTAGTTCTACTGCGGATATCATAATTTCTAATTCTATCCCGCAGAGAAATCCCGAGCATAGCCCTCTCCATAGCCCTTGAGTGACTTTGAGCTTCCTCATGAGGCCCATCGTTGGCGCCCTCGTCTCAGATACGTATGTCATCACTGGCAACACACACTGGTCAGAGACTTACGGCAATACGGTATTTGACAACTCCTGATTTTGCCATATCTTAATATTATTATGAAATTATAGATATACAGATAGTGTTTAGCGAAGAGAAAATTTAAATCGGTTGAAAATTGGATTTATAGTGATTTTTTGAAAAATCTATATACCTGTCTCTTTCTCAAAAGCTTTTCTCTATGCAGCAAGTATGGCGGTACTGGCGTGTGACGTCACATGCCAGTATGTCTTTCTCTGTCTAATCTTGAATTTCAAACCTTTATAACTCTGTTATTTGTAAAGGTAGCTTAAAAATTGTTTTTCTATTCGATAACAGGCATTGTGTAGTTTTAATTTATAAAACATATACAAAATAGTCAAATACCGTATTGGTTAACTGGCGACATTGCGAAAGATTTTTAAAGATTTAAAGATTTTTATTGAACATACAAACATGGTTATTTAAACAGAAAGTTCGTAAGCAGCTGCATTAGTATAAACTGAGTCGTAGCTGTTTACAGATGCGGGAAACCGGTGGATGTAGGCGGTAAGCTTTCGTCCATTTTGGCTTTCTTAGGGCCTTTGTTCAAAAGTGAATGTCTTCCAACAGATGAAACAGATGGTTGGTAACGATGATGAATCCTATTATTTTAATAAAAAGAGATTAAGGAGCTGTTTCACCAATCCATTGATTAGTCTTAACTGACGGTTAAATGTGATGCCTTCTCCGTCTATTCGAACAAAACAAACAGAGACGGCATCACATTTAACCGTCAATTAAGACTAATCAATGGATGGTGAAACAGCCCCTAAATGTCGTGTCTAAAAATTAGAGGCCATAGGTAAAACCATTAGGCCAACAAAGCTTTTAACTATTAAAACGACCAAACTACCAAATAGAGTTAATTGGAAATATAAAATTAGACGACAAATAACAAGCAGGCAGGCGGCAAGGCAAACCGAGGCGAAGATGGCGGGATGTGGACGCGGAACAGCGAGAGTGGCGTAATGTAGCTCTGAATAGGGAGATGTGCAAGTCAAGAAGAGAGGCATTTGCCCACCAGTGGGATACAGTTATAGGCTTAATATATTAATAATATACATTAGAACTATATGAAGAAAAGACTCCTAATGACCAACACTGGAGCGTATGTACCTATGTCAAACTGTGCTTTCATAAAATAAAGAAAAATGTAAAATAAACATTATTGAAAACCGGGCGGATTATCGTTTACGTTCACAAAAATTCTCAATTAATTTGCAAATTGCTATGGTATGGTGAACAGGTATTATTTACATATAAACGGGTTTCGTAATGACAGTAATGGCGTGACTAGCGACAATAATGGCCGAGTATGGGAGGCAAACTATAACATTTTTGGTTGATATGTCAGTTTTAATCACTATTGCTGTTTGGGTAAGGCTGGGTCAAATTAAGCAATAGTAGAATGGGTGAGTAAAATATAACTTGGAAAAGTCGAAAAACTTCCACCACTTTTCCAGTTCTTTACTTTTTATGGTTCATGTTTCGCTTCGGAAATTAAATTATTTAATACTAGCCTGTTGCCCGCGACTCTGTCTGCGTAGAATATGTTTACCGCTATCCCGTGGGAATCATGCAATTTTCCGGGATAAAAACTATGTCCTTCCCCGAGGCTCAAACGATCTGTATACTGAATTTCATCTAAATCGGTTCAGCGGTTGAAAGGGAAAAGCAGACAGACAGACAGAGGTACTTTCACATTTATAATATTAAGTAGGGAAGTAGGGATCATTCAGTACCTATTATAAGTGGCGTGAAAATGAAAAGGCCTTACCCAGCGGTGGATGGATGTGGGCTGATCATAAAAACTTCGTGACAATTTATTTCTGCCTTTTTCATTAAATAATAAATAAATATCACGGGACAATTCACATCAATTGACCTAGTCCCAAAGTAAGCTTAGCAAAGCTTGTGTTATAATTATATAGATAGATACATTACATTACTACATTACACTATTACATTATTACATTATTGTACTTAGCACTTGGAAATGTTACTATTTTTTCATCACACTTGCTCATAAACAGTGTCATAACATGCAGGCTACCTTGGTTGCAACCCCCCAAATAAAACCCTCGACCTTAATGTGCTTGTCATGAAACCCGTGGTCGGTAAATGAGTCATTGCCCGTACACATTTTCTTGCCATGAAGCCCAAGGTCGGTAAATGAGTCAGTGCCCGTACTGATGGCGCTGCGCGCGCTCTTACTGCAGGACTACATGGACCACCACATGCACACGCACGTTGCGGCGCATGCCGAGGGAGGTAGAGGGCGACGTTGCCAAGAGCACAGCCTAAGGTATCGCCAATATTTGGAACAATTATATTTTTTCTTTTACAAATATAAAATTTTACTTGCAAATGTGATGAAAAACATTGTATGTCGCACGGGCGGTACTAGAATTACGAACATCGACTCATTAAAGCCCTCAGTCTTCGACTTCGGGCTTCTAATTGACTCTCGTTCGTAATTCCTTATTTACCGCCCTTAAGACACAATGTACTATTCTTTGATTTTTTTAAGCCAAAGCTGCATGACATAATGCAGATATGGGACGGATACCAGATGTATTAGTTCCATGGAACAGCCGCAGCTTTGCTTTTAACTTGAAACGCTACGAGAGCCGTCTACTAAATAACTCGCAGCTGTTTCCGTGCTCCTAAGTACAAGCAGAATTTATCTCTGCAGTTTTTACGAAAATAATTACACTTTTCACTTCTAAGTTAGTTTAGATAAAATTTAAGCAATGAATAAAGTAGATTAGTGTCCCGCTCAAGGACACTCTTTCCCGGCCCGGATAATACCGGGATGGAAATACCGACCCTGTTTTTCGTGTACACGCCCATGGAAGCTCCAGTCAGTTTCTATGCGTGTACAAAA
This sequence comes from Choristoneura fumiferana, assembly GCF_025370935.1. NCBI lineage: Eukaryota > Metazoa > Arthropoda > Insecta > Lepidoptera > Tortricidae > Choristoneura > Choristoneura fumiferana. Next base: position 1,059,038 of record NC_133486.1, read on the forward strand.
AAAGGGCTATTTCCATGTCGGTGTTATCCGGGCCGGTAAAGAGTGTCGCCCATAACAACACATTGTACTAATTATTTTTAAATTTCGAATTTCAATTTGGCGGCGTTCGAAGTCTTCGCGGCCAGTACTTTTTTTATTAATAGTACATTACTGCAGAGGCCGGGAAAGAAAGGCTTTCAGGCCGAGTATGTATATATCCCAGCCGGATAGGTATACGAGGCTGGTAATTGTTGGCACGCCGGGGCTTGTATAGTGCTTTTCTCAATTACGCACTGAAATAAATAAAAACTCCTAGAAATCAATGTTTTATTCGCATTAGGTAACAACTAAAATTGTACCACACTTAAATTATAACTACCATGTATATAAGTGTTTATTCCATCAACATAGATTTTTAAAACGTTAAAAAAATCCCAAAAAAAAAAAAATTACTATAAAACGTGTAGATATTTTACATACTACATACTCGTATAAATCCCTATGCTATCAACAGGGAAAGCCTTTATTGAATGACGAGCTACAACCAACCTCCAGTGCTTTGCGTAAGGAAAAAATACATTCATACAAGTTTACTGGAAGACGCAATTCCCGTGGGAAAACAACGAAATGAGGTTCATGCGACGAAACGCGTCATTACGTCAAAGCATAGCACACAGTTTGGGAACAATATGATAAGTCGTGCACTATCTGTATTTACATAATCCCACTATTATTATAAATGTGAAAGTTTGTATGTGTGTTAGTGAAAACAGCTGGACAGATTTGGTTGAAATTTGGTATTTAGATCTAACTGGACATCTAAAATAACACATAGGTTATTGATATTCCAACGGGATCAAGATAAAATCTCAGGACATCACGAAAGTCGTCACGAGGGCTCGCTGCCCAAGTGACGATCCCTACCACTCTGACAAGAGTAGCAACTATAGGCTCACAGACGCTAAGAAAAATCTTAGGACCTACGCTAGCTGACGCGGTAAACACGGAGCGGGTGGACGCCTATTGAAAAATAGTATGAGGAGCGCTAACTGCGTACGTTGCGTGCGACGGATTCTACCAGAGGCGCTACTGCGAAACTCGAAAATTGAAGTTCATATCGCACCGTCCCTTTCACTCGCGTATTATGACACAAGCGTCAGCGGGACGGCAACATACTAGGTTCGAGTTTTGCACCTCGTAGTACAGGGCCTGCACTTGCGCCCAAAGACGTAAAGTGGAGGTGTTTTTTTATTGATAAACTCTATAGTGTGGGGTGTTGTTGGATAGGTATTTTTAAACCATTGGGGGGTTGCTAAGACGATTTTTCTGTTCAGTGATCGGTTTGCGAAATATTCAACTTGAAAGTGCAAATTTTCATTAAAATCGAGCGTCCGTGGAAAATTTTGAAAAAAATATAGCGGCTAAGATTGCTTGAGAATTATTAGTAGTTTTAGAGTAAATAGCAGTCTAAGGTAAAACATATAACTAAACTTGGAAGATTCCGTACACAATACGAATCCTTAGAAAAATATTATTTCAGTTTTTCATAATGGCTATAGGATTATCCTGGGCGTGTACAACACGCTCTTGGCCGGTTTTTAAAACGGTACCGTTCAACGGAACAGTATGAAAATTCGAACAGATAAATCAAAACGGATCAATTAAGCCCACGCCTTCGGAGCTAAAATGAAGATCGCTACGATAAACTGTAGTATGTGTGGTGTAAGAATTAAAGATTCCAAGAGAGACCGATCGAAAGATGCTGTTTAACTGTAGGATTTTTCATAACATCTGTGAACTACGTAGTAGATATCAATGAACTACAACCTTTCAAGATTTACTTCACTAAATCTGAGTCTTACTTTAATCGTATGTTTAAGTAAGTGCTCTTATCATTAACCTAAATTTCACGCAGACATCCTCAATCTCATCACAGATACGGGTTTAAATACCTATTTAGTTATTAAATACTTTGACATGGAAGTGCGTGGAAATTTCCTAAGGCGTTTAAATTTATGAACTTGAAGCCGCTTGGAATATTCATTAAAGACATGTTACCTAATAGAACATGGATGCTCAAACTTTGGGACCGTGAAACTTATCTAGTGTTATCGTATTTATTAATTAATTTTTATTATGAGAGGGAGGAAAACGAGCAAGTGGGTCATTTGATGGGAAATGATCACAACTGCCCATGAGTACCAACTACTATAGTAATATTATCTAACCTAAAATATCATCCAAACAAATATAATTAACGAGAAAAGTTTGTAGTCCTGTTTGTAATTGATAAACTGACAGGCTATTGACCCGGTTTTGTCTTTTTTTTACCTAAAATGTGTTAAGAAAACCTTTTAAGTACAATAATTTCAAAACTCACATTAAGGCATTAATTACTAATATGATACAAGTGGATAAAAATTGTTTTATTTGAAAAAAATAAATTTTGTATGTAAGGTGAGTTACAGGTTACAGGAGACAATCTCCATACAAAACTTTTTTTTTTTTATTCGACTGGATGGCAAACGAGCAAGTGGGTCTCCTGATGGTAAGAGATCACCACCGCTCATAAACATCTGCAACGCCAGGGGTATTGCAGATGCGTTGCCAACCTAGAGGCCCAAGATGGGATACCTCAGGTGCCAGTTATTTCACCGGCTGTCTTACTCTCCACGCCGAAACACAACAGTGCAAGCACTGCTGCTTCACGGCAGGATTAGCGAGCAAGATGGTGGTAGCAATCCGGGCGGACCTTGCACAAGGTCCTACCACACTTTCGTATTCCAATGTTGATACTGTGCAAAATTAAAAACTGAGTTCCAACTGTTTAGCAGTAAAACATGTGTGACAGACAACACCCAAACAAAGAGACGGACATGTGACTGACAACAAGGTTCCGTTTGGAATCATAGAGTACGGAACCCTACAAAGTTGCGACCTCCCCGTAGGTAACCTGTTTCTGAGTAAATGGACTAAAATTACACCGTCTCGAAATAAAAATTCAAGATCTATGTCTCGAGTTGCGACGCTTCTTAAGTTTAGTACCACTGGGCATCGTGACGTACAGTTTGGGTACCGCTGTAAAATATACTCTTATTAATATAGCTAATATATTACACTGAGCCAGACGGTTTTTAAAATTTACCACGAAATTTTGTATGAATGTCACATTTTTATTTTAAAAAGTGGAAAAAGAAATAAAAATGAAATATTTGAAAGTAATTTTATAGTATTATAAGCACAGTCGACTATAAATAATGGTAATTAGAACGATTTATTCTAATCCTTCATATGGAATACAAATAATGGTTAGGTCTGGCCAACTGTCAATATTTTTATGAGCTTTACTAACCTTTTAGATTAGGTACTAACAATTGTGTCAAATAGTTACATGAAATAAATGAATTTTATTTAAATTAATTGATAATTTCAATATATTATATTGTAAGTAATTTCCTTTTGACATTTATATTATATGTTGGTGTGCTAAATACCTCCCGTCTTACCTATTATGTTACGGAGCCTTAGTTAGAAGTCGCATCTGCATAGATTTTAACATAGATTAGCATAATTGGTGTGTATTCTATATTGATTTTGCATTTGTATTAAATTTAAGTTTTTAAAAGGACTCGACTTGTTTTTCTTGTGGTAATAAAGGGTTAACATCAAGAGTATTTTAAATACAACTACATTTTTAACACAGTAGATTTGCTATTTGATGTAAAGGATCGCCAATGTGGATAGGAATTATTTCCAACGATTCCATGACGTAATCATTAATTTTACTATACGCCTTAAATAATAATGTCTTCTTGACAATAGGTTTCAATTTTGTATCGGTTCAATTAGTGATGTTACTAAATTTTAATATGCACGTGAACCCTTATTATTATTACTAACATAGGTATAAGATTTTGTAACTTATAACAGGCCTATGTCCGACAGTGGACGTCCTACGGCTGAGAAGATGATGATGATGATGAACTAATAACATGGACTACGTAATTGTCTGAATAAAGATTATTATTTATTATTATTATTAAGTGGTAGTAAGCAGTGCTTCACGAATTAATAAATGCTAAAATATTTGTTTACCTTGATCACAAATTCTGAGTCGATTACATGAAGTTACTCATAGCTCTTGCCTTACTGTTCTAATAAAATACTGCGGAGCTAAGGGTAGACCCTTTTTTAAGTAAAATAAGACTATGTTCCCAGCAAAATCGGAAGTAAAGGTCTCGATATATTGTGTATTGAGCTATGCAAATACAAAAGAGTTGATAAAACGGGGGTAGACGGTAAGAGACTGGCAAATGAATATAGTAAAGGGACTGGTAAGAAAAAAGGATATGAGACCAAAGGTAATTTCAGGAACAAAAAAGAGGAACAATTTTTCAGACTTTTTTTAAGAATTTGGGATACTCGGATTTTAAGACATTCATGAGTGCTTGTTACAGCCTAAATTGAATAAAGGTATTGTCTTGACTTTGATCCAATGAAGGCTATCGCGTATGAATTCACCGCTAGAGGCGCTAGTGTAGCGTGAGGTTCCGAAATGTCAAATCTCATAGTTATTGGGTGAGCTACGCGGACTGAAATTAATTATAGCAATTATGCGTTACGGGGCAATGAATGTCTGTGTTTTGAGACAGTTTTGTCTTTGGTTGGTGTGTTTTGCTAAGTCAGGAATTCTACTTCATTTTTAACTCTACACTCATGATTTGTATTTGGCAGTTACGCTTTGACGTTTTTAGAAGAATATCACACAGTGACAGCAAACCGGCCAGTATTAAATAATCGAAATAGTATGCAACCTCGCTAAAATATTTAATTGGCGCCTGTTGCAGTCGTAACTTTTAGACTGGACACAATAAAAAAGGGATTTAAAAACCAAAAACACAACCTAATTTAAAAACATAGTGTAATCGATTCTACTCTCGATTCTGAGCAAACTACTTTCTGGTTTTCAGTTATTTAATTAACACCTTGTATAGGCTGAGATTACGAATAATGATGATTCTTTTTAAATTAATGTCAAATTGCTTTCATAATCATCATCATCGGCTTATATAGCAGTCCACTGCTGGACGTAGGACTCCCTAATGAGTGCTTTAGAAAAGCAAAAACTTTTATTTCGTGCCTAACTCACATCGGTACAGATTTCGATCAATCTATTCAGACATCAAACTTTCCTAAATTATTGAGATGGATTGTGAAAATATCAGTTAGAATTAAACTATAAACAAAACCTTTGGAGCTTTCATGTCAAAATAACAACAAATCAGCTAGATGTTACGCAGGTGAGAGTGGGCGAACGATCAATAAATTTTAAAGAAAAATTGCCGTGTGGTGTTACGGTGTTACAAAAATACCCGTAAAGCGAAAGGAGGGTTAAACGGTCGCTTATTCATTAAATAAATAGAAAAAAAGTCATTTCTTGCGACAGGAAAAAAAACACCTAACATAATAGAGACACAGCAGATTAAACGTAAATTTATAATAACCAATGTCGTCCAAACGGTAAAAAAATACATAAAAAAAATATAATTTTTCATTGATAGTGCAAACGCAAAGTATGTACAGTCTAAATACCACATACATAAAACACATACACATACGTAATATTTACCTCGACGTTTTGACCACATTACAGTGGCCGTGGTCACGAGTAAACTGAAGTTAGTATTCTTTGAATGAAGTGTGGGGTTTCAAGTCTGCTAGCAGCACGAGTCCTTCGAACTACCTGCACTTGATCATTTTTATTTGTCACACACAATATGGTATTTCACTATTTTGTATATGTTTTATAAATTAAAACTTCACAATGCCTGTTATCGAATAGAGAAACAATTTTTAAGCTACCTTTACAAATAACAAAGTTATAATGGTTTGAAATTCAAGATTAGACAGAGAAAGACATACTGGCATGTGACGTCACACGCCAGTACCGCCATACTTGCTGCATAGAGAAAAGCGTTTGAGAAAGAGACAGGTATACAGATTTTTCAAACAATCACAATAAATCCAATTTTCAACCGATTTAAATTTTCTCTTCGCTAAACACTATCTGTATATCTATATTTTCAAAATAATATTAAGATATGGCAAATTAAGGAGTTGTCAAATACCGTATTAAGGTGTAAGCTACTATCTAATCCGCTGGGTAGAGTCATGAATTTTGGCTAATGTCTATATAATGCAATGTTAATAAAAACCAGGATGTAATATTTGAGAATTCCCACGGAATTAAATTTCGAAGATTTCAATTCAATTGCTGGATTTGACAATTTATGCGTGTGAAGCCGCGAGTAAACTATAGTATTCTGTAAATTTACACTATAATAACGTCGTGTAATTTACATTAAACGGCTGGCAAGTACAGTCAGCAGCAAAAGTGGTTGAGCAGGTGTGAAGTTCAAAATGATCTAAACACTAAACACACTCTGCGAATCACAATCTGCGGCTCGGGGTTTCGGTCTGCGCTCCCCATAAGTGCCCCTGTGGCAGTGACGCCGACCAGCTAGGACATCACGGACTCTCTTGCCAAAAGAGCGCAGGCCGCTTCTCCAGACATGCTGCAGTTAATAACATTATACGCCGGTCCCTTGCCACCGTTGGCGCCTTCGCTACTTGAGCCCGCAGGTATTGCAAGAGACGTTGGTAAGAGACCGGATGGCATGAGTTGGATTCCATGGAAGATGGGTCGTGTGCTTGTGTGGGATGCTACTTGCTCTGACACGCTGGCTCCTTATCTCCATGGAACCCTCAACAGAGCCGATGCAGCATCCGAAGCGGCTGAACAGGCAAAATTATCCAAATACAGGGGTCTAAGCACCGAATATGACTGTCTCTTTCGGTGTCGAGAACTTTCGAAAAGGTCAGTTGACGTCACAGGTGACCGAAGAGCTGGCAGCTTTCTCGGACAAAGAATTAGCTATTCAAAGAGGAAACGCTGCCGGCATCTTCGGGACCTTGCCTAAGGGGTACTCTTTGAGTAATTTTATTTTAGTTTTCGGTTTTATTTTTATTTTATGTAAGTTTTTTAAGTCTAGGATAGTTTTTTTATTTTATTTAATGCTTATCATCTATTTTATTACAATAACACTCTCTTATTACCTAGTCAATAGAGCTGTGTGTAGATCATTTTGAGCACAGTAACCGCTCATCTACTTCTGCTGCTGACTGTACCAAGCTTGCTGCAAGATGGGTTTATTAATAAGTAATTGCTCTTTCGCCCAATTAAGGGAAAGACTTTAGTAGATCCATTAAATTTTTGATGATGTTTATGAAGGAAAGAAAAGTGTATTCTAAAGATGGTACAAAATTTTAAACACACTTTTTGCTGCCTTTACTACATTCATCATCATCATTATCTCAGCTGTAGGACGTCTATTGCTGGACATAGACCTCCCCCATAGACCTCCAGTTGCTTTTATTTGGTTGGCAGCGGCTTGCATCCACCTTGAACCCGCTGCTTTAACCAGTTACAGCAATTTCAGCAGTAGTAGTTGGTTTTACTACGTTATTTACCTCAAATTTGAAATACAGTGGACCATTTTTAATAATAGTAATTCGTTTTGAAACATTTTCACAAATTCTTTTGTAATGAAACATCTTTAAAGGCTGTATTTTTGTTGACTTTCATTAGGCTTCGTTTCCACCAGCCATGTGCGAGGACGTATAGAAACGCTTCTTTTACGCAGCCTTAGATTGTTGTTCAATTTATATCGTAGGTAGCTGAGCGACCGAGCTTCGCTTGAACTAAAACCCGCCTTTACCTAAATGATAGTGTGATTCTCTTAAATTTCGTACTCCGACAGGCACATCATGTTTGTTCTTTTGTTTACCTATTTATCACCTAATTGTATTTACCTATATTGAGGAAATAAATTCCGAGACCAGTTACCGTCGGTGGCGCCACACTCGAAGTTGTGCCTGAGTATGTATACCGTGGTCAGACTATACAACTCGGTAGAAACAGCTTCGAGAAAGAGGCTAATAGGCGAATACAGTTGGGCTGGGCTGGAAACTTAGGCATATCTTATCCCTCAGTGCCTAAAAACGAAAGTCTTCAACCAGTGCGTCCTACCAGTTTTAAACCTATGGAGCCGAAACGTAGACCTTGACTGCGGGGCTAATCCACAAATTCAAGGTCGCTCAGCGAGCTATGGCGAGAGCAATGCTAAGGGTTTCTTTGAAGGATAAAATCCGAAATCACATTAGCCGACAAAGAACGAAAGTCACCAACGTTGCTCAGAGAATTAGTTCGCTGAAGTGGCGCTGGGGTGCCCACGTCTGTTGCAGGACCGATGAACGGTGGAGTAGACGAGTCCTCGAATGGAGACCACGGACGGGAAAGCGTAGTGTAGGGCGTCCTGAGGCACGGTAGACGGACGACCTTAAGAGGGTCGCTGGCGGCGGATGGACGCGAGGGGCTGAAGACAAGAGTGTCGTGGCGCGCCATGGAAGAGGCCTTATGTCCAGCAGTGGACTGCTGTGGGCTGATGATGATGATGATGATGAAGAAATAAATGAATTTGAATTTGATAAGACCTTTGTTTTGCCCCCGAATCGTCCCACGTAACTCATCTACAGCGTTGGAGCTGTTTTCGAGATCTTCGAAATAAATAAATAGATCATTTTAATCCTTAGCTAAATTTAGACATCTATTCTCAAACAAGAGACTTACCTAACTACATTTACCAACGAAGCAATTCAAACAACAAACCAAGCCCTTTTATTTTGAGAGAAAGCTTGTGCCCTGTAGTGAAATAGAAATAGAAATAGAAAGTGAGTCGTATAGACCGACGAAATTCACAAATAGGTACTTAGAGAATATTTGAGATGTCATTTTATCATATAATCATTTGAGATGGTCAAAAGACATTGTACGAAACACCTATCTTAATGAATGCATTATCGCGTTGACTTAGAAGTTTACTTTTCACAGCTTCAGAAAATGTAAACTTGTATATATGGTTTAAATATCAACTCTGTGTTTTCAAGCGTTCCCGAGATAAAGGGTCTGGATAGACAGTTGCACGGAAGGGTGGACGAAGAACAAAGTGATCCTGAAAGGGTACGTTTCGCTTTTTCTTTTTGAGGTATAGAACCCAAAAAACCACAAATAGTATCGAAGGTTTACGCAAAAATCCCCAGAAATAACTTTGAAAGTATCACCTTTGTTTGTTGCCAAGAAATCTTGTATGACAAAAGGCACTTGCGTGTAATTTTTTCTCGAAAATATAAAAACAGCTGTATCGTATTTCAAAGGGAAGTTGGAACAGCTGCGGCCCGCGGTGTTTCAACTTTTTTAGCGAACTTACTATGAGAAGTGGTAAAGGTTTTTTGTATATTTTCAAACTACCAATGCTATGCCAAAAGTATTGCAAACAGGCAAAGTTTTGATCGTATTTGGCGCGGGGTTTCGAACTCTAGTAAAATTTTGTAGATTGCTTCATTTTACTTGCACACTTACTAGCTTTAGCTTTAGAGTTTGATCAGCTACTCGTAGATAAGTTTTTGCTTACAAGCTTTTGTGTAATTTGACGTGTTTGTTGTTGTTATTGGGTCAAATCTTGTAAGTTCATTTTTACTCATCGTGGTCGGATTGACTTGAAATTTGGTATACATATGTAAGTTAGATGACAATGCAATTACAGTCCACAAAAAGTACAGTCAGCAAAAAAAGTTATAGATAGTATTTAAATAGTAAGTAGCTTGTACAACAAGAGCATAAAACGAGCCATTTTATCCGAGACGTCCATATAGCCACCGGAGCCGGTACGTCGAGGGGAAAATGGGTTTAATGCTCGAGTTTTACGCTCTGCTTTTCACTTAGATTGCGAGAAAATGAAATAGCAACAATGTAAACAATTGTTCATTGTTATTACTTAAATTAAAAAATATGTAGAAACTTTTTCGATTGTGGCTGTTGCACCTTGGTCTTAGACGTTAGTCATTAGTCATAAAAAGACATTTTATGTCGCCTAGATCCAGCATAAACACGAACTTTATGAGCATGAGAAGTGAAAATGTAAATTTTAACATTTTAATGAAACATGCAACAATAATTCATCATTAGATTTGTATTAACAAGAAGTCGCATTACGGATGAGTTATCTTATCCTAAATACTTTAAAAGGACTAAAGCAACCATCAATGTAAAAGTAAATAAAGCTCCTCAATATCTCCACAAACAAGAAGAAACCACAAGAGATCATTATCATTTGCAACGTATATTTCAAACGGTCAGAAGAGAACAGACGTAACTTGAATTTTTCCGCGAAGGAAAGAGGACGGTATTCCGAAAGTGTCAAACACAAAATTGCCTTATCGATTTATGTGAGGTTATAACACTTCTGTTCAGGCGAGTTTATTTGAGTTTTTTTTATTTGGTTTTCTGCATCTGATCAAAACATTACGATTCTAAGCCCCTTAAGAAACTGGGACAAACTCGGCAAACGCGACAAAACATTTGCTGGAATCAAATTATGAATTCGATATTCAAAAAATCCCCTTGTAAAATCGTCTACAATATTTCCCCTTCACTGAGTTAGGGTTACAACAGGCTTCGTTCGTTTCGTTAGCAATATCCAATAAGATGTTTTTGAAGAAGGAAATAAAAAAATAATTAATGTACCTATAAAAGTTAAATCGTGCAAGATTGCATTACATTACGAGGCCGTAAAGCCAACGAGTTTGTAGTGGTCAATCGAGCGCCGCAATGTAATGCAACTTGCATTATTTTTTTTTGCAAGTCTAAACTCGGCTTTAGACTATCAGAAGATAATGAACACGTATTTTTTTTCTTTTTTCAGTCAAATAAAAATTACAAAAACCGGGTTTGGCCTGTAATACGAGCAAGTAATTAAAACATAGATCCAGAATTAATCTTCCTTTTTTCATACAAATTAAATACTACTATCAATGTACGCCAGCCTAGAACACAACTGACGTCGCCTGTCACCCTACAAACATCAAGCATTTTGCTTTACATTGCTTCTTCGAATAAACTTAAAAGTGTAATAAAAATTAAAAAACTAACTATTTTTAAAAATCGCTGAACTAATGTTGTTCAGTTTGAGGAGTATGATCTATGTTTTAATTATTTGCTCATATTACAGGCCACACCCGGTATAGCGCGTCAAAAATAATTCCGATCCGCATTAGCGATCCCTTCAAATAGCGAACCTACTGTGTTAAGAATAAAGTTGTGTTAAACACTTGTGATGTATACATATCATTTAATAATATTTGTAAATCTGTTTTAAAAAAAATATATGTACCTCGTTGAGTTTCTTGCCGGATTGTTCTCAGCAGAGGTTTTTTCGAACCGGTGGTAGATTTTTTCGACATTCATAAGTGCTTGTTATAGCCTAATTTGAATAAAGATATTTTGACTTTGACTTTTGACTTTGACTTTGAAAAGGTGGGAATGAATACTCATGAAGTCACACCGTGCTAAAGTGTCAAAAGTGGTATTTTAACTGCCTATATCTTCATACACCACCACAATCAACCATCCCAGCCTATATACGTCCCACTGCTGGGCACAGGCCTCCTCTCAGAACAAGAGGGCTTGGGCCATGGTTCCCACGCGGGCCCAGTGCGGATTGGGAACTCCACACGCGCCATTGAATTGCTTCGCAGGTTAGTCCAGGTTTCCTCACGATGTTTTCCTTCACCGCAAAGCTCGTGGTAAATTTCGAAAAACTCAGAGGTGCAAGCCGGTGTTTGAACCCGCGACCCTCTGCTTAAGAGGCGATAGGTCAAACCACTAGGCCACCATGGCTACGTAAAGTATAAACATCTTCAGCATTTTTGTTTAATTGGCAAAAGAAAAAATAAATGTCCAACTTTTGGACTTCTACCTGACGGATTAATAAGAATTTCTTTTAAACTAGCCCATTAAGCTATAAGACTTTTATAGTCCAATTAGCCTTTTGTCCGCAACGCAAAACCGTCCGCATAGAATTAATTTATCGCGGCCGGCGAAGTGCCAGAACCGATATGGCGGCGTTTCATGATAAGCCTAGGAATTTCATGATCTGCCTAAATTGGCCAAATCATGAAATGGCGGCGTATCATGATATGCCTAGGAATTTCATGATCTGCCTAAACGTCACTAGGCAAATAGTTAAACGGTGAGTTTTGAACGATATGGCGGTTGTCCCTTAGCCAATTCATGAAATGGCGGCATTTCACGATATGCCTAGGAATTTCGTGATCTGGCGGATTTTACGATCGGCCGCCGACATGTATACCGATTTCATCTATAAATCGGTTCAACAGTTTAGACTTTCGCATTTACAATATTAGTAGGATATACGGATTCCATATTGAACGTTCGGAATCCCCCCGCTTGATACCCCATTATGGCTTTATCCCTTCACATTTGAGATGTGTCAGACCGCAGATGCGACAGCAGATGGCCATAACTTGACTGATGACCAGGGGCGAAACGGAAGGGCCTCCGAAAGAATAACGTCGTTTATGTCAGATAAGAAGCTAAGTGTTTTTAACCCCCGACGCAAAAAGAGGGGTATAAAGCGCAGTTTCCACCGCAAGCGGAGCGGACTCATTAATGACTTAGTTCAACGTACAATGATCGGCTGAATTAAAAAGTATTCTTAGGTAAACCAGACCTCTATAAGATAAGATAAGATAGTATTTAATAATTTGCAGTACAAGATAACCAAATACACTGCACTAGGGTTACTAGTGAACTGTGTGTCGCAGGCTAAAAAAGCTAGCATAAATTAAAATTAAAAATAATTATTTATGCTTACCAGTGCAACTAGATATAAAAGTATGGAGAAATAAATTAAAGTGAAAGCCAATTACAATAAAAAAATACAATTTGTGAGTAGTACTTACAACAGCTTATATAAATCAATTAAATTTAAGCAAAATGTTTTTAGATTGTAATAATTAATAAACTACACTGTCAGTGCAAGTTTTAACCGGGTCAAAGCCGATCCCAAGCTAGCTGACTAAGATACGATACGAGAGAAATTGCAGAAGGTTTTTAACTTATGTAGATCATCCCAGCCTATATACGTCTCACTGCTGGCACAGGCCTCCTCTCAGAACAAGAGGCTTGGGCTATAGTTCCACGCGGGCCCAGTGCGGATTGGGAACTTCACACGCACCATTGAATTGCGTCGCAGGTTTGTGCAGGTTTCCTCACGATGTTTTCCTTCACCGCAAAGCTCGTGGTAAATTTCAAATGTAATTCCGCACATGAAGTTGGAAAACTCAGAGGTGCGAGCCGGGTTTGAACCCACAACCCTCTGATTGAGAGGTGATAGGTCAAACCACTTGGCCACCACGGCTTTTTAGATAATTTACAATAATGTTATTAGGTCAGCAATGTAGTCATTTTCTACTTTATATACCTGCTGGAAAATTAACAAAATACTATAATGAACTTTAAATTATTAAGTAGGTTGTTTGGTTGTTAAAATAAAGTCTATGAAGTTGGTCGATATAAGTTAAACTAAGTCATTAATGAGTCCACTCCGCTCGCAGTGTAAATTAGGCTTTAGTTTGTTTAGTTTTGTTAATATAGAGTTCTAGACTACTTGATGAAATATTAGACATATTGCATTAAACACACAACCTTTGTGGACAAAACTGTAATAGAGAGATAGAGAGAGAGAGAGAGAGAGAGAGAGAGAGAGAGAGAGAGAGAGAGAGAGAGAGAGAAAGAAACATTTATTTACACATATTCGATACACATAAAAATACATTAGATGGAGAGAACAAAAAAAAATAATAACATCGAATAGTATAAAGTGGACCCCATTCAGCATACTGTTATGGCAAGCCGCAACGCTGTTTTTCAGTGGGACCCATTTAAAAACTAAAACATATAAAAACATACAACACACTATGACGACACGAACGTCAGCGGAAGGAAGTTCGCAACCGGAAATAATGACAACACTCGATCAGTTTAATACAGAAACGAAAAACAATACATATTTTTCTATCTCACACTATTCTGTGTGCGACAGTTAGTTTATCTCGATTTTAGGCTCTGTTTCCATCAGAGATGTGCAAGGATGTGTTGCGAGACATGTATTTTCAACCAATACAAACGCTTCATTTAACTCGCCTCGCTCCTCTCAGCTTTTTCCACCGGAACTTGTGCTGTACGAGGATAGGTAGTATAAATAAAACGTTTCTATTGGTTCATGAAAAACACATTCCTTGCACATCTTTGATGGAAACGCAGCCTTATTACAATAGATAACTTAAATAATTAAATATCTTTTAGTCATGATAAGGTAAAATTTCTAGAAAAACTGAAATTCGACCAAGTGGAAAATATGTTCCAGGTTAGGGTTCTAAAAGCTAACAAGCTTTATCTTTTGAAATATTTGTACAAAGTAAAACCTTGAAAATTTCTCAGACAACCTACAAAATCTTTGTAATGAAGAGCAAATCTTTTTATTATTCATGGAGCTGAGTTCAAGTTTTTATTAGTCTTTATTTAACTTCTACTGCTTGCTAAAGAGTGATGGCATGAATTTTATTCTGTCAACCTAAATTTTAAGAAACAGGCACAACTTATTAGGGAGGAATAAAGATATTTTGACTTTGACTTTGACTTAGATATAACATTGCCACAGACAAATTAGTTCTAAAGAAATAAAAAATCTTCATGTTAGTCATAGTTTCCGTTTTTTGAACACATTATAGAAGGTTTATGATATGTGAGTATAAAGTCACATAAAATCGTTGCGAGTTAAATAAAAGCTTGTAATATAATAAAGATCCGATTATGATCTTCTACCTTGGACCGTTGTCCACCCAAGTACCCTCCCCCGCAAACCATATGTTTCCATTTTTACTGGAGTCTTTATGCAGATTCAGCCCGGGGCCGAATATGGAATTACGGAAACTGACGAAGTTCCCCGAACTCAGTGTGTCGTGATTTGATTCAATACGTCCGTTTGATGATTCGAGGTGCCGTTTGTTTTTTGTTTTTCTTCGTAATCAAATTGCTTTATTTTTGAGATGTTCGAAATTTTCATGTCATAATCAGGGTTCAGGTGTGTAAAAAATAAATCAATAAGGTAAACGTACCAGTGCTCGTCACTGTCCCAACAGTTGGACATTAAAGTCAAAGTCAAAGTCAAAATATCATTATTCAATTTAGGCTATAACAAGCACTTATGAATGTCAAAGAAAATTTACCACCGGTTCGGAAAAACCTGTTGAGAAGAATTCGGCAAGAAACTCAACGAGGTATATATTTTTTTAAACAGATTTACTATATTATTATATGATATCTATACAACACAAGTATTTAACACAACTTTACTCGTATTTTTAACACAGTTGGTTTGCTATTTGAAGGGATCGCTAATGCGGATTGGAATTATTTCTATGATTATAATCATTAACTTTATAATACGCATTAGATATTAATGTCTTCTTGAAAATAGATCTGAATTTTGTATCCGTTTCATTTGTAATATTTTTTGGTATTTTATTATAAATAAAAACGTATTCAACTTCCCAGAAACGACTTTTTGGTTTTAATCAGTCTGTAAGATGGTACTTTAAGCTTCCGTGTTTCTAGTAGCCTTTGGCTTATCGACGTTAGTGGGAAAATCACATATGTTCTTCCTAACATACATGATTATTTCAAAAACATAAAGCGATTTAATCTTATATCATTAGCTATAGAGATCACAGCAGGGTGTCGTCTATTGGGCATTCGCGTGTCGAGCACTGGGACGTTTACATTATAAAACTTTGGATTAATATTACACCTAAAACAATTAACGATAAATGCAGCTCGGCCACTTCCACACCGTAAGAACATACACAAATCACAAACCCAATTATCACCACCACCACCACAATTTACTGACGCCTTTGGGAATCAACCAGAGCGCATCCTTACAACAACACAACCATTCACAACTCAACTCACAACATTTATTGACACAAAATATAAATAGAAGAAGAGAGAAAAACCACCATGCAGATGTTAGATTCCAATATTCCAGATTAATTTTAGCCTAAAATTTTTAGGACACTTTGTATTAACTCTTGACTTCACCGCTAAAAACCTCCATCAAATACTATCAGCGAGATCAATGCTAATACATTTCAAATGCTCTTAAATATCTGACACAAACATTTCTGGGAACCAATAATCCAAGTGAAACCGGAAAGTGAATGAACATCAACCTTCGGGAAAACGTCAGAAAATATGACACTCAATATCATCTCTCCAGGGGCGGTTTCAGATTAAGGCCTTATATGGATACATTAAGTAAAAATCGTTATAGTAGTGGTGTACTGCTCGATCTATATCTTTTTCACTTCTTCTCATTCTCCGTTAAGTTCGTGTTTATGCTGGATCTAGACAAAATAAAATGACTTTTTATGCTCTAGTGCATTAAATAAAATCTTCGTCTACACAAACAAAGAAGTTTATATATTTTTTAATACATTATTATTTTATACAAAACTAAAAATGTATAATTACATAGTAATACATGAAAAATACAATGTACATAGTATGTGAACAATTGTTTCCACTGTAGCTATTTTATTTTCTCGCCATCGAAGTGAAAAGCAGAGTGTAAAACTCGAGCCTTAAACCCATTTTCCCCTCGAAGTGTCTATCCACCCTCGCCGTACCGAACGAATATGAACTTCTCAGGTAAAATGGCTCGTTTTATGCTCTTGTGTACAATCTACTTTTGATTCGTTAACATTTCGGCCCACAATTACAGCTATATCGTGTGAACTGGACCTTAATGCTAGAATAGCTCACAGTAATCGTCTGCATGCAAGTGGACAAGGTCGCCGTTCCCGGTGCGCACTGTTTTCTCCCTTTTTTAAACATTAGGGTATTTTTGGTAAAATTTCGTCTTCGTCTAACACATTGAATACTTTTCATCTTTATATTCCCACGGGATCATGAAGCACTCATTTGAAATTCCCAAATCACATCCGCTAAATTAGGCTCAAAGGAGGTATGCGTGGTTTTTTTATACTCCACCGACAAGGTAACTCATAAGTTAAAAAAATAAGAAATCTCTTAACATGAAATTTGACGTAGGTAGTGTTTTTCATGCAACGTTGCATGAGATATATTCATGCTAGTCACGACATATAATTTTCGTTAGGGAAATTTAGTGAAAATTTCATTTCAAATCTGGAAGAAATCCCTTTGACCATTTAAGGGATAAATTCGCTTTTTACATGCTTTTCTTAGTATCTGTTAAGGCCATGGGTTTTATATACAACAAATTCTTACTCGCGGCTTCACACGCGTAAACCATTAGAATCAGCAGTCAAATCGTAATTCCAGTATTTTACAAAATTCCCGTAGGAATCACCTACCAAAAATTACATCTTGGGATTCATTAACATTTCATATAAAAGAAACATAGAAAGAGAAAAAAGAAAGAAGATATTTATTCTCATTCACAAACACCCGCACCATTTCATGTCTTTAATCTTAGGGGTTAAGATTGCGTGAATTTTTCACGATCCCGAGAGAATATCGTGATAAAATGTAGCCTATATGTTATTTCAAATATCCAGACACACTCAAACACGTCAAATTTCATCCAAATCCGTCCAGCCGTTTCAGTGTGAAGGAGCAAACAAACTTGCGCATTTGTTATATTAGTTGGACAAAGAGTTGTACAGTCGAGTTCATAAATTTGTGAGCAAAAATGTTATCAAAAACATCTGAACACGACTCTATTGTTAACGGTGTAAAAGCGTGTACAGATATTTTTGATAACATTTTTGCTCACAAGTTTATGAACTCGACTGTACATACACACAAATTCCAGACATTGATTCACGCGAGCAAAACCACGGGCACAAGCTAGTTATACATATAAAGGGCCCCATGCATTACCGTATTGCTTACAATTCGCACGGAACCGCACCCACTATAATCTGGCCTTTCAGCGTGAAAAACCCTTTAATCTAAACCGGGAATATATTGCCTATTGAGACGGGAATCAAAGCCGGAACCCGGTGGATTTGCCTAATGCCTGTGGGAACTTTAATGGTGTTCTGAATGATGTAAGAAGTGACGTAAGCCTTTTTGTATCGAGACGTCTACGAGAGATTTAACCTAAATCTTATAATGACTAAGAAATGAAATGTCTACTTCGTAATATGACTATGCGGTACGAGTAAGTACGAGAAATATTAAAATAGGGAAAACATAAATTTAGAAAAGAAATATCTAGAGGTCTGTAAAAAATACACAGTCGAATTTGAAAGATTAAAAAATATGTCAATGGAAATAAAAAATATTGCTAAAAATTGGCCAAGGAAAATAAAGCATTGTGAAAGTATTACACCTGTTGAGAAATTTTGGAAAAATATTTAATAATAAATAAACTGGCACTTGAGGTATTCCATCTTAGGCCTCTAGGTTGGCAACGCATCTGCAATGCCCCTGGTTCTACATATGTTTATGGGCTGTGGTGATCTCTTACCATCAGAAGACCCACTTGCTCGTTTTCCATCCAGTCGAATAAAAAAAAATGTCATGGGGCATTATTGACACCAATTGACCAATTGAAAGCTTGTACTATGGATGCCTCCTATGGGCCACATTCCACCGTAAACCCGCGGCTTTTACCAGTTCATCCCGTCCATCTCGTTGGTGCATATGATATTATATTATAAACATTTTTAATATTATTACCTCTGTCAACTGCCGACGAAATTGGCTGCAACAGCCGAAGTGGAAATACATTATTAACTAGATTAATCTTAGTATTAAATCAATAAAGCATACGGGCATAAATATCATATTTTCCGCTCTGAGAATCACTGCCTCGCTAAAATATTCAGAGGGTTCGGCTATAGGTTTCGTACATAACTAATAAACAGGAATAAAATCATATAATAATCATATTTTATTTTATATTTAGTTATAAATATATTAATGTTTTATATATGTGTTATATATTTATTGTATATAGTTAGGTATTTGAGGTTTATATATGCATTTATATTTGTTCAAATGTTTTGCTCTATTTGTCGATCCTTGTTTTTTGGATTGATCCTCTACCACTCAAAGGTTGACTGGCAGAGATCCCTGCAGGGATAACTCCGCCTTTGTACTTAACACAACTTTTATTTATGTAACCTTTTTGTTTTTCCTTTTTGTACAATAAAGAGTATAAACAAACAAACAAACAAAATCGAAACGTTGAGATTTTTTTTATTTTAAAAGCAAAAACTGCTAGTTCCTATTTGATATAAATTTCAGCTTGATACCTCTACGCGTTCCCGATAAAAAGGGTCTTGACAGACAGACAGACGGACAGACAGGCCTAAAAAAATACGTGTAAGTCCCCATTTGCGGCCTATTTACTAAATAAATGATTTGAAATTTTGAAATTTGGAATTTGATGATACAGGAATCGTTTCGATAATACCGATAATGCTTATTGAATCATTCACATCACCCTCTCGTCCCTTTGACAAGGAGCCAGGGGACCGGATCTGGCCCTGACATGTGACCACGGATTCATTATTTACACCACTTCGCTAGATTATTTTTATGACTGATAATAAATAGTGCTTTTGATTGTGTAGGCATTTAGAGCACGGTACCAATAATAATAGGAATGGGAATGTCGTTTCTGATCCTACTTTTTAGTTGTAGTCAACTAGGATCCCTTATAGTTTCGCCACGTCTGTCCGTCTGTCTGTCTGTCTGTCTGTCGGCGGCTAAGCTCAGAGACCGTTAGTATTTACTGAAGTGGGGTATCGTTGGATAGGTCTATTAAAATAATTGGGGGTTTCCCCGACGATTTTTCGTTTCAGCGATCTGTTTGCGAAATATGCATCTTTAAAGTGCAAATTTTCATTAAAATCGAGCGTGCTCCCCCCCCTTCCCCCTCTAAAATCTAAACTGTTAAATGGAAAATTTTGAAAAAAAATCAGGATGGTGGTAAATATATAAAATATATCAAAACTAGATCATCACCACTTTTTTACTTCGATACACCCACATTTTAATGTAAACTGTACTTGCATTGTCATCCAAACTACATTTCCGTATCAAATTTCAAGTTGATGCCATTAACCGTAGAGGAGTTCTGTCCGGTGTAAACGATCCTAGCCGGACCACAAGGATGTCACTACCAGATTATTGTATAGATACTCACTCAAATGCAGCATAGGCATCGTAGTTTTCATCGCACAGTAAGACGTTAGCGAGCCATGGAGTCGATATAGCAATAAATCCAACTCCCATTCATTGAACTCATATGTGAAAATATGTAAGTGAGTGAGTATGTTTGTTACTTCTTCACGCTGAAACGGCTGGACGGATTTAGATGAAATTTGGCAAAAAGTAATTTTATAACTTGGATTAAAACATAGCATACTTTTTATCCCGATATTCCCATGGGATAGGGATAAAATCTCTAAATAACAACCGCTAGGCTTAGAGTCGTGAAATTTTGTATGTAGGTAGCTGGACGTCTAGAATAACCATAGGCTACTATTTATCCAATGTTCCCACGGGATAGGGATAAAATCTCGAACTAATAACCGCTGGGCTTAGAGTCATGAAATTTGGTATGTAGATAGCTGGATATCTGGAATAACACATAGGCTACTTTTTATTTCGATATTCCCACGGGATAGGGATAAAATCTCGAAATAACAACCTCTCTGCTTAGAGTCATGAAATTTGGTATGTAGTAGCTGGACGTCCGGAATAACACATAAGCTACTTTTTATCCCGATGTTCCCACGGGATTCTCACGATAATCTAATAAAATCCCGGAATTTCAATTCAACTGCTGTATCTAATGATTTACGCGTGCGAAGCCGCGGGTAACCGCTAGTTATAAATAAAACTAGCTTTTGCCCCGCGGCTCCACCCGCGTGGTATTCGGTTATCGCGCGCTGTTCCCTCGGGAACTGTGCGTTTTTCCGGGATAAATAGTAACCTATGTCACTCTCGGGCCCATAAACTATCTCTATGCCAAAAATCACGTCGATCCGTCACTCCGTTACGGCGTGAAAGACGGACAAACACAAAAACATACAAACACACTTTCGCATTTATAGTATTAAGGTATGGATTACTATATCATTAATTATTATTTTTATTATGTGATTGAACTTTGGATGTCACGAAATATTTGACGCTGACTCGTATACTCAAAGACAAAATTATAGGATCGTGATAGGTACTCACGAACTACCGCATCACTTTTAAATTTTTCATACAACTTTGTATGGGAAGTGATGCAATATGTTTGCTCGTCTGTATATACCTCATCGTCAACATTATTGTCCTTGATTATAAAATTAAAATCACTACTTAAAGAAATTATTAAGTATGAGTATGAATACGAATTTAATTTTATTGCTAACTAGAGTTTACCCGCGGCTTCGCACGCGTAAACTATTCGATCTGGTAGTTACAATTGAAATTCCGGGATTATACAAAATTCCCGTGGGAAATCCCAAAATTTATATCGTATTCTTAATTGAGGTGTTGTGTTAAGAACAACTATCCCGTGGGAATATCGGGATAAAAAGTAGCCTATGTGTTATTCCAGATGTCCAGCTATCTACGTACTAAATTTCATCTAAATCCGTCCAGCCATTTTAGCGTGAAGGAGTAACAAACATACACACACACCTGCTTATAGATCTAGTGAATAATGTTTTTTTCATCGTATCAAGATACCTAAATACGAACTTTTCCGACAAAATACATTATTCATTACTTCTGTACAAAAACAGTGATAATAAAAAATCACAAAAGTTTTACGAACACTGTTTCTTATGCATATCTACAAATCTGTAACTGGAGTGCCGAAAACGCCGATGGGCGTCTAATTTAGCAGCTAGTACGTAATCTGGCACGCGGCAATGAATGGGTTAAAGAGCTTTACAGACTGCAATGCAGGATAATGAATAGATTTATTTTTCCCTGAATGGCAACACTGGCATAGATAATAATAGTAGATCGAATTCGAACTTGTGATTTTATTTTGCTTAATATACAAAATATTCACACCCAATATCATATTTTCTCAAGTTTTTCGCGATTCCCGAGGTCAAAGAATCGAATTGCTTTAAAATTTCATAGAAATAATGCATTGTTTGGGAGAAACGTGTCAAAATGGTGTTGTAGAGCGCCATCTTGCTCTGTCTCGTTTTTTTTCCCGTTCTGGCGGTTCACTTTTATATTATAGATGTCGAATCCTTGGCTAGCTAACGTCTTACCGTGCGATGAAAACTCCAATGCATTACTACTAAACTACGGAATGTTCCATCATACTACACTCAGTACAACCCCGCCAACTGAAGATTACACAATCCTTTTACACCTCCGGAAGGCAAAAGCATAAAGAAAACAAATTTGACGTCCCTTCGAACATATTTTTACATCGTTATGATTCTTTGCCTCAAGCCAAAATGGCGCAACACATAAAAATATGGGTAGCATTTGCGAGAGGCGGCAAGAGACAATTTCTTTCGCGTAATTTTCTTTCATTTTCCACGTATTACGCTAGGGTGACCATTGGATGCTCAGCAGGATATTCAATGTAATTTCAAGTTTAACTTTTGCTTTTGCTTTCAAATTATTTTCCGTTTTTAAGGCAAAAATAGCTTTTAATGGCCGTCTGCGTAAAAACTGACCAGGGGGCCTACCACGCTCTCTTGATACGATTCAGTCTAGGCTCTAAACTGAACTGCATCGCTATTTCGTACCACGACGTTACTTTTGCGATTCAGTTCAAGCACGGTTCAGCGACAGCGATACAGACATTTTCATTCACTCACTTCAAGCGGTTTTCTTACCATGACGCTTAACTTGAGTGGGATTGAATCGCTTCAGTGTCAAATTTAGCGATTCAGTATAAGTTACTCATTCTGACAATTATTTTAGACTTCTAAGTATTTTAATTGGAATATTTTTTAAACTTCAACAACTTTTTAACTTTTATTCAAGTTTTTATAACTTTTCATAGGTACTCCTCACGACATTGTGCTTCTTAACTCCTCATTGATAAAACTAATTTTTCAATGAGAAAAGAGACTCGTGGATTAGTGACAGCGTAAACATTATTTGTAATCAGCACAACGGTTGCTAAGAACACGGAATGACATAGTGTTATGGTTTTCCAAAATAAAGAGGTTTTAGTATACAATATTTAGTTTACATATAGCGGCATCCCTTTCGCGACTTAGCGTTTCACTTTCGGACCAGAGACAATATCGGTTTTTCACTCACTTGTAAACTATTGAGACTCAGCTCTGAGAAATAAACGTCGTGGTACCAATTTCGACGATTCAGTTTAGGTGCCTAAATTGAACTGCTCTGCGTTTAGATCGTTTATGAAAAGATCATGGTAGGCCCCCAGGGC
Source organism: Choristoneura fumiferana (assembly GCF_025370935.1). Classification (NCBI taxonomy): domain Eukaryota; kingdom Metazoa; phylum Arthropoda; class Insecta; order Lepidoptera; family Tortricidae; genus Choristoneura; species Choristoneura fumiferana. Next base: position 1,082,428 of record NC_133486.1, read on the forward strand.
ACCGCTCCCAAGGTGCACTGTTTTAATCCCATCCCTTTAGACGTTGTTAAAATAACGTTACTAACACTAATCATTGTCTATATATTTTGAAAATCAAAATATAATACACCGCAAAATAAAAATAAAACATAGTGATTGAAACATTAATAAGTAGTAGGCAAATATAAAATACCGGCCAAATTATAATAAATCGATTTTGAGTCATATAATATAAGTTATTAAAATTGATGAACCAGGAAATGGACGAACGGAGTGACTGGTTTGGAGACTTTCATAGACCAGTTGCTTCTTAGACCACTTGCTACTTAGACCACTTGCTTCTTAGAGCACTTGATTATTAGACCAGCTTCTTTTTAGAAGAAGTGTTACTAAGTGTGAAAAAGGAGCTACAAAAAAACACAATCCAAAAAATAAAGAATGATGGCATCTCAAGCCGGGCAGCTAACGTCAGCGGGCATTAACATAAAGGCAACATCACTTCAAACGTTACGGACAAAGTGTTTGTTATTTTCAAAGATAAAAGGGGAAACGATATTAACATTTCCTTCTATGATTCCTTTTGTCACAGGGATTTTTGTTAATGTAAATACACAGTATAAGCCCTTTAGGATTTGTTTGCTTAGATATCTATTTGGAAAGGACTATGAAGGTTTATATCGCCAAGTGAAAGAGTTGGATGTTTATATGTACGTATGAGTTGAATGGAAACACTTGCAATTTATGAGTTTTTATGACTAACAAGTAATTAAATAACATTGTAAATAGGTTTAAAAAAACCGGCCAAGTGCGAGTCGGACTCGCGCACCGAGGGTTCCGTATAAATATTTTTATTATATGGTATTTCGCAATTTCTCCTTTATCTGCGCTATAAGACGTTGCTTCGTACCAAATTTCAAGATTATGAGTTCACGGGAAGTACCCTGTACGTTTTGATTCTCATGCGAGATTCGAAAATTTGCGGAAATTTGCGGCATAAACCGCTGTATCTTTTGGTTGCGTTGGCTTAGAAGTTTGATTTTTTCACAGGTCCAAGGGAAGGGGGTAAACTTGAGTATTTGATGTAAATTTCAGCTTGATACCTCCACGCGTTCCTGAGAAAAAGGTCTTGACAGACGGACGGACGGACGGACAACAACTGATCCTATAAGGGTTCCGTTTTTTCCTTTCGAAGTACGGAACCCTAAAAATACCTCGTTGAGTTTCTTGCCGGATTCTTCAACAGATGTTTTTTCGAATAGGTGGTAAATTTTGTTGACTTTCATAAGTGATTGTTATAGCCTAAATTGAATAAAGATATTTTGACTTTGACTTGACTTTGAATAGTATAAGAATAGTAATGGTTATCATCCCATCTCCATGGAACCTGTAACAGAGCTGGTGCAGCATCTGAAGCAGCTGAAAAATGCTGTATGCACCAAGGGGGTCTAAGCATCAGTAGGCTCCGAATACGAAATCGTCCCGCCGGTGTCTAGATCCTTGGGCCATGGTCCTAGTCCACTGGTCCGCTTGAAGCTTAATAGGGAAATAACAAACAGATTAGTAAATATCACAGAAAGAAGAGCTGGCAGCTTATATGTATTTTTCTAGCCTTGCAGAGTTCAAATCCAGATCGAATGAGACTTAGTTTTTATTTTCCTTGTTATTTAGTTTAAACTAAATATTTTTATTTTCAAGCTACGTATTCAGGTCCGTTTATATCTACAGACATTGAGCGTGCCAGACACGTGCCGTGGCAGAAAAAAATAATATTCTTATATACAGTGTCTATTAACGCAGATACTGACAGACACTTAATATAATTAATAGTATTTTGTCTGCCACGGCACGTGTCTGGCACGCTCAATGTCTGTAGGCATAAACGGCCTTTATACGTGCCGTACCTATATGTATATATTTCCATAAAAAACACGATTTATTCTCCATGTGCTACCTTCCCAGTCAATTTGACTACTCTAGTACGTCTGGTAGGTAGAGCTGGTAGATTTCCCCTACTTCTAGTAGCGGAAATTAGTCTTGCAAACTTCTAACTCGGTTAAACAGAAACATTATCTTATTATCCTGTGTCTGTTATTTTCATGTGTTTTTATGTATGAAAAGAGTGTTACAATACAATATAAGAGTCCAAGTAAACTTAAAGCTTGTAAAAATATCGTTCTACCATTTTGGATTAAGCGACTTTATCACAAAAGAAACCCTCTTGTGGAATCGGATAGAAATAATAGCCGACTAACCTAAAGAACAAATTGGAGGTGACTAAGGGGAGGTATAACATTAATATCCAATAATGGAGGAAATAAACGCTAGCCATGACGCTGATAAGGAAAAAACTAATATTTCGTTCATTTCTATACATTCGATATCTGTTTAGGTAATTGGTATACAATGTGTTGCTTTTGATTTCCGTTAACTTAAGTGTTTCAACATGACAAATGAAGTGGGTTTCTTTAAGACCCTCTTAAGGTAAATCAAGAATCATGCACTTCACACAAACCATTAAATTGCTTCGCGGATATATTATCACTATGATTTCTTTCACCAACTTCTCATGGTAAATTTTCAAACATTAATTCTGAAAAACCTATCCCTCTTTGGCCCTGGTTTAAACCCACAACCTTATGCTAGAGAGGCCATAGATCAAACCACTAGGCTACGAGTATCACGGCTTTGTAGGTACCATCGCTTGATTTGGATTTATTGAAATCTCAATGTTCCAATTCAACTGTCAGTCTATAATATTTATTACGGAAATGGATAAAAACACGGTGTATACGAGCAAATCTAAAAAAAAATGTTTTTATTCTCAAACAACTTTTGGTTTATAGTTTATAGAATGTTAGTAACAAATGCAACTTACGAACTATATTTAGTACAAAGTATAGTGTTACAAAGACGCAGGAAGATCTATGGGTAAAAACTAGTATTAAATATGGCGTGCAAAAGCGACCGTACCATGAATCATAAGTCCAATAAAAGCAAAGTTTTTGTACTTAGCGATAAAAACGAAGGTCAGTACAATCCACCGTGTTATTTTTGATTCCCGTTAACCTTAAGAGAACATTCGACTGGTCAAATTAAGTTACTTTCTCCAAGAAGTAGAGGCCTAACTGTTACTGTTTAAAAGATAATCAAGAATTAAGATAATTAATTAAGCGCAGTACAACAGTGTAAAAGTTCTTAATTTATGAGTTTTTTTTAATGTCTGCAACTAAATAGTTTTTAATTCACACTTAGCAATAGAAGTTTAAAAAAGTGAGTTTTTACGATATCTCTTATGTGTCACGATAATAACTCGTCAAGTTTGTAAATAGTATAATTTGACCTTTAACAATGACTTTGAAGTTATTATATTAAGAAAAAAACTTTTTTTTGTTCATTTAGTTAATTACCCGAATATTTTTTTTTTATCAATGAACTGAGCGATCTGCCAAAGTAAACGGAAATCACTAAAAACGCGGTGTTGAATTAATAAGAGGTAAGAGGCGTGAGCTTAAAACGTGAGGCACCTATCTGGCTAAAAAGCCATCTATCTACTTATTCATTTTTCCGGCTCAGTCTTTAATGGAACTGGTTCCTCGAATTATTGTTCAAAGCGCGTCTATAATGCGTCGTTATACAAAAGTGACTTTATTCCTGTCAAAAGTCGTTATGCTAAATGAGTGTTATGTAATTTAAACGTTATTCTTTTCAAAATTATGCATTTTGTTGTTATGCTTATTATGAAGTACGATGTTAGCCTGGAACATTGTTATACAAAAAGTTATACTAATTGAACGTCACGGGTTCAAAGCATGGGATATTTCAGCGACTATACTTCAAAAAGTATTTGATTTTTATCTTCTCTACGTAAGTTTCACCAAGTTAATATAACGATGGAGCTGCTCGGAATTTCTTTACGCGATAGGATCTGGAATACAAAAGCCGAAGATAAAGTCATCTACATAGCTCGAATAATATGCAAGTTGAAGTGGCAATGCCCGGATCACATCCCTCTAATAACGGGTAACCTGTGGGAGAAAAATCCTCGAGTGGCAACCAGATGAAGATGAAGTGTTGACAGGACTCCCGCTAGGTGGACTGAGGACATTGCGAGAGTTGCAGGCAATCGGAACATACAAATGGCGAGTTGTCCTGCGTATTGATAGCAAGCAAGTAGCAAGCAGAGGGATCAAAAGCGATTAGTTCAAAAGCAAATACAATTCTAAAACTAAAGCATTGCAGGCTTAACTCATGATTACAACATGTAAAGAA
>NC_133486.1:1086775-1168374 GCF_025370935.1 Choristoneura fumiferana
AGTGAAACCGGAAAGTGAATGAACATCAACCTTCGGGAAAACGTCAGAAAATATGACACTCAATATCATCTCTCCAGGGGCGGTTTCAGATTAAGGCCTTATATGGATACATTATTTAAGTAAAATCGTTATAGTAGTGCTGTACTGCTCGATCTATATCTTTTTCACTTCTCATCTCCGTAAAGTTCGTGTTTATGCTGGATCTAGACAAAATAAAATGACTTTTTATGCTCTAGTGCATTAAATAAAATCTTCGTCTACACAAACAAAGAAGTTTATATATTTTTTAATACATTATTATTTTATACAAAACTAAAAATGTATAATTACATAGTAATACATGAAAAATACAATGTACATAGTATGTGAACAATTGTTTCCACTGTAGCTATTTTATTTTCTCGCCATCGAAGTGAAAAGCAGAGTGTAAAAATCGAGCCTTAAACCCATTTTCCCCTCGAAGTGTCTATCCACCCTCGCCGTACCGAACGAATATGAACTTCTCCGGTAAAATGGCTCGTTTTATGCTCTTGTGTACAATCTACTTTTGATTCGTTAACATTTCGGCCTACAATTACAGCTATATCGTGTGAACTGGACCTTAATGCTAGAATAGCTCACAGTAATCGTCTGCATGCAAGTGGACAAGGTCGCCGTTCCCGGTGCGCACTGTTTTCTCCCTTTTTGAAACATTAGGGTTTTTTTTGGTAAAATTTCGTCTTCGTCTAACACATTGAATACTTTTCATCTCGATATTCCCACGGGATCATGAAGCACTCATTTGAAATTCCCAAATCTCATCCGCTAAATTAGGCTCAAAGGAGGTATGCGTGGTTTCTTTTATACTCCACCGACAAGGTAACTCATAAGTTAAAAAATAAGAAATCTCTTTACATGAAATTTGTCGTAGGTAGTGTTTTTCATGCAACGGTGCACGAGATATTTTCATGCTAGTCACGACGTATAATTTTCGTGAGTTGCTAGGGAAATTTAGTGAAAATTTCATTTAAAATCTGGAAGAAATCCCTTTGACCATTTAAGGGATAAGTAAGTTCGCTTTTGACATGCTTCTCTTATTATCTGTTAAGGCCATGGGTTTTATATACAACAAGTTCTTACTCGCGGCTACACACGCGTAAACCATTAGAACTAGCAGTCGAATCGTAATTCCGTTATTTTACAAAATTCCCGTAGGAATTACCTACCAAAAATTACATCTTGGGATTCATTAACATTTCATATAAAAGAAACATAGAAAGAGAAAAAAGAGAAAGAAGATATTTATTGTCATTCACAAACACCCGCACCATTTCATGTCTTTAGTCTTAGGGGTTAAGATTGCGTGAATTTTTCACGATCCCGAGAGAATATCGTGATAAAATGTAGCCTATATGTTATTTCAAATATCCAGACACACTCAAACACGTCAAATTTCATCCAAATCCGTCCAGCCGTTTCAGTGTGAAGGAGCAAACAAACTTGCGCATTTGTTATATTAGTTGGACAAAGAGTTGTACAGTCGAGTTCATAAATTTGTGAGCAAAAATGTTATCAAAAACATCTGAACACGACTCTATTGTTAACGGTGTAAAAGCGTGTACAGATATTTTTGATAACATTTTTGCTCACAAGTTTATGAACTCGACTGTACATACACACAAATTCCAGACATTGATTCACGCGAGCAAAACCACGGGCACAAGCTAGTTATAGATATAAAGGGCCCCATGCATTACCGCATTGCTTACAATTCGCACGGAACCGCACCCACTATAATCTGGCCTTTCAGCGTGAAAAACCCTTAAATCTAAACCGGGAATATATTGCCTATTGAGACGGGAATCAAAGCCGGAACCCGGTGGATTTGCCTAATGCCTGTGGGAACTTTAATGGTGTTCTGAATGATGTAAGAAGTGACGTAAGCCTTTTTGTATCGAGACGTCTACGAGAGATTTAACCTAAATCTTATAATGACTAAGAAATGAAATGTCTACTTCGTAATATGACTATGCGGTACGAGTAAGTACGAGAAATATTAAAATAGGGAAAACATAAATTTAGAAAAGAAATATCTAGAGGTCTGTAAAAAATACACAGTCGAATTTGAAAGATTAAAAAATATGTCAATGGAAATAAAAAATATTGCTAAAAATTGGCCAAGGAAAATAAAGCATTGTGAAAGTATTACACCTGTTGAGAAATTTTGGAAAAATATTTAATAATAAATAAACTGGCACTTGAGGTATTCCATCTTAGGCCTCTAGGTTGGCAACGCATCTGCAATACCCCTGGTGTTACAGATGTTTATGGGCGGTGGTGATCTCTCACCATCAGGAGACCCACTTGCTCGTTTTCCATCCAGTCGAATAAAAAAAAATGTCATGGGGCATTATTGACACCAATTGACCTAGTCCCAAACTAAGCAAAGCTTGTACTATGGATGCCTCCTATGGGCCACATTCCACCGTAAACCCGCGGCTTTTACCAGTTCATCCGTCCATCTCGTTGGTGGATATGATATTATATTATAAACATTTTAAATATTATTACCTCTGTCAACTGCCGACGAAATTGGCTGCAACAGCCGAAGTGGAAATACATTATTAACTAGATTAATCTTAGTATTAAATCAATAAAGCCTACGGGCATAAATATCATATTTTCCGCTCTGCGAATCACTGTCTCGCTAAAATATTCAGAGGGTTCGGCTATAGGTTTCGTACATAACTAATAAACAGGAATAAAATCGAAGCGTTGAGATTTTTTTTATTTTTAAAGCAAAAACTGCTAGTTCCTTTTTTTTTTTCGTTAGCCATTTTCTATGTCCCACTGCTGGGCAAAGGCCTCTCCCTCGGACTTCCAACTTCCCCTGTCGGCAGCTACGTTTTGCCAGTCGTTTCTGAATGCGTCCAAGTCGTCCCGCCACCTCCGTCTCGGTCTGCCGCGCCTCCGTTGACCATCTAGGGGCGCCCACTGGGTAGTAACCTGTGCCCATCTCTCCGGGTGCATGCGGCAGATATGGCCAGCCCAGTCCCACTTCAGCCTGGCGGTTTCTCTCCCGACATCTGCTATGCACGTTTTCGAGCGCAGTGTGGTGTTCCGGATCCGATCTGTTCTTTTCACACTCAAAATGCTGCGCTCCATAGCCCTCTGGCAAACCTTCAACTTGGACTTCTGAATTTCGGTTAAGGACCATGTTTGGGCACCGTAGGTTAAGATGGGCAGTATACACTACTACTGCTAGTTCCTACTGCTAGTACTGCTAGTTCCTATTTGATATAAATTTCAGCTTGATACCTCCACGCGTTCCCGATAAAAAGGGTCTTGACAGACAGACAGACAGACGGACAAAAAGTGATCGTATAAGGGTTCCGTTTTTTCCTTTTGAGGTACGGAACCCTAAAAAAATACGTGTAAGTGCCCATTGCGGCCTATTTACTGAATAAATGATTTGAAATTTTGAAATTTGGAATTTGATGATACAGGAATCGTTTCGATAATACCGATAATGCTTATTGAATCATTCACATCACCCTCTCGTCCCTTTGACAAGGAGCCAGGGGACCGGATCTGGCCCTGACATGTGACCACGGATTCATTATTTACACCACTTCGCTAGATTATTTTTATGACTGATAATAAATAGTGCTTTTGATTGTGTAGGCATTTAGAGCACGGTACCAATAATAATAGGAATAGGAATGTTGTTTCTCATCCTAATTTTTGCGTGGACACACAAAATTGTGTATTTTTATTTTTGTACTTCTTTTTATTTTATTTGTGTTTGCTGTTTATTGTTCTATTTTTGTTTTATTTGTGTGTCTTTGTGAATGTGAATAGATGTCTTCTTTCTTTCTTACTTTTTAGGGTTCCGTAGTCACCCGTTGGAACCCTATATTTTCGCCATGTCTGTCCGTCTGTCTTTCTGTCAGCGGCTAAGCGTTAGTACTAGAAAGCTGTTATTTGGCATGAATATACATATCAGTCAGTGGTAAAATAAAAAAAAATAAAAAAAATTTTTTAGGGGACCTCCCATAGAAGTAAATAGGGGGGGGGGGGGTTTCTCGACTAACCCTATAGTGTGGGGTATCGTTGGATAGGTCTTTTAAAAGCATTGTGGGGTTGCCTAGACGATGTTTCGATTCAGTGATCTGTTTGCGAAATATGCATATTTAAAGTGCAACTTTTCATTAAAATCGATCGTGTCCCCCCCCCCTTTCCCCCTCTAAAATCTAAACTGTTAAATGGAAAATTTTGAAAAAATTCATGATGGTAGTAAATATATAAAATATATCAAAACTAGGTCATCACCACTTTTTTTACTTCGATACACCCACATTTTAATGTTAACTGTACTTGCATTGTCATCCAAACTACATTTCCGTATCAAATTTCAAGTTGATGCCATTAACCGTAGAGGAGTTCTGTCCAGTGTAAACGATCCTAGCCGGACCACAAGGATGTCACTACCAGATTATTGTATAGATACTCACTCAAATGCAGCATAGGCATCGTAGTTTTCATCGCACAGTAAGACGTTAGCGAGGCATGGAGTCAACATAGCAATAAAATCCAACTCCTATTCATTGAACTCATACTCATTTATTGAATTCTAAAATGCCTTTATTGCGATCGTGATGCAAAATCGTGACCAATCATCATCATCATCATCCCAGCCTATATACGTCCCACTGCTGGGCACAGGCCTCCTCTCAGATCAAGAGGGCTTGGGCCATAGTTCCCACGCGGGTCCAGTGCGGATTGGGAACTTCGCACGCACCGTTGAATCGCTTCGCAGGTTTGTGCAGGTTTCCTCACGATGTTTTCCTTCACCGCAAAGCTCGAGGTAAATTTCAAATGTAATTCCGCACATGAATTTCGAAAAACTCAGAGGTGCGAGCCGAGGTTCGAACCCATGACCCTCTGCTTGAGAGGCGATAGGTCAAACCACTAGGCCACCACGGCTTCTCTACTACTCTACTCTTACGGCTACTCTACTCTTCACTAGCTTTTGCCCGCGGCTCCGCCCGCGTGGTATTCGGTTATCGCGCGCTGTTCCCTCGGGAACTGTGCGTTTTTCCGGGATAAATAGTAATCTATGTCACTCTCGGGCCCATAAACTATCTCTATGCCAAAAATCACGTCGATCCGTCACTCCGTTACGGCGTGAAAGACGGACAAACACAAAAACATACAAACACACATTTATAGTATTAAGTATGGATTATTATATCATTACTTAATTATTATTTTTATTATGTGATTGAACTTTGGATGTCATAAACTATTTGACGCTGACTCGTAGGTATACTCCACAAAATACAGATAGTTCAGAAGTCAATCTCCTGTATGTACTTCACTTTTCATACCTACGCTCGGCGGTCGCTCTAAGGTTGTCAACTATGGCTTATGCACCAAAAAACTATCGTGGTAGTGGCACTCTTATCTAGTTGTTTGATTTATTGTTGAGAATGAAACGGGAAGAATGTAAAACTAAATTAATACTTAACTAAAATATTTTAAGTTTAATGTCACTGTTATATTATAAAATTTGTCACAGAAAATATCTTGCGACGATTTCGTTATTGGCGAAATTCACGATTATTTAATTAAAACAACCGTCCACTGAACAGTTATAACTTTTTTCTTTGTTGCTCCATTATTGCACAAAAAAGTTCACAGACGCGTGTCTCAAGCGGATGGCACTCGCGCTCGCACTGGTCCCAACCGGCCCGAGATACCGTGTCCGTGAGCAGTATCTATGTGTGCGTTGCTCGAGCGCACTTGTATGGAGATTGACTTCTGAACTATCTGTGTTTTGTGTATACTCAAAGACAAAATTATAGGATCGAGATACTCACGAGCAAATCTACCGCATCACTTTTAAATTGTTCATACAACTTTGTATGGGAAGTGATGCAGTATGTTTGCTCGTCTGTATATACCTACTCGTCAACATTATTGTCCTTGATTATAAAATTAAAATCACTACTTAAAGAAATTATTGAGTATGAGTATGAATACGAATTTAATTTTATTGCTAACTAGAGTTTACCCGCGGCTTCGCACGCGTAAACTATTGGATCTGGTAGTCACAACTGAAATTCCGGGATTATACAATATTCCTGTGGGAAATCCCAAAATTTATATCGTAATCTTCATTGTGGTGTTGTGTTAAGAACAACTATCCCGCGGGAATATCGGGATAAAAAGTAGCCTATGTGTTATTCCAGATGTCCAGCTATCTACGTACTAAATTTCATCTAAATCCGTCCAGCCATTTTAGCGTGAAGGAGTAACAAACATACACACACACCTGCTTATAGATCTAGTGAATAATGTTTTTTTCAGCGTATCAAGATACCCAAATACGAACTTTTCTGACAATAGTCATTTGTGCAACAAGAGAGCAAAGTTGTTTTTTGTTGCGAGTGTTGATTTTGAATCCCGAGTAAGCGAAGGATTCTATAATTGAATCACGAGCGTCAGCGAGTGATTCTAGGTTAGAATCCTGAGAGCAGCAAGGGATTCAAATACACGAGATGCAAAAAAACTTTGGTCTCGTGTGACACATTCAATTTTTCACCTCGGCAGCGAGAACATCATTTAAATATAACATAAGAGTAAAACCCCATAAACCTACCTGTTTATAAAACAAACACATTTTGTTTAAATATAATCCGATTATTAAGAAACAAATATAAAAATCACATTTAAAACCATAAAAAAGTGCCCAGTAGATGCAATACAAGACCTTTTTATGCTATATGTCACACTTATTTTTTAATACTTCAAAAAGCCTCATCTTGGGGTCATTCAAAAGGTTGAACAATAAACGTATAATTTATTATAAATGTTATTAAACCTTTAAATATTAATTTTATTAAGATTTCTATTAAGTACATAAATATCAAATAAACATAAATAGATTTCTTAAAAATTAATTCAATTTAACAAATATTTATTCCAACTGTAGAGGCAGTATACGGAATTATTTTATATAAAAAAAAACAAGAGAAGCGACTTTCGTGCAACGAGGTTGCATACTTTAATAAAAGATCGGGAAAATTTACATTTTGGAAATATCATGTAATTTATTAGGTATCTATCGATATATTTTTAATATCAAAAATTTAATTTAAGATCGTAATCAACACATTTGATCCTATCTCTCGCTTTTTTCGTGTTGAAGGGTTAATGACAGATGAAACTAAAGTTCCAATATTTGAAATTCAGTGAGTAGACCCAAAACTGCACTTAGCATTTAAAAAAAAAATTAAAAAGTTACTTTGTCTCACGGAGTGAGCAAAATGCGATTTTGCTCACTGATTTCTCATAGCAAAACCTGGCTGTTTGAGGTGCTGAGGTGAAAATACATTATTCATTACTTCTGTACAAAAACAGTGATAATAAAAAATCACAAAAGTTTTACGAACACTGTTTCTTATGCATATCTACAAATCTGTAACTGGAGTGCCGAAAACGCCGATGGGCGTCTAATTTAGCAGCTAGTACGTAATCCGGCGCGCGGCAATGAATGGGTTAAAGAGCTTTACAGACTGCAATGCAGGGTAATGAATAGATTTCTTTTTCCCTGAATGGCAACACTGGCATAGATAACAATAGTAGATCGAATTCGAACTTTTGATTTTATTTTGCTTAATATACGAAATATTCACACCCAATATCATATTTTCTCAAGTTTCACGATTCCCGAGGTCAAAGAATCGAATTGCTTTAAAATTTCATAGAAATAATGCATTGTTTGGGAGAAACGTGTCAAAATGGTGTTGTAGAGCGCCATCTTGCTCTGTCTCGTTTTTTTTCCCGTTCTGGCGGTTCACTTTTATATTATAGATGTCGAATCCTTGGCTAGCTAACGTCTTACCGTGCGATGAAAACTCCAATGCATTACTACTAAACTACGGAATGTTCCATCATACTACACTCAGTACAACCCCGCCAACTGAAGATTACACAATCCTTTTACACCTCCGGAAGGCAAAAGCATAAAGAAAACAAATTTGACGTCCCTTCGAACATAATTTTACATCGTTATGATTCTTTGCCTCAAGCCAAAATGGCGCAACACATGAAAATATGGGTAGCATTTGCGAGAGGAGGCAAGAGACAATTTCTTTCGCGTAATTTTCTTTCATTTTCCATGTATTACGCTAGGGTGACCATTGGATGCTCAGCAGGATATTTAATGTAATTTCAAGTTTAACTTTTGCTTTTGCTTTCAAATTATTTTCTGTTTTAAAGGCAAAAATAGCTTTTAATGGCCGTCTGCGTAAAAACTGACCAGGGGGCCTACCACGCTCAATACGATTCAGTTTAGGCTCTAAACTGAACTGCATCGCTATTTCGTACCACGACGTTACTTTTGCGATTCAGTTCAAGCACGGTTCAGCGACAGCGATACAGACATTTTCATTCACTCACTTCAAGCGGTTTTCTTACCATGACGCTTAACTTGAGTGGGAATTGAATCGCTTCAGTGTCAAATTTAGCGATTCAGTATAAGTTACTCATTCTGACAATTATTTTGGACTTCTAAGTATTTTAATTGGAATATTTTTTAAACTTCAACAACTTTTTAACTTTTATTCAAGTTTTATAACTTTTCATAGGTACTCCTCACGACATTGTGCTTCTTAACTCCTCATTGATAAAACTAATTTTTCAATGAGAAAAGAGACTCGTGGATTAGTGACAGCGTAAACATTATTTGTAATCAGCACAACGGTTGCTAAGAACACGGAATGACATATAGTGTTATGGTTTTCCAAAATAAAGAGGTTTTAGTATACAATATTTAGTTTACATATAGCGGCATCCCTTTCGCGACTTAGCGTTTCACTTTCGGACCAGAGACAATATCGGTTTTTCACTCACTTGTAAACTATTGAGACTCAGCTCTGAGAAATAAACGTCGTGGTACCAATTTCGACGATTCAGTTTAGGTGCCTAAATTGAACTGCTCTGCGTTTAGATCGTTTATGAAAAGATCATGGTAGGCCCCCAGGGCACCGCTCCCAAGGTGCACTGTTTTAATCCATCCCTTTAGACGTTGTTAAAATAACGTTACTAACACTAATCATTGTCTATATATTTTGAAAATCAAAATATAATACACCGCAAAATAAAAATAAAACATAGTGATTGAAACATTAATAAGTAGTAGGCAAATATAAAATACCGGCCAAATTATAATAAATCGATTTTGAGTCATATAATATAAGTTATTAAAATTGATGAACCAGGAAATGGACGAACGGAGTGACTGGTTTGGAGACTTTTTTAGACCAGTTGCTTCTTAGACCACTTGCTACTTCGACCACTTGCTTCTTAGAGCACTTGATTATTAGACCAGCTACTTTTTAGAAGAAGTGTTATTTAGTGTGAAAAAGGAGCTACAAAAAAAACACAATCCAAAAAATAAAGAATGATGGCATCTCAAGCCGGGCAGCTAACGTCAGCGTGCATTAACATAAAGGCAACATCACTTCAAACGTTACGGACAAAGTGTTTGTTATTTTCAAAGATAAAAGGGGAAACGATATTAACATTTCCTTCTATGATTCCTTTTGTAACAGGGATTTTTGTAAATGTAAATACACAGTATGAGCCCTTCAGGATCTTGTTTGCTTAGATATCTATGTAATAAATTCATTGGATTTAGAAAGGACTATGAAGGTTTATATCGCCAAGTGAAAGAGTTGGATGTTTATATGTAGGTACGTATGAGTTGAATGGAAACACTTGCAATTTATGTGTTTTTATGACTAACAAGTAATTAAATAACATTGTAAATAGGTTTAAAAAAACCGGCCAAGTGCGAGTCGGACTCGCGCACCGAGGGTTCCGTATAAATATTTTTATTATATGGTATTTCGCAATTTCTCCTTTATCTGCGCTATAAGACGTTGCTTCGTACCAAATTTTGAAGATTATGAGTCCACGAGAAGTACCCTGTAGGTTTTGATTCTCATGCGAGATTCGAAAATTTGCGGAAATTTGCGGCATAAACCGCTGTATCTTTTGGTTGCGTTGGCTCAGAAGCATGATTTTTTCACAGGTCCAAGGGAAGGGGGTAAACTTGAGTATTTGATGTAAATTTCAGCTTGATACCTCCACGCGTTCCTGAGAAAAAGGGTCTTGACAGACGGACGGACGGACGGACAACAAACTGATCATATAAGGGTTCCGTTTTTTCCTTTCGAGGTACGGAACCCTAAAAATACCTCGTTGAGTTTCTTGCCGGATTCTTCAACAGATGTTTTTTCGAATAGGTGGTAAATTTTGTTGACTTTCAGAAGTGATTGTTATAGCCTAAATTGAATAAAGATATTTTGACTTTGACTTGACTTTGAATAGTATAAGAATAGTAATGGTTATCATCCCATCTCCATGGAACCTGTAACAGAGCTGGTGCAGCATCTGAAGCAGCTGAAAAATGCTGTATGCACCAAGGGGGTCTAAGCATCAGTAGGCTCCGAATACGACTTCGTCCCGTCGGTCTTTAGATCCTTGGGCCATGGTCCTAGTCCGCTGGTCCGCTTGAAGCTGAATAGGGAAATAACAAACAGGTCAGTAAACATCACAGAACGAAGAGCTGGCAGCTTATATGTATTTTTCTAGCCTTATTGCAGAGTTCAAATCTAGATCGAATGAGACTTAGTTTTTATTTTTCTTGTTATTTAGTTTAAACTAAATATTTTTATTTTCAATCTTACGTATTCAGGTCCATTTATATCTACAGACATTGAGCGTGCCAGACACGTGCCGTGACAGAAAAAATAATATTCTTATATACAGTGTCTATTAACGTATAATTATATCTATGGTTACACGGCAGCGCAGATACTGACAGACACTTAATATAATTAATAGTATTTTGTCTGCCACGGCACGTGTCTGGCACGCTCAATGTCTGTAGGCATTAACGGCCTTTTATACGTGCCGTATATGTATATATTTCCCATAAAAAACACGATTTATTCTCCATGTGCTAAGCTTCCCAGTCAATTTGACTACTCTAGTACGTCTGGTAGGTAGAGCTGGTAGATTTCCCCTACTTCTAGTAGCGGAAATTAGTCTTGCAAACTTCTAACTCGGTTAACACAGAAACATTATCTTATTATCCTGTGTTCTGTTATTTTCATGTGTTTTTATGTAAGAAAAGAGTGTTACAATACAATATAAGAGTCCAAGTAAACTTAAAGCTTGTAAAAATATCGTTCTACCATTTTGGATTAAGCGACTTTATCACAAAAGAAACCCTCTTGTGGAATAGGATAGAAATAATAGCCGACTAACCTAAAGAACAAATTGGAGGTGACTAAGGGGAGGTATAACATTAATATCCAATAATGGAGGAAATAAACGCTAGCCATGACGCTGATAAGGAAAAAACTAATATTTCGTTCATTTCTATACATTCGATATCTATTTAGGTAATTGGTATACAATGTGTTGCTTTTGATTTCCGTTAACTTAAGTGTTTCAACATGACAAATGAAGTGGGTTTCTTTAAGACCTAGGCCTCTTAAGGTAAATCAAGAATCAAGCACTTCACACAAACCATTAAATTGCTTCGCGGATATATTATCACCATGATTTCTTTCACCAACTTCTCATGGTAAATTTTCAAACATTAATTCTGAAAAACCTATCCCTCTTTGGCCCTGGTTTAAACCCACAACCTCATGCTAGAGAGGCCATAAATCAAACCAGTAGGCTACGAGTATCACGGCTTTGTACCATCGCTTAATTTGGATTTATTGAAATCTCAATATTCCAATTCAACTGTCAGTCTATAATAGTTATTACGGAAATTGATAAAAACACGGTGTATACGAGCAAATCTAAAAAAAAATGTTTTTATTCTCAAACAACTTTTGGTTTTAGTTTATAGAATGTTAGTAACAAATGCAACTTACGAACTATATTTAGTACAAAGTATAGTGTTACAAAGACGCAGGAAGATCTATGGGTAAAAACTAGTATTAAATATGGCGTGCAAAAGCGACCGTACCATGAATCATAAGTCCAATAAAAGCAAAGTTTTTGTACTTAGCGATAAAAACGAAGGTCAGTACAATCCACCGTGTTATTTTTGATTCCCGTTAACCTTAAGAGAACATTCGACTGGTCAAATTAAGTTACTTTCTCCAAGAAGTAGTGGCCTAACTGTTACTTTTTAAAAGATAATCAGGAATTAAGATAATAATTTAAGCGCAGTACAACAGTGTAAAAGTTCTTAATTTATGAGTTTTTTTAATGTCTAAATAGTTTTTAATTCAATAGAATAGCAATAGAAGTTTCAAAAAGCGAGTTTTTATGATATTTCTCTTATGTGTCACGATAATGTCACACGTCAAGTTTGTAGATTGTATAATTTGACCTTTAACAATGACTGTGAAGTTATTATATTGAAAAAAAAAACTTTTTTATCATTTAGTAAATTACCAGATAGTTTTTATCAATGAACTAAGCGATCTGCCAAAGTTAACGGAAATCACTAAAAACGCGGTGTTGAATTTAATAAGAGGTAAGAGGCGTGAGCTGAAAACGTGAGGCTCCTATCTGGGTAAAAAGCCATGTATCTACATATACATTTTCCGGCTTACGAGTAGTCTTTAATCGAACGGGTTCCTTAAATTATTGTTCAAAGCGCGTCTATAATGCTTCGTTATACAAAAGTGACTTTATTCCACTTGAACATTCTGTCAAAAGTCGTTATGTGTGTTATGTAATTTAAACGTTATTCTTTTCAAAATTATGCATTTTGTTGTTATGCTTATTATGAAGTACGATGTTAGCCTGGAACATTGTTATACAAAAAGTTATACTAATTGAACGTCACGGGTTCAAAAGATGGGATATTTCAGCGACTATACTTCAAAAAGGATTTGATTTTTATCTTCTCTACGTAAGTTTCACCAAGTTACTATAACGATGGAGTTGCTCGGAATTTCTTAACGCGATAGGATCTGGAATACAAAAGCCGAAGATAAAGTCATCTACATAGCTTGAATAATATGCAAGTTGAAGTGGCAATGCCCGGATCACATCGCTCTAATAACGGATAACCTGTGGGAAAAAAATCCTCGAGTGGCAACCAGATGAAGATGAAGTGTTGACAGGCCTCCCGCTAGGTGGACTGAGGACATTGCGGGAGTAGCAGGCAATCGGAACATACAAATGGCGAGTTGTCCTGCGTATTGATAGCTAGCAAGTAGCAAGCAGAGGGATCAAAAGCGATTGGTTCAGAAAGCAAATACAATTCTAAAACTAAAGCATTGCAAAGCTTAACTCATGATTACAACATGTAAGGAAGGAGTCCGAATGCTTTCCGCGCGATGTAAGGCAGTGCACGTGGGCATTACCGTCGTGAACGCATTACTCTTGAAACAGATGTACCGTAAAGATTGAAACCGGTCTGTTTCTTTCTTTATTAAGTTACTTACTAGCTTTTGCCCGCAGCTTCACCCGCGTGGAATTTCGTTATCGCGCGCTGTTCCCTCGGGAACCGTGGATTTTTCCGGAATTAAAAGTAGCCTATGTCACTCTCGGGCCCATAAACTATCTCTATGCCACAAATCAGGTCAATCCGTCGTTCCGTTTCGACGTGAAAGACGGATAAACACACAAACACACACACTTTCGCATTTATAATATTAGAATGGACTATAGTTTTCAATCATGGTTACCTACAATTCTAGGTGGATGTAGTCCGCTTCCAACCGCAGCAAATGGAGGTATATATGGGGGGGGGGGGCTATGTCCAACAATGTACGTCCTACAGCTAATATGATGATTGTAATCACGGCTCATAGAAGCTTAAGTAACATGAATAAAAATTCCATTCCACTCATTATTTTTATAGTATACCGTCAAAGTGAAAGTACGATTGCATTTAAACTCGAAATAACTGGAAAAATCATGATGTGATAAAACAGTGTTTTCAAGATAAGTTTTTAAGTAGAATTTACATGCAACGTTAAGAGATTTAGATGCACGCTAAGATATCAATCCAAATGTCATGTTAGTTTATAGTGGTCAGAAAAGGCGATAAAATGTTGTGTTTCAACTCTTGACGAGGGGGCAAAACATATACGTTGTTAAAAAATGAATTTTAATACAAGCGTTTTTGCTGCCTGTACTTTTTGTTGACTGTACAAATTTACAATTTCATTTAACCTATATATGTATGACATATTTCAAGTCAATGTAGACACTGGAAGTGGGTCAAAAAGAATTTATTTATTTATTTAGCTAATGGATATTCAAATTCGTACGGCCCCTTGGCGCTCGTGTCCGATTTCGCTTAGCCGATTTTTTTTTATATATGTTACCTATGTTTCTTGCAAAGCTGGTATTTTGAGATTATGTGTAAAGTCAAAGTCAAAATATCTTTATTCAATTTAGGCACTTATGAATTTAAAAAAAAATCTACCACCCGTTCGGAAAAACCTCTGTTGAGAGGAATCCGGCAAGAAACTTAACGAGGTATTTTTTTTTAACAGATGTACAATATTATTAAATGATATCTATACATCACAAGTATTTAACACAACTTTATTTTTAACACAGTTGGTTCGCTATTTGAAGGGATCGCTAATGCGGATCGGAATTATTTCCAAATATCCCTGTCCATGATATAATCATTAACTTTATAATACGCCTTAGATATAAATGTCTTCTTGACAATAGATCAGAATTTTGTATCTGTTTCATTTATAATTTTTTTGATTTTTTTATAATTACCTAAGATACAATATAAAAATGGGGTTAGTATTGAACACCAACACGTTAGCCGTGGTGGCAGAGTGGTTTGACCTATGGCCTCTCAAGCAGAGGATCGTGGGTTCAAACCCCGGCTCGCACCTCTGAGTTTTTCGAAATTCATGTGCGGAATTACATTTGAAATTTACCACGAGCTTTACGGTGAAGGAAAACATCGTGAGGAAACCTGCACAACAAACCTGCGAAGCAATTCAACGGTGTGTGTGAAGTTCCCAATCCGCACTGGGCCCGCGTGGGAACTACTGTCCAAGCCCTCTCATTCCGAGAGGAGGCCTGTGCCCTGCAGTGGGACGTATATAGGCTGGGATGATGATGATGACGTAAGCAGTACAGAAAACACAGGAGCAGCAGCTAACATGGTTTATTTTTCATTTTCTTTTCTATCCTCGCTGAATCTTTTGATTGTGGAAAAACTTTTTCATAAAAGAGTTTTTTCCACATTAGTCCTCTGTGTAAGCATTGTTTAATTCAAAGGCTTTATGATATCGCAGGAGCATTTTCAAAGAAGTGGACGCAAACTGAAAACAAATGAGAAAAACAGACGCTTCGCCTAAGTCTGCAGGATAATATTAAAGAAAACATTCTTTTGTGGAAATCAACCTGTTTGAGAACAATCCGGCCAAGTGAGAGTAGGGCTCGCGCACCGAGGGTTCCTACAAATTTTTAAGTCACTGAATATTCAGCGTCAGCAGAGAGCATCTCTCCTAAGCAAAGCGTAATGTCATTTTAAACGGCTACAGACAGACAAATAAAAATTAATATTTCTCTCTCTCTTCTCTATCTTTCTCCCTCTCTTCTTTCTCTCTCTATTTTTCTCTCTAAGAAGTGGAGAGCCATTTATCGGCTACACCTACAAGAGTCTAAATCTTAAATAAGAAGAAAGATGTTTCGCTCTCTCTTCTCTATCTTTCTTCCTCCCTTCTCTCTCCCTTGTGGTGTTCTTCAAACAATATTTCGCATTGTATCATAATGTGTATTGAAATGTTGATGTTTCCTACTTGTCACTAATTAGCAATACTTCAACGGTATGCCAGTTTATACTGATCTTTATGTGATGTTTAGACCACGGTTATTAAATACACCATAAGGGTAAAGGTGCGTTTAGACCAAAAACCCATCGTTTGATGCATAGTTTTATTAAAAATATAAAAAAAAATACTGAAGCTACCTATCTTGTTGGAAATTGTTGAAAACCATACGATTAAACTAGCTTACTGAAAACACCATGAACCAGGTCATGCATTTGGGAGCTACAACACTACAAACAGATACAATCATACATAAACCCTTTCTTATTACGCTGGGTTTAGTAAAGAGTAGGTACAAGTAAACAGGGCTTTGTAAACAGCCACTTTCGGTGTGACCTTACCCTAAACGTTATGAATCTCCACGTCTTCACAATAGGTCCTTTATATTTCTTTGAAGTCAGTCTCACATGTTATTATATTTTCTATTGAAATGACGTTTTCGGAAATTGGATTCTTAATACATTGTTTTTATGGCGTTATTACTTTGGCAGTGATATGATCCTCTTAAAGGATAGAGCAGTGAAGACTATTAAAATTTGTGTTTGGTTGCCTCATAATTTTCTTAAAAATAATAGATTATGAAAAAAAATCATAACTTTTCTTTTTAGATTTGCCGAAGTCAGGTACAAAATTTTGATACGCGCTAGCCTAAACTACTAATAATCATAATGTATGTATTTCTATTTTTTCTTATGGCATAGGTAACTATGAATAGGTACTTATATTAATGCAGTTTAGTATTAAGCGACCAGTGTGTGTTGCCAGTGATGACTTATGGCGCTGAGACGTGGTCCTTGACTGTTGGCCTCTTAGAGAGGCTCAAAGTCACGCAACGAGCTATGGAGAGAGCTATGCTTGGAGTTTCTTTGCGCGATAGAATCCGGAATACGGAAATTCGTCGAAGAACTAAAGTCACTGACATAGCTGGAAAAATATGCAAATTGAAGTGGCAATGGGCAGGCCACATCGCTCGAAGAACAGATAACCGTTGGGGGAGAAAAGTCCTCGAGTGGCAACCACGAACCGGAAGACGAAGCGTTGGCAGACCTCCCACCAGGTGGACTGACGACATCGTGAGAGTAGCGGGAAACCGGTGGATGCAAGTGGCGAGTTGTCGTTCATTGTGGCGTTCTAAGGGGGAGGCCTTTGTCCAGCAGTGGACGTCTTCGGGCTGATGATGATGATGATGATGAGTATTAAGCGACGCAGCGACAGATAAACCGTTCGGTTTTAGTTTGCTTTCTAAGCTACTCATATTGTGAACTTTTGAGCGGTCACTTGTAATTAACAAAATAAACAGGAGCGTTTTAGTGAGCATTCTAGCAAAACGACGGTAAATTTGCTTCGAACTTTTTGCCAAGCATCCGACATCATCACGAATAATAACATTTTGATGAGCAGCGAGCATTTACTAGTGCGTTTCCTAGAATGATCGTATACGAGTAAATATTCATAGCAGTGTTCGGTACAAGATTGGATGAGAAAAAGCATCTAGCATTGATAGTCCCTGAGCAAAGCCACGGAGGGACAGACAGACAGACAGACATGGCGAAACTATAAGGGTTCCTTTTTGCCATTTTGGCTACGGAACCCTAAAAACGATGAATGATTTAAACTGGGTACTGACCAACGTTACGAGGTGTAATGTAACATGTTACACAGCGAACATTCATGCAGTCAGTACGTACCTAGTGTTACGGGGAAACCAGCGAGCAACGAGCCGCTCGTTGCTCGCTTTGAGTGCTCCACCCGGCTGTCGGTTTTTTAGCGAACCCTTTGACTGTTACGCGGTTCTGTCAGTAAGCTGTTACTTGACTGACAATGGCTGGCTGAATATGGAGCACAAGTTTTGACGAGCAACATTATGCCGATTTTTAGAACACAGCGATGCAGGTGGTAGGACCTTGTGCAAGGTCCGCCCGGATTGCTACCACCATCTTGCTCGCTAATCCTGCTGTGAAGCAGCAGTGCTTGCACTGTTGTGTTTCGGCGTGGAGAGTAAGACAGCCGGTGAAATTACTGGCACTTGAGGTATCCCATCTTAGGCTTGAGGTATCCACACTGGGCCCGCGTGGGAACTATAGCCCAAGCCCTCTTGTTCTGAGAGGAGGCCTGTGCCCAGCAGTGGGACGTATATAGGCTGGGATGATGATGATGATGATGATGAGGTATCCCATCTTAGGCCGCTAGGTTGGCAACGCATCTGCAATACCCCTGGTGTTGCAGATGTTTATGGGCGGTGGTGATCTCTTACCATCAGGAGACTCACTTGCTCGTTTGCCAACCAGTCGAATAAAAAAAAACATGTTCAATGCGTAACATGCTCGATGCGAATGTACATCACACCTCGTAATGTTGGTCGGTACCCAGCTTTATGTTCTGTTACAAGCGAATGCTCAAGTACACCAACACCTTAACATTTAATGACAAGTGATACTAAGGGTCTGTTTCACCACCCATTGATTGATTTTATTTGACGGATAAATTGAATCAACTGATGGCGAAACAGGGGGTTAATGATTAAAATTGCAGTACAGGCGCTAGCACCAATATCTGTCACAACAATGTGTGCATGGGATTCGATTTCTGGCATTCGAACATGGCGGATGTAGACAATATCTAACTTTGCTATTACTGTTTCTTTGGCTAGTTGAAGTATAATTTTGATAGTGTTTTATGCGGCGATTAACCTTAAGTGAACAGTGATGTTTGAGTGAAGCCGTGGTGGCCTAGTGGTTTGACCTGTCGCCTCTCAAACAGAAGGTCGTGGGTTCAAACCCCGGCTCGCACCTCTGAGTTTTTCGAAATTCATGTGCGGAAATACATTTGAAATTTACCACGAGCTTTGCGGTGAAGGAAAACATCGTGAGGAAACCTGCACTAACCTGCGAAGCAATTCAATGGTGCGTGTTGAAGTTCCCAATCCGCACTGGGCCCGCGTGGGAACTATGGCCCAAGCCCTCTTGTTCTGAGCGGAGGCCTGTGCCCAGCAGTGGGACGTATATAGGCTGGGATGATGATGATGATGAACAGTGATTACAAAATTCTATATTTCCCTCGTGTCTGACATTTTTTAATGCGCAAGTTGTGTCCACGTGGTTTCTGGAATTTTACTATCAAGTTGCAAAAACTACAATCACCGTACAAAGTCCCTCTCAAAGAGACTTTGACACTGGCGAAATTGTCCTATTAATTAGGACAGAAAAGCCATATTTTAAAAGAGAAGAATGCATAAATATCTGGTTCGACTCTACTTTTAGGGTCGGTAGGACATGTTAGATATTTTTGCACGCATTATTGCGGCAAATATTAATGCAGGTGACTTTAAAATAACAAATAAATTCTCGTAGCGAGTGGTTTGTGGTATTAGGTTTAAGATGTGAATTTGTTAAAAAGCTCTTCAGAGTGAGGTGGTTCACGTAGATCGTCCCGCATATTCTCTTATAAATAGATAGAAATAAAAGAATAATCTCAGAATCAAATTTTAAAAGATCATGTCCACATGTTTTAGAAAGTTACCCGTGGCCCTGAGAATTCCAAGTAAAGACAAAAGTTTAGTTTTAACAAAAAGTTTAAAAGGCAATTTAGACACAGAAATTCGACCCTTTCCAAAAGGGCAAGCAATAAAATACAAATAGACATATTCAACTCTTAAGGAACAAGTGTAAACAAAGGCCCTTATGCAATCTTTCGTGGAATAGCAACAAATAATGACTTCCTTCTTGTCAAACGAGACGTGATAAATGACCGCAAGGCATAGTGACATAAAAAAAATCAAACATCAGAGAATTTAAGGGTGGGGCTACGCCCAAAGTATACTTAACAGCCAATCACAGAGACGACGAATGTCATCCGCAAATGGGATGAACGGATTATTCGCGGAAAATTTAAAATTTCAGAAAGCCGCCTACAGCACTGGAGGGGTTTGTTCCTAGACAAGGGAGTGGGGAAGATCGCAGAAGGAGAGAAAAGGGATTCGGTCTAGAGAGCTCTCGAGGAACGGTGCTGGAGAGAAATTGTACAGTGATATCTAATTGTGTTGTTCTTGATTTCCTAAAAATCAATCGTGCCAGCTAGAGTTTTGTTTCAATCCTGAAAGTCTATAAAATAGCTAGGAGTGGTTAAGTCGAGGTAAACTGGAAGTCCGGTAAAGTACCAAATTTTATAAATATATTTTGTTTAACAAACACAATCGGCCAAGACTCGATATTTCCTTTCTAGTCATTACCAATTCGAAAGATGAGTTCAAAGGAGACATTATGCCTGCGTGATAACAAAGTCCAAAAGGACTTGTAAAGAAATGTAATATATATATGTATTGTGCATTGATTTTAATTACGATATTTATCATATGTGTGAAGTTATGGATCGGACGATATCGCCGTAGAAATTACTGGCCGGGAGGCCATACAATTGAGACCTATTTAAGAGCTATAAATGGTCAGGACGAATTAAAAGTAAGGTAAATAAAGGGTACCTATGGCCTATCGTGTTTGAGTTTGTGGTAGGTATGTAAAATGCTAAACTATAAAAGTATGTACATAGATACTAAATTTTGTGAAGTGATTATGGAGCCTTGTGAAAGTCCTTGATTTGATCGTTAAAATTCCGAATTACTTTGGGATGTGTTGTAAAGCCTTAGACGTGTTAACGTAATTATTTTATGACATACTTTGGAATAGATTCCTTAGTTGACTATTTAGATACCACAAACCTTGTCGTATTAACTAAAGAACGATTTAGATTTGACTATGCCAATAAAGACAATGGTCCATACTATTTTGTTATATTGTAGAGTATGATTTATCTTTTCTTTTCTTGTGTATATTTTGTTCTTTGTCTAAGTTCTTTATGCATGTGTGTGTGTGTACCCTAGTATAGAGACAGCCAGAAGGGTTTTTCATTTGGACATTCGTTTTCCCTTCTACTTTAGCTTGGCTTAGGAACTGAATGTCTGGCCTGCCATTGTGTCGTATAAGACCAATGAAGGTTTAATTAATCGATCAGTTTCGTTTTGGTCTTTCATTTCTTCCCAAGTGTTTTGGGTTTATTAATGATTTTAATAAAAATATATAAATTACAATTTATTTTATTTGGTATTCGTATATAAATTCCTTTTCCCTTTCGGAATGAATTAATAATGGAGGTCATAACTTATTTTCTAGTAAAGTGATTTCACAGAGTAACCTTTTGTTGAGACACCAAGGTAGTATTTACTTCGTGCCTAAGTAACATCCATTATTGAATTTTTCCCTAAACACACTCAATCATTATTCCCGTTATGTCGAGGAGAGTTCTAACATTTTCTATATACGTCAGTGAGATTGAATCACGCTAATACAAATAAATTCAAAGGGGATACAAGTGTGTCACAACCTGGTCACTAGTGAGAGAATAGGCCTCTTCAAGGCAGACTTGAGTAAATGCTCGATGCTATACCTATTGAGTGGTGGCTAACAAGAGTGTAATGCCTAACGAGATATTATTTGCTATTATTTGAGAGTCAAAGAGTTGAGTATATTAACGAAGTCAGTCAGTAGCCGATATCTATCATGAACGTGAATTTCGAGTCTACGACGTGTACAAGAGGACACCCGATAAGTATAAAATTCTTTCTTTTAATGATGCACTAACTAGATGTCTGAGAGTGGGACTAGTGTTTCAGTTGTATTATTCTTCCGATGTTTGGGCACTGGAAAGGTGGTGGAGAAAAAGAAGCCGGGAGACTTTTGATTATACAAATTTCAGTACATATCTCGATAACAGGCAGCGGCGGTTTCTGGGCACACGCATACACGCCATGTCTTATGCAGCTGACCTCCGACCTTGGTTTGGCCAAACCAAATATATCACATATTGAATAATAATTGAATAAAACCATGGTACTTGGGGGAGGCTTTATGCCTAATAAAAGATCACACCTTACGAGGATGTGCAATTATAAACGCTTCTCAGCGAAAGGAGGTCAGAACTGCCCCCCGATAACTTGACTTTCAAGGCCATATACTGGCGTAGGGTTCCCCCGTGTCAGAGTGAGACCGGTTGTTCTGGTGAGATGTACAAATGCCTCACATAAAGTTTCATGACCATCTATCACAAAAGCCGATCGCGTATCTTGAGTGCATATAAAATCATATAAAGGTAGTCTCACTACCTGGAACAGTATCTTCATTGATTTCAATATTCTCACTACCTTGTTACTGATAAAAACCCGTTTAACGTAATCCGGCTGAATGATTGATATTCCTGATTCTTTATTTATCCAGAAAGTGTACTGCGTAAATCACTGTGCAACTAAATAAAAATTACTACTTTTACTGAAGTGTACCCAAACTCGGGGAATGATCCTGAAAATTTCTAGGACACTCTCTTATATTTATAAATATATAAATAGACGATCACGTACGGCTCGTACCATCACAAGAGCAAATCCAAATGTAAGCGCACAACCAGGTCAAAAGCTCTCGTATTCTAAAGGCGAACATATGAAAAGCGATGCATTTTAATAAGAAGCATGAAAAGCTTACAGAGCCCTTCGAACTCGCTTAAATTTTATGCGATGACTTAGTTTTGTTTTCAATAATTTGTTGAATTAGGAGTTACTTTGCGGAGTTCCCAACCTAACCTAATCAACAAAAAGTTGAAAAACCCCCGACTTTGTCACTTCAAAGTTTAATATGTCAAAGACGGCTGAACCGATTTTGATAAAACATGGCTAAGAACCATCGCTAAAAAACCTGATTGCAAATTTAAAAAAATTGCACTCAAATCGATTCACCCGTTTAAGAAGCTACGGTGCCACAGACAGACACACATAGACACACATAGTACTCTTTCACACTACCACAGGATAGATTTTGATGAAACTTGATACGTAGACAGTTTTAAGTCTGCAGGGCTACTACGAAACTCGAAACTCGAAGTTCGTGTCGTGCGGTCCCTCTGACACTTAATACTATTTAATACGACAGCGAGAGGGACGGTACGATACGAACTTCGAGTTTCGAGTTTCGTAGTAGCCCTGCTGCTTCCCCTCCGACGCCGAATGAGAGAAAAGAAGAACTTTACTCCCTAGTGCGAATATACAAGGATTTATGTCGTTTGTTGCAATTACTAAGACTTTTGACCTGAGATGAGACTGTTTCGCTTTTGTAATTGTTTGTTATATTTCTTTTGTTTTATGTTTGTTTTAATGTAAATAATGTTGTATTTATTTTATCTCTTTTGAGTATTTCTGTTTTGTCTCTTTACCGCACGTAATTTTCCGCTTATCCTCTATATAACCAAATGTTTTTTCCTAACTAGGTTAGCTGGAAGAGATCCCTTTTTAGGGATAAGCTCGCCTTTGTTCTCCTCTCTGTGTATTTGTATTTTTATTTTTATGTGCAATAAAGAGTTTACATACATACATACATACATACTTTTTGAGTAGGTTCTCTTGTAAGGTCAAATTAAGAAGGAATCACTGTATGAGAAAATAATTTCAGTCATTGTAATAAATAAATAAAATAAATAAATATTGTGGAACAATTAACACCAATCTACCTAATCCCAAACTAAGTTGTAGGTACTACGAGTACGAGTGCTAGGCAACGAATATACATACATTATACTTATCATCCCATCATCCCAGCCTATATGCGTCCCACTGCTGGGCACAGGCCTCCTCTCAGAACAAGAGGGCTTGGGCCATAGTTCCCACGCGGGCCCAGTGCGGATTGGGAACTTCACACGCACCATTGAATCGCTTCGCAGGTTTGTGCAGGTTTCCTCACGATGTTTTCCTTCACCGCAAAGCTCGTGGTAAATTTGAAATGTAATTCCGCACATGAATTTCGAAAAACTCAGAGGTGCGAGCCGGGGTTTGAACCCACGACCCTCTGCTTGAGAGGCGACAGGTCAAACCACTAGGCCACCACGGCTTATCATCGGCTTCACATTATACTTATATAGGTTTTTAAATACATAGGTAAAATATCCAACATTCAAATACATATACGGTATTATTCATAAAAGTAATTTTTTTATTTTTTCTTTAGTGGTACATTCTATTCGTGAAAAAGTTTTCGTGAAATTATACTAGCGTCATTTAAAAGTTTTTATTTTTCAAAAATAGATGAAAACCTCCTTAAAATACTGGTATTGAAAATAAATACAGTATCTTTAACTTCAAATATGTATCTCATCATTACCCAAAATTTAATCTCTTTACAACACAACTTCGTAAACTCTTACAAAATTTTAATCGTTCAGGTTTAAGTTTGTATGAATCCGAACAATGCTTTTGACTCAAGTGACCGAGCTTTAATCGGAAGTTTTCAAGCTACAGAACAAACCGCCCTGTTTTCCTTCAAACGCACTGCGTTACAAAAACGACGCCGTTACAAAAAAGCTATAGGGCGTCCTAAAATTATTATTACTAGTATTTAAACCATTACATCCAGCAGAAAGCTCCGGGAGCTTAAAGTTTCGGGATTTTACTAAATACCAGTGGGAATTCCTAAAAGTTATGTCATGGTTTTTATTACGAGGTGGACGGATGACCTGGTTAAAACCGCGGGTTCACGGTGGATGCAAGCCGCTGCCAACCTAAGCAGCTGGAGGTCCTACGGCTGAGATGATGGTGATGATGTTTCGGTTATGAGTTGACCTGCATTTGTATTGTACTGTTTGCGTTGTAATTAATTTTACGAGCGCAGGAAGAGCAGCGAAACTAGCGCCATGATTAACTCAATATATTCAACTAAAGCGCATTTATTTTGATTAGTTGCCCACAGTCCCGTATGCGAGGAATTTGTTTATTGCTACAACGCTTCTTATAACGTAATAACTTTTGTGCAATGTAATTACTAACCCTTAACTACCTACGTCCTGTTTCAGAAACACAACCACCTATGAGCGGTCTAGAAGACCACTTGTTTTAAAGGATATGCAATAATTATATAAAGATTATTATTAAAGTTTCATCAAATTGAATGATCAACTAAGTTATTTAACTGATTTAATTTTACAGGAACATTTTATTTTTATAAAATTGGAAACCCTCAAAACAACCATTTTTGTCGGCAATCGATAATAATTTTTCGAACATTCGAGACAAATTAGTCTCTTGCATTCAATGATGACACTTATTTTAACCACCTTTTGTGACTGTGTTACTAGGAGGCATGTTTTTCTAAAAAATAAAAAAATATATATTTTAATTATAGTATTAAAAATGTTATCAAATAAACACACACACAACCACCTGCATTCGGTCTGGAGACCACGTATGAATATTACGCAACCACCTACCTACGGTCTCTGAGACCGTTGTCGCCAGTATTATGATCACTTAATTCAAAGGAAGACACATCCAAACTTGTCGACAACATGGCGGCCATTGATTGGCCTCCAGGAAAAGGTACAAGGTCACTAGAAGTTTGTGCGCCGCGATTGCATCGAATTATTATCATTTTTAAATCTGCTAAGGTCTGTGAGACCGCACGTAGGTGGTTAAGGGTTAATGAACTGAAACAATTACTTTTCTTATGATAGCTACGTTTAAGCAGGAAATGCGTGTTCATGCAGTTCCTCCACCTCCACACTGTAAGAACACGCACAAATCACGCAAACCCATCTATCACCACCACCACACTACACTGACGCGTTTCGAACTCAACTAGAGCTCATCTTCAGAGTGACACAACCGTACACCATGTTACCAGTTGTTAGACTAACGAACCACAACCACCGTTTTAATTTGTCACTATAACTCCCAAGTACCCACATGTTTTATAAAACAAAACAAAACTACCCACAAATTATTAATAGTTTTTTTAACCGTTCTTCAAAACTACCTTGATTTTCATTTATTTACTGTCAAGGCATGTTTTATTAACTATCATTGCTGAAATTAGATTCAAGCCGTAGCAAGGGAGATGAAACTAAATTTACCTGCTCATTAATAATAGACCCCATACTGTTGTATCTAATTATCTCCATGCATTCTAAAACATCGAGACGAAACCCCTTGCCACAATAATGTAACACTTCATACGAAACTTACTTTTTTTACTTTTTTTATACTTCATTTGTACTATTTAGAGTCATGCTGTGATTGGCTATTTCAATGTTGCGAGTGCAATGAACTCGTGGCGTGCTAGAAAATAGTGTTGTGGCATAATTAGATTATTATCGACAAAATTATCGATAGGAACACTTAAGTATTAGTTAGGTACTACTTACTCTTGATGGAAAATAAGTACACGTACACGGTTCGGAATGTTGGTCAATAATGAACTTGCAATCCCGCTACGCCTCACATATTACTCAAATATAGTATGAGATGCGCGCATCAACCGCCTTGTAACGCGGTATCTTAAGGGGGTAATCTGTGGGAGAGGCCTTTGTTCAGCAGTGGACGTCTATCGACTGATATTATAACATAGCTAAGGTCTGAAGCACGGTTTCCACCGCGAACTTCGCGGACTCATTAATGACTTTTTATTTATTTATTTAGTAAACTTAGTTTAACTCACATCGACCAACTTCATAGAGGTCCAGTGTAAGTACTTTCATGCAGCCGATCGTTGTACAAATGAACACACGTAAAAAGAGCTCTGGTTGGCTAGTATAGGGGATACGTTTGCACATCTGTCAATTAACAAGCCAATGGCGTGACGGCCGCGCGCGCGCTCCAACGCCCCCTCCCGCGTCCCCCACTGCTCTGCCGCCAATTTGGTCCGTATTTCACTCACTTCGCAGGTATATCGCCAGGGGCTCATTTTACGTGCGTTGATTTGCATTGTATATTATGTCCGTATGCAGTCCGCTCAGCTGTCGGTGTAAATTGGGCTTGATTCCCGCGGGCTTTCGCTCTAAAAATGATTTGTTTGTGCAAGTGTGCTAATTTTATAGTACAGTAATATAAATAAAAGCTAGGCCATAATTGCTTTCACTCAGCGGGGCACGCCTCACAGTGAGGCGGATCAGCACCACGCCCATGGCACTAATTATATTGGTAACATTTTTTGAAGGACACGTCTATTAAATGTCTATTTGATCGAACTTGGAAATGTTTGTGGAAAAAGAATGTCCTCACTTTGCTTTATTCACTTTTATACAAGGTTAGCTAATATGTTGCAAATTTTAATACAAATTATGAACTACAGTCGATTGATACCCAAGGGTTGAAAGTGACTTATTACACCCGAGACATTTCTGGCGCTCGACCGAAATGAGAGCGCCAATAGTTCGAGGGGAAATGGGTAATTTCACCAGAGTTAGACATTCTACTTTTCATTTCGACTGTGAGGAAAGTAAAATACTACACGCACATTTTATAGAGCTCCAGTTTTGTATACAAGCTTCTTGGTCAAGACGTGCATCTATATGGCCATACCGAAACGTGGAAAAAAATTGTCATGCTATCATTGGGATTATGGCGGGCAGCAGAATAGAGGAATAATTTTGATGAAAAAACAATTGATTATGTATGTACCAGGCCACCGCATAATACAGAAGTTTCTGTTCGAAAGGAATAAGAGAGAGAGATATATATATAGAGAGAGAGAGAGTCATCCAAATCAATATCCTATAACCAAATTTCAAGTCACCCGATCACTAGATAGAAGTGGATAATATTCAACTTGCAATTTTTAAACACTTCCAAGTACCTACTTACGAACATTTAGAGCTTTCTAAAAAAAATCATAGTACACAGTAAACGACACGAAAATGGAACCCCAAAATCACGATACTCTCTTGCTCAGTTTCAAAGGAGTGAGAGGGAAATATGATTAAAATTGTAGGTTCTACTTCCGTGCCGTCTACTAATAAGTCATATATATACGAGCATACGGGTCACCTGATGGGAAGTAACCACCGCCGCCCATGGACACCTGTCAACACCTAGCTGCAGGCAACAATCCGAATAATTCATCTGAACACTCCCCATGGTACAAGATACAGAGAGATGCAACATCCCTCCGCATTGTCAGAGGATCAAGCCGGTCAGAGAGTTACCTATTGCCGACAAATCTAGCAGCCCTACGTTGGATGCGGTCAAATGGAAGAAGCTGATACTGAGGTGCTCCAGCCCAGAGATGGGAACAGTACTCCATAAGCGAACCTAACCTAACCTAACCTGTGCCTTAAAAAGCTGTAGGTGACGGAAATTTTATGTATAAAGGGCACTTCGTAACAAAAGCTTGAAGAAAAGGCAGCGTGTTTCGTGCCAGTGCGTGTGCAGTCTCACAAAAGCATTCTTTAATCTCTGGACGGACTCGCAAATGAGAATTGCTTCGAAATAAAAGCCTCCTTCACAGCTCCTTTTTTCGTTCTGTTGTAATTTGTACGTTTCACGCAGGGTCCCGTCATAGTGCGGGATCTGACTGCAAGTTTACCTACGTCATTGAGTATTGTTTACGCAAAACGTAACATAGTAGGTCGTGTCGTGTAGAAGTCACTTTATGGAAACGTGTGATAGACCCTTAAATCAGTTATTATTGTTTTGACAACCTATGTATGTCTATGGACCGGTCACTCATTGGGCAGTCATTCAAAGCCAGTCAGAGACGTTGCACGTCAATAACGGTCTTAGGGTCAGAGCGGAGCTCTCAGTGTCAATTTGTGTCAGTTAAACTAATCTAAGGTCATCTTAATCATAATTGTAGAAATAAACATTTGTACGGTGTCAGTAACGTGAAAATATAGTGGTGAACTCAATCGCGGTTTAATTTCATCGACATAACCTCAACCCACCACAAGAAACCAGCGGCAGCTGGCCACAGGTGGCGGCAGCTGTCCAGACCGATCCCAGGGGCTCGGGAGAGGGTCTGCCTTCACATCAGCATCAGCATCATCAGCGACGACCAAGGCGCGGCCTGCCCTTCGAACCCGCGAGGCTGCCCATGGTCTAGGTAATGAACGTAACCGACGCAGGGCGCGCACGCACGTCATCAATCAATCCAACGACATTCTCAGGGCGAGAATTGCCACCAAGTATAGTTATATACCTGCATTAATATCTGCCGCGGAGCGTGCAAAAATATCTGACACGTCCTAGAAATATAAGGCACGCTTTGTTGTGTCAGATATTTTTGCTGATGACAGTATACCTACCACATGAGGACAACAAGTAAATTCCATATCCACTTAAGCGTGATTTGTGTGCATTACAATCAACTGGCAGACAGTCTGACAGCGTAGCGACAGTAATAGTTGACCGTTTGTCCCTCTTCGAGTACGGAACCCTAAAAATTAGTCTGCCGCTTCCCATCTGGGAGTGTTCGGCAGACGTTGTTCGAGGTGGTCTGTCAAGCCTATTATTTGCATCAAGTAGGACGCTATGTTATAGTTTAGAAATCGCGAGGATCAAATGCAAAACTACGATGTAAGAGGCACTATGAAAAGCGCTATGGTCCAGGGCATTGGCACTCCGGTAGACTTTATTAATGTAACTTTGTGGTGATTGAGTGTCTGTACTTGTCCCCATATAGTAGTCGATGACGTAAGCAAACTCGCAATCAGATCTCGCACTATAAAGTACATACGGTGTTGACACTTGAACAACCTGAAAATGGCACAGACCTTACGTAAAAGGAAGGAAGGTCAACTGAGATCGTATTTTCTGAGTTCTACTTTTTTATGAAATAAGGAGGAACATTTATACTATTCAATGTTCTTTTAAATATTTTCTTTCTCAACGTATTTTAAAATTGTATAAACTAATTCTCTCTCTCACTCTCTCTTTTTGCGAAAAAATGTAAAATTTGTGAAAATTTTCTCTGTTACTATACGACCCAAAACTCACCAAACAAACACACATAGCGAATCTTACCTAGTTACCTGCAGCACTCATTTAGCACGGAACCCTAGAACTGCTCCTTAATTCCAAAAGTACGAGTTTCTCAGAAGTCTAGATTACGACCAAAGTTTCTCAGGGCCAAAGCTGAAAATATACCTACCGCATACCCAGGTATATTTAACGTAAAAACCCGCAGTAAAATTCTCCCCAGTAAATTAACTAAAACGGCTCAACGCCTCTCGGCCCTAATATTCTCGGCTTAGAAACCTTAGATTCTCACCTGACGTGAGTCATAATACTTAGAATAATTAATATACGCATAGAAGCGACACTTACGTTATGTCTCGGTAGCCTTGTCTTTCGCAACGTAGGTATAGTAAATAGAGCTTGCCTTCGGAATACAAAAGCTTAATGGTTACTTGAACTGAAATGTATATTTCTGTTTTTTTTTTTTATAATTTATGATGGTGGAAGCATTCTACACTTCCACTGAGCGTAGATATAGTTAGTGTTTCGTTTTGTAACTAAGGGACCACATACATCCCTGTATTATTATTATTCTCTTTATTTATTTTTTTATTCTTAGGATTATTATTTTGTATTTTATTTGTATTATGATTGGTTTTTTGGAGTCTTTTTGTATTTTTTATTTCAACTCCAAATTTGTTACTTTTACGGGTATCCCGTGAAACCATATCGAAAATACAAACTGAGACATGGATGCACAGAAAAACCAGAAAAAGAGCGCTGGTCTCTTTTTCTGGTTTTTCTGTGCATCCATGTCTCAGTTTGTATTTTCGATATTTTATTTGTAATTATTTTATTTTGAAGAAATTACTTTCTGCCAAGTTTCTTGCGACGCATTCTTCTTGGCAATGATGGTCTTTCCGAAAGCACTAGTAGTTTAAAAAATGACGTGTAAAAGTGCCCATTGCGGCCTATTTACTGAATAAATGATTTGAATTTGAATTTGAATATTTAATGAAATAAATCTAGATAGCTGTAGGCAGCGGAGCGGAGTGGAAGTGGAGATGTAGAAGGATCAGCAGGAAAAAGGAAGGGCTGGAATAAAACACCCTGCTTTACTGCTTGCTTGCAGCACTCAACCAGCTGGGCAACTCCGAAACTCGAAACTCGAAGTTCGTGTCGTGCGGTCCCTCTGTCACTTACACTGTTTGATACGAGAGCGAGAGGGACCGCACGACACGAACTTCGAGTTACGAGTTTCGTAGTAGCCTTGCAGGTCTTGTTTTAGTGTCGGGCCAGAGAAAGAAAGCTAAACGAGACTTGGATTAGGTTTTACAAAATATAAAAGAAATAAAGCAACTAATATTTACAATTGATGCCCGCATGGCTGAGTGGTTAAAGAACCTGACTACGAAGCTTGAGGTCCCGGGTTCGATTCACGGCCGGTGCAGATATTTTGTATGAATAATACGAATATTTGCTCTCGGGTCTTGGATGTATGTATTTAGGTATGTATTTATCTATATTATATGAGTATGTTTATCCGTTGCATAGAACAAGTTTTGCTTAGTTTGGGACTAGGTCAATTGGTGTCAAGCGTCTCATTTAATTATTATTATCAATATCTGCGCTAGAGGCAGCCCTTATATCACAAGTATCTCAGTGAAAAGTTAACTTTACATTCACGCTATTTTAGACGGCTTTACCTAAAATATCCAACCCTTCTAGTGATCACAGAATAACTCTTCTAAAACTGTTTACTTTTGTAACAAATAGTTCCTCTGTTTTCCCGCTTAGTATGCAGGAACGCCCTAGGGCCGTAACGCCCAATTTCCATACCTGACGAGGCTTTTGTACCAATTTGTACGTCTATTACCGCAGCTTAATTTAATTTTACAACGCATTATCCAACAATATGGTGAGGTTACCGCAAGGGCTGGGCTCGGATTTTTTTGGTAAATTATACAGCAGTGAACCCTACAGAGAACCCTATTCCCACTGGCTTTCCCAATATTTACAACAAGTCATACAGAATTTATGAAAAACTAGCGTTTACCCGCGGCTTCGCAGGCGTAAATCATTAGATACAGTAGTAGAATTGAAATTTCGGGATTTTATTAAAGTCTCGTGGGAATTCCCTAAAATTACATCGAGGTTTACATACGTTAAATTAAAACACCCATGCCAAAATTTCATGACTCTAAAGCCAGCGGTTGCTATTTCGAGATTTTATCCCTATCCCGTGGGAACATCGGGATAAGAAGTAGCCTATGTATTATTCCAGATGTCCAGCTATCTACATACCAAATTTCATGACTTTAAGCCCAGCGGTTGTTAGTTAGAGATTTTATTCCTATCCCGTGGGAACATCAGGATAAAAGTATTCTATGTTTTAATCCAGGTTGTAAACTAACTTTATGCCAAATTTCATTCGAATCCGTCTAGCCGTTTCAGCGTGAAGAAGTATCAAAAATACTCACCCGCAAACTCACTCACTCACTCACTCAGAAACTTTTACATTTATAATAATAGTAGGATAGAGTAGATCTTTGCTTCGGCTTTACCACGGAATAATATACACGCCACGCCACTGATAATATACAGTTTTTTTTTTCATAATACCAGGTTATTTAGACGCATCAAGGAAAGTTTTCCCCTTCACTCGAATATATTCACAGGACATACATATCAGGATACAAAGTAACTAAACTATTCCAATGCTCCTATATAAATATCAAATTTCATACAAATCCATCCCGTTTTAGGGTGAAGGAATTACAAACATACCTACACAAACAATTTTTAGGGTTCCGCACCCTAAAAGTAAAAACGGGACCCTATTTACTAAGACTTCATTGTCCGTCCGTCGTCTGTCTGGCTCTCACCAGGCTGTATCTCGTGAACAGTGATAGCTGGACAGTTGAAATATTCACAGATGATGTGTTTCTGTTACCGCTATAACAAGTAATAACAACAAATACTAAAAAAAGAATAAAATAAATATTTGAGGGGGCTCCCATACAACAAACGTGATTTTTTTGCCGTTTTTTTCTCGATGTTTAGTAACGGCAACAGGTAGACGCTTGAAATGGGCGGTGGTGATCTCTTACCATCAGGAGACCCACTTGCTCGTTTGCCAACCAGTCGAATAAAAAAACATATATTCACAGAAATCTAGTTGTATATTTACTTTAAAAATAAATAATTAAATTAACATAAAATAAATATTTAAGGGGGACTCCCATAGAACAAACGTTATTTTTTTGCCATTTTTTGCTTATGTCTAATTGTTGTATAAATATGGTACGGAACCATTCGTGTGCGAGTCCGACTTGCGCTTGGCCGGTTTTTCCCATTTATAATATTTGTATTTTTTTTTTATTATTTATTTCTCATAGGTATTACTTACTGTACATATCCACTCGCCAAACTAATAATCCGGTGGGCATTGAATTGTTACGGCTCCACGCCACCGGTAGGCAAAATCGTCACGTAACTCAAAACCACATCACGTGGTTGGTTGTAACAAGATACTAGTAACATGGCCGCTACTCTTGACCGACATCTGACCTTAAGTGGTCGGGTCGGGTTGTCAATACTGGCAACATTTAAATTAGTAACATCAGGGTTTCTCAAAGTGGGGTACGCGAACCCCTAGGGGTTCGCTATTCGACGGTAGGGGGTTCGCGACAAGGTACGTGATGGTGGCTGCAAGACTGGCAAGTGATTAAGATTGGTTTTTGGAGTCTTTTTGTATTTTTTGTTTCAACTCCAAATTTGTTACTTATTTGTTTGTTATTTGTTGTTGTTTGTTTCAGTTTGTATTTTCGTTGGCAAGATGATTCTTACCTACCGATATTTGTTATCTTTTATTGAAATAAATAATATACATTATATTATCATTATGATTGAAATATAAATAAACTTAGTTTCTCCAGCAGCCAGTTTTATTACTTTGGGGGGTGGGGGGGGGGGGGGGGTTCGCTGTCGTCTAGAAAATTTAACAGGGGAACGTGGAGCCATAAGTTTGAGAAACCCTGAGTTACATAGTGTAACATCTTGTAACATTATTTGTCGAACATTGTAAACCTAGTAGCTACGCAAAGAACGAAAATACAAACGAAATATGTACTCAAAATCATTTTTGTAGATTATGGCTTGGTAACAAGACCTTTAAGCCAATGAAAATCATTATCATCATTAAAGCTTTGAACGCACAGAGAGCGGTGGCGGGGCCTCCAGCGTCAGTGTGTGTCTAGCTTATGAGAGCTCTTTATAATAGTACTAGTATTGGGAAGGTGCGAAGTACTAGGTGGGGGTGATGAAATCTATCGCAGCGCTTATGGTGGCCAAAAGTAGAAATAGTTCTGGCTCTGTCATCTGTCATACTCATATGAATCTGTCATTAACAAAGCAATTTGTATAGACTTTAACTACCTAATTTTAGTAATAGATGTTTGTGTTATGATGCGAGCTTGAATTATTGAATACTGTCCCTGTATTGTTCTTAATTCCTCTACATCTCGGACGGACATGTCCAGCAACAATTTTCCTTATGAAACGGTTTGTGGTTGAAATGTTATATTGAGTGATACTCACAAAACCGGTCTTCAAAATGATACTGATTTTGATCTGAAAACGGAGTTCCCATAAATTAATTCGTGGTCTTCTAATGAAGTTTTTTAAGTAACGTCAATAGTATTGTAGTATCTTCATTATTAAGACTACCTGTCCCTACCTGTGCCCTTAGTGTAACTTTTCGGTTACAAAATACGTCTCGATCGCGTTCGCGTTAAAATCTCAATTTGTATGGAAACACAAACATCGCAAACGTTCCGCTAGAGGCGCTGTTCGTGTTTCCATACAAATTGAGATTTTAACGCGAACGCGATCGAGACGTATTTTGTATCCGAAAACTTACACTAAGGGCACTGAATGCTTCTCTCATTTACTCAAAAGTTGATTGGTGGAACCTCTCAAGGACTTAGTTCGCCTTTTTATCTCAGCATTTGTCAATTGTGTTTGTTATTCTGTTATTGTAGTCTATTAGTATTTAGACGACCAGATGGCCTAGTGGTTAGAGAACCTGACTACGAAGCTTGAGGTCCCGGGTTCGATTCCCGCGTCGGGGCAGATATTTGTATGAAAAATACGAATGTTTGTTCTCGGGTCTTGGGTGTTTAATATGTATTTAAGTATGTATCTATCTATATAATTACATTTATCCGTTGCTTAGTACCCATAACACAAGCTTTGCTAAGCTTACTTTGGGACTAGGTCAATTGGTGTGAATTGTCCCGTGATATTTATTTATTGTACCACCGCACACTGAATCTACCGAACAACGACTAAACTGATAGTGTCTTTTCCAACCTCGACATTGGCGGAATCATCGATAGTATCGATGGAGCTATACTTCCAAGAATTGAATTGAATTGTACCAAAAATAGTTCACATATACACATAATTGTTGGTTATAAGGCTGTATGAATTCCGATCAGTAACCATTGCTCTGAAGTGTATTAATCCTTACATCCCAGAGCAATAACTCTTTCAAAAACACAACCTGAAACTGAGGCTTGGTGTAAAAACAGCCTTAGCATAAATTAAGTGGGTAGGAGAAGAATTTGAATAATCCGTTCACCTGATTGGTGGACTGTCCACCAATCAAGTGGACGAGCTTGGGCTACATTTAGGAAGACCATTTATTTGAATTCTCAGTAAACCTTCGCTATTTTGGTAGTCTCGATACTATGGAAAACATTTGATGTATTTTTTTCAATCAGAAATATTGAGATCTTTAAATGTGAATGAAGTTTACTATTTAATGATAATATTGATAAATTTATGTGTAAAGTATGTAAACTAAAAAAGTTAGTAAACAGCAGATAGTTCTATATTGGCTACTGATTCAGACAACTTCGTAATAATAAAAACGTATACCTACGTAGTAAAAACTGATGGACACAAGTTTCTTATTAACAAAGATCCTCTCAACACACTACACATACGGAACGATGTTACAGTTTATTGTAAATAATAAAGTTTACTACTCCACTATACTTCCGCCGCGCTGGGTTGCCTGCGGCTCTCATCAAAAGTTCTCTACAGTAAAGCTAAACAATGTAACAGTATTATTACTTTACTACACTTTAAATAATGTTCATCGTTATCCCAGCCTAGGTCCCCTGTTGGGCACAGGCCTCCTCTCAGAATGAGAGGGCTTGGGCAGTTGCCACGCGGGTCCAGCGCGGATTAGAAACTTCACATATTTCATTGAATTCCTTCGCAGGTTTCCTCACGATGTTTTCCTTCACCGTAAATGCTCTTGGCAAATTTCAAATGCAATTACGCTTGAATTTCGAAAAACTCAGAGGTGCGAGCCGGGGTTTGAGCCCACGATCCTCTGCTTGAGAGGCCATATATGTCAAACCACTAGGCCACCACGGCTTCAATAATGTTAATTAGGTTTAGGAGAACTTAAATAATATTAATTGGGAACAATTCCTAATAACCTGGTATTCTTATCTTTACAATACAATACAATAACTCTTTATTGCACACCAATACAGTAAACAGTACAGAGAACACAAGTATATACATAGAGATTTTCTAAGGTAAGCAATAGGCGGCCTTATCGCTTCAGAGCGATCTCTTCCAGGCAACCTTTACAAGGGACAGAAATAAGGAATACATTTTAGCAGGTGGTGGTGGTGGTGGTGGTGGTGGTGGTGGTGGTGGCTTTAGTAATATTGAACTATAAAAAACTATTGCTTACCCACGGCTTCGCACGCGTAAACCATTAGATTCTGGGAGGGCTACTTCGAAATTCGAAAATCGAAGTTCGTATCGTACCGTCCCTCTCACTCACGTGTTAAATAATATTAACGTCAGCGGGACGGCAAGATACGAAATTTGAATTTTTCACTTCGTAGTGAAGGGAAAGCAGTTGAATCGAAATTCATGATATCACTAAATTCCCACGGGAATGAGGGCTATCGCGTATGAATTCGCCGCTAGAGGCGCTAGTGTAGCGTGAGGTCTTCGAAATGTAAAATCTCATAGTTTTTGGGTGAGCTACGCGGGTTTATTTATAATTAGAATAATATTGTGAATATTTTGCAATATCTGAAATTAAGTATGGCAAATATGCGTTCCGGGGCAATGAATGTCTGTGTTTTGAGACAGTTTTGTCTTTCGGAAACCTTTGTCCTCCGTTTTTTTCGAACAAAACGGGGACTATGGAACACTGTGACATGCTCGATATTTTTATACTACGGTTTTAAGTGTATTAAATATGATTTTAATCTAAACTTTGTTTTCACGCCCGTAATAACAGACTTTGAAAGCCATACTTAGAAACCTCACGCAACAGTGCGCCATCTAGTGAGACAAAAAACGATAGCCCTCATTCCCTATAATTATATCGTTCGACGTTGCACTAAAAACAACTGTCCCAAATTTCATGACAGCGGGTGAGATTTCGAGATTTTATCACAAACCTCTGGGAACATCAGGATAAAAATGTCTGTGTATGTTTGTTACTCCTTCACGCTAAAACGACTGGACCGATTTGAGTGAAATTTAGTATGCAGGTGGTTGTACATCTTGAATAATACATGAGCTGTTTTTTATCTCGATATTCACAGAGGATCGGGTTCAAATCTCGAAATTTCAGCTGCTGGATTTAATGTCATGAAACGTCGCATTAAAAACAACCGTGCCATGTTTTACTTCGATGAAATAACCGCGATCTAATTTCTGGGAAATTCCGTGGAAATTTAGTAAAATCACGGAATTGCAACTGCGGAATCTAATTGATTACGCCTGTCTAATCTTACATAAATAAAAATGAACTGTAAAATGTGTTGCTAAGCGCAAAACTTGGGAACGGCTGGACCAATTCGCTAATTCTTTTTTTGTTGTGTTCGTTATTGTCAGGACAAGGTTTTTATGAAAGAAAATATAGAAAGAAATCAACGGGGGGCGAAGCCGCGGGCAACAGCTAGTGACAACCAAAAACACAAAGCTCAAAAGTATAAATATAGTTACGAGTATAAACACTAAACTAAAGCAGCGTTTCTACCAATAATGTGGGAGGATGCGTTTCGAGGAATGTGTTCTTCATTAACCAATAGAAACGCTTCATTTACACATCCTCGCACAGCACATCTCTGGTGGAAACAGCTGAGCGGAGCGAGGCGAGGTAAATTAAGCGTTTCTATTGGTTCATGAAAACATATTCCTAGTAACACATCCTCATACATCTCTGGTGGAAACGCTGCTTAAGGCTGACTAGCTATGTCTATGTGTATAACTATGTATGATAGAAAGAAAAATAGTAGTTATTTTTAAAATATCAAAGTTAAATACGGTCTGTGTAAAGCTTCCCTTGAAACGTATACAATTCTGCGGTAAATTTTTGCTACATTATGTACCGTCAGAATTTCAGCTCAAAGGCACTTAAAGTAGTGTTTAACCCTCTAAAGTTAAATTCCTCCTCTAACCACAGGTTTGACTTGTAGCTGCGTCAATTTAATTAAAAACTTACATTTTAAACTCCGAGTTAAAAATGGGGAAGTTAAACTAAGGCTGCGTTGTGTGCGGCGCTGAGGATGTTTTTTTTTTTTATTATTCGACGGGATGGCAAGCGAGCAAGTGGGTCTCCTGATGGTAAGAGATCACCACCGCCCATGAACATCTGCAACACCAGGGGTATTGCAGATGCGTTGCCAACCTAGAGGCCTAAGATGGGATACCTCAAGTGCCAGTAATTTCACCGGCTGTCTTACTCTCCACGCCGAAACACAACAGTGCAAGCACTGCTGCTTCACGGCAGGTTTAGCGAGCAAGATGGTGGTAGCAATCCGGGCGGACCTTGCACAAGGTCCTACCACCTGCAAAATGTGTCGCGAAGAATGTGTTTTCCATTAACCAATAGAAACTCTTCACTTACCTATCCTGGCACAGCATATCTCTAGTGGAAACAGCTGAGCGGAGCGAGGCAATACAAATGAAGCGTTTCTATTGGTTCATGAAAATCACATTCCTCGCACACCTCTGGTGTTAATGAGCAATGCAAAACTGTAACCTCAAACGAAGCTCACGATACTAACGCCATCTAACGATATTTTTCGCCTTT
This sequence comes from Choristoneura fumiferana, assembly GCF_025370935.1. Taxonomy (NCBI): domain Eukaryota; kingdom Metazoa; phylum Arthropoda; class Insecta; order Lepidoptera; family Tortricidae; genus Choristoneura; species Choristoneura fumiferana. The sequence goes on from NC_133486.1 coordinate 1,125,516, forward strand.
CAAGTAGCCCACATTGACCCTGGGATGGCATGTTTAGAATTATTTAATTAAGAAACCCTTTCTTCCCGGTAAAAAATAAATATAATAATAGTACATTGTGTCTTAAGGGCGGTAAATAAGGAATTACGAACGAAAGTCTATAAGAAGCCCGAAGTCGAAGACTGAGGGCTTTAATGAGTCGATGTTCGTAATTCTAGTACCGCCCGTGAGACATACAATGTTTTTCATCACATTTGCGAGTATTTTTTTTTATTTCTAAAAGAAAAAATATAATTGTTCCAAATATTGGCGATACCTTGGGCTGCGCTATTGGCAGCGCTGCCCTCCCCCTCCCTTACCATGCGCCTGACGTGCGTGTGCATGTAGTCCTGCTGCAGGAGCGCGCGCAGCACCATCAGTACGGGCACGGACTCATTTACCGACTTTGGGCTTCATGAGAAGAAAATTTGTACGCGCAATGACTCGTTTACCGACCACGGGCTTCATGACAAGCACATTAAGGTCGAGGGTTTTATTTGGGGAGTTGCAAGCAAGGTAGCCTGCATGTTACGACCCTGTTTACGAGCAAGTGTGATGAAAAATAAGATAGATGACAACTGGATAGCCAAGTGGTTAGATATCTTGATTATGAAACTTGAGATCTCGGGTTCGATCCCGATATTTGTGTGAACAATCGAATATTTATTTTGCTATCGGGCCTTGGTCGTTTAATATGTATTTATGTACTAGCCTAGCACCCATAATAGGTAGGTACTGTGGGGACTGTAACTTGGTAAGAGCTTAGGTAATGGGGATCTACGCGCGTGACTTTAAACTCATTAAATAAACAACGTTGTTCTTCAATTCATATTAAATATAATGACCCGGATAACTCACGTCTTAAATCGAGTTTAGCTCGACATGTTTTTCGGCTAATCGTAGCCCTTCGTCTTCGGAGCAACGCGACTCGGCGGCTGCTGCAACACGCGCACTGCGCGCCGCGCTCTGCTCGCGCGACTACCGACGAAACTGACACCGGCACACAACATGTCGAGCTAAACTCGATTTAAGACGTGAGTTATCCGGGTCATTATATTTAATATGAGTGAGTCTCACGGTGGTTTCATGTTCAAAGTTGTTCTTCAATTATTTAGATTTATTGTGGAACTTGGTAGCACTTATATGTCGGGAGCAATCTGCCCTCATGTATACCGCTGTCAATCGTTTTTAAAGTCGAATTCTAGAATTATACAAAACAACGTCAATCTAACCTGCCAGGTGGTCAGTTTTACCACCTGCCAGCGGTATACAGCCTAGTTCCTACAGTACACACTTTGCTTAGTTTAGGACTAGGTCAATTGGTGTCAAACCCCATGATATTTATTTAATATTATTATTTAATGGCTGTTCCCCGCGGCTTCGCCCCCGATTTTCTTCCATAAAAACCTTCTCCTGACAATACGTAACGAACGCAGCAATACAAGAACTATCGAAGTCGGTCCAGCGGTTCCCGAATTTTGCGCTTAGCAACAAGATTCATTTTTATTTACATAGAAGATTATTGTTATAAAATGTTTAATATATGTGTATATGTTTGCAGGTGGTAGGACCTTGTGCAAGGTCCGCCCGGATTGCTACCACCATCTTGCTCGCTAATCCTGCCGTGAAATAGCAGTGCTTGCATTGTTGTGTTTCGGCGTGGAGAGTAAGACAGCCGGTGAAATTACTGGCACTTGAGGTATCCCATCTTAGGCCTCTAGGTTGGCAACGCATCTGCAATCCCCCTGGTGTTGCAGGTGTCTATGGGCGGTAGTAATCTCTTACCATCAGGTGACCCACTTGCTCGTTTGCCATCCAGTCGAATAAAAAAAAATATCCATGTAATTTTTATTTATTTACAGAATAAACGTTTTAATTCATTAAGCGATTTCAGAATTTCTCATCACAATTTTCTGCCTCCCTTAAGTCGTGATATTAAATGTAAATAAAACAGCAATACACAGACACGTCAAAACCAAACCACAAACATTTAAAACCTTGTGTAAACTGCAGCAGCCGGAGCTTATCATGGCTGTGTAAGCCTCATATTTACTCAGAGGACTCGTTTGTTTGTTCGCGAAATTCAAGATGGGAGTAAGTTTGCTTTGTTATAAACAAATGGATCCCGACAAATATCTGTCTTCCATTAGTACGATGAGACTTTAAGCCGACAAATCTATGTCATTTATAGAAATACTGTATATAGCGTTTGAAAAGAGAAATTAATGTAATGATTATATCAATGATTATAAATAAATGTAATTGTTGGTTAAGCGGCATTCTGCTGCAGTAAACTAGTCCTTCCTTTTTTGTAAAAAAGGTCCTTGAAGAGATCGCTCTTAAGCTATAAGGCCGCCTATCGCTTGCCTTGGAATTTTCTCTCTGTGTACCTGTTTTCTGTAACGCTTTCTATTTCTGGTGTACAATAAAGAGTCATTGTATGGTATTGTATTGCATGTCATCTTTTTTTTATTTTTTTTATTTGACTGGATGGCAAACGAGCAAGTGGGTTCCTGATGGTAAAAGATCACCACCGCCCATAAATATCTGCAACACCAGGGGTATTGTAGATGCGTTGCACAACCTAGAGGCCTAAGATGGGATACCTCAAGTGCCAGCAGCAGCTTCACGGCAGGATTAGCGAGCAAGATGGTGGTAGCAATCCGGGCGGGACCTTGCACAAGATCCTACCACCTGCAAACATCATCGACGAATACCACAAAAACAACAAGTCTAAACAGATAGATAGGCAGGCAATATACACATACTAACTAGAGGTACAGTGGGTTTATGTCACGAAAGCGGGTGAGCCATACTTGTAGTTGTAATGTGTATAGACACGCGCTCTTGTGTGCGTAACTACGGGTAGAGTTGGCAACCTCATCGTTAATGAACAAATAATATGTAAGTTACATTCGAGTCACTTTTGAACATACGACGTTGTGGTCAAATAAAACTAATTCATAGGGACGGTCTAAAATAAGTATAATTTGTAATATTAAAAAACAAATACTATTTATACAAAGTATTTGAAATATTAATTTTCTTTAATTATCTTTCTTTAAACATTAATTTATTTTACTGAGGAAAACCAAATTAAAATGTTTACTTTATTGCTACTGTTTACTGCAAACAACTTTTCTCCGTTTCGTGCCTTGTGCCTTGTGCAAGGTCCGCCCGGATTGCTGCCACCATCTTGCTCGCTAATCCTGCCGTGAACCAGCAGTGCTTGCACTGTTGTGTTTCGGCGTGGAGAGTAAGACAGCCAGTAAAATTACTGGCAATACCCCTGGTGTTACAGATGTTTATGGGCGGTGGTGATCTCTTACCATCAGGAGACCCACTTGCTCGTTTTCATACAGGCGAATAAATAAATTCGGCCGCCACTGAGCGCTCCCGAGCTTACGCACACAGAGACAATGTGCATGTGTATCTTCACATACAAGTATGGCTCACCCGCTTTCGTGAGATAAAACATCTGAATAACGTTCTTATTGATGATGACAGATAGTGCTCCCTAAGCATAGATTTAACTTTTTAATTTGTCAAGGATTTTGGTTTGAAAATATAATAGCATTTTTGCTGACTGTACTTTTTGTTGACTTTACCTGCATTTCAAGCCAAATTTCAAGTCGATGCCATTAACCACTGAGGAGTGTTCTGGCCGGACCACCGGGATGTCCCTGCCAGATTATTTTCTTGTCACCAGAGGCCTTACTGTCTGACGCGCGGGCTCTCGCCAATGCTGAAAGCATCTCTTTCTGTGACCATCTTACATCATTAAAAAGAAAGAAATAATGAATGCGATAGTAAACGTCCGTGAGCGGCGAGGCGAGACGAGAATTGAAATTTGTATGGCAGTGCCCGCGGCGGCGCGCCAGAATGCATACAAATTTCAATTCTCGTCTCGCCTCGTGTCATCTCGCCTCACCGGTGGAAAATCAGACAATACACCCTCAGATTTACATAAGTATGCTAAATTTCAAGTCAATTTGACCAATAAAAGTGGGTCAAATTCAACTTGCAAGATTTGACCCGCATACATACTTACATGCACACATACTTCGCAAGTTAGATAACAGCTTGTAAAAACGCTTGAGTTCTGAGAGACCCTCAAAGCGTTCACTTTATTTTCAGAGCACGAAACTCTTTAAAACTCCCGAATTCCCATTAACAACGAACCCGTTAACAATTAAAATAATGGTCCCAGTTAACATTTAATACCTCCGCATTCACTCGCTCTTCGATGAACAAACAAAGGCACCAATCGGCTGTACATTTGGCTTATTGTTTTATATCGGGCCGCGTTAACGTAGTCGATAAATACAGCGATAAAATTGTGGCGACAATATTACTGCATGCCGTTCTGATTTCCGAAGTTACAGGATTGCTACGGCAATTGGAGACATTAAAAATTATGATAAACAAATGGATACAAATAAAAAAGGGTACGAGTATATTATAGGGATGGGACGAATTTCGTTAAACATTCAGTTTAACCGAATTGCGGCAGCTTGAGTATAAATGCCGAACATTCGGCATTAGTAAAAAATAACCAACTTATACTATTTTTTCAACTGAAATTGAAATGATTTTTTTTTTATTCAACTGGATGGCAAACGAGCAAGTGGGTCTCCTGATGGTAAGAGATCACCACCGCCCATAAACATCTGCAACACCAGGGGTATTGCAAATGCGTTGCCAACCTAGAGGCCTAAGATGGGATACCTCAAGTGCCCATAATTTCACCGGCTGTCTTACTCTCCACGCCGAAACACAACAGTGCAAGCACTGCTGTTTCACGGCAGGATTAGCGAGCAAGATGGTGGTAGCGATCCGAGCGGACCTTGCACAAGGTCCTACCACCTGCCAAGATGTCTTTCATATTAGTAAAATATGCAACAGAAATGAAATACACTATGTAGTACCATAGAGTAGTTCCTATTCTTTACTTTTGATTACAATTCATAGATTTAATTTAAAAAAAGTTTTTGTTTAAATATTTTCCCAAGCTAAACATTGAGAAACATTAATTACTTTTAATTATTAAAGGGTGTTTTCAACAATAAAAATTAACAATCCTCATCTTATTCTTTTTGACGACCTGATGGCTAAGTGGTTAGAGAACCTGACTACGAAGCTTGAGGTCCCGGGTTCGATTCCCGGCCGGGGCAGATATTTGTATGAATAATGTCTTGGATGTTTAATATGTATTTAAGTATGTATTTATCTATATAAGTATGTTTTTCCGTTGCCTAGTATCCATAGTTACAAGCTTTGCTTAGTTTGGGACTAGGTCAATTGTGGTGTCAAGTGTCCCATGATATTTATTTATTTTATTTATTTATCTATCTACTTGTATTTACAATTCACTTTTATAGAGAGAGGTCATTAAATCGATCGGCCGCATTTTGTATTTTTAAAGAATGTTTGTTAGAATTTCGTTTTCTGTGCTAACCACATTTGGCCCATCTCTAGTATTATTATATACCTATATATACCTGTTAACGCTATAAGGTCCCAAGAAATAATATATGTACCACTGTCTTGTCTGACTGAGAATTATGAGGACAAATAACGTAGACCTTCGCCGATCATGACATTAAGCTGTGTTTCCACCAGAAGTGTGCGAGGATGTGCTGCGAGAAATGTTTTCATGAGCCAATAGATACGCTTCATTTAAGAGAAGTTTCCCTGCCGGCCGCGCGGCCGCGTTAGATATTCGTTTGGGATATTGCTGTCTTTATCGCTCGTGACATAAGCGCTCGCAGCCGTCCCCCCCATGCCTTCCGCAACGACGTCCGTAATTTATAACGGATCGAGATAGCTGTAGGCTTTTCAAGATTTGGGCGGTTGAATTTTGGGTTTCGCTGTCCTCATATTATACGAAAAGTATAGCACAGAAATCAATGATATTTTACAATCAAGATATTCATTATATTTTCTATGCCTGTGTTTTTTTCGATTTTTGTAAAAATGCTTTATTAGTATGTAATTCTCGTGCAAAGTTGACATCTTTTTTTTGTCGACTTTTGAGCTCCTGTAATTCTGATATTACACATTTATAATAATATGAAAATCTGAGAAACCACAGGCATAGATAATTAATTACGTCTAGTCATACTTACAAAATTTCATCTCTTTCTGTTGCCTAGTTTTCAATTGAGACCGGGACTACGTTTGTATGGAGAATGGAACGAAGAGACTTCTCTTAACTACCCTCGCATAGCACAGCTCTAGTGGAAACAGCTCAGCGGAGCGAGGATAGGCAAATGAAGCGTTTCTATTGGTCCATGACAAACACAATTTCTCGCAAAGCAACCTCGCACATTTCTAGTGGAAACGCAAACAATGAGGGCTATCGTTTTTTGTCTTACTAGATGGCGCCACTGTTGCGTGAGGTTTTTAAGTGTGGCTTTCAAAGTCTGTTATTACTGGCGTGAAAACAAAGTTTAGATTAAAATCATATTTAATACACCTTAAAACCGTACCTACACAGTGTTGCGTAGTCCCGTTTTGTTCGGAAAAAAGGGATGACTAAAGTTTCCGAAAGACAAAACTGTCTCAAAACACAGACATTCATTGCCCCGTAACGCATATTTGCCATAATTAATTTCAGGTAATATTCTTATTATAAATAAACCCGCGTAGCTCACCCAAATACTATGAGATTTGACATTTCGGAGACCTCACGCTACACTAACGCCTCTAGCGGCGAATTCATAAGCGATAGCCCTCAATGTCTACGACGACTGTCTTCGCTTCGGCAGTCTCCGTCAACGCTCGTCTTCACATTTCCGAGCCTTAACTTCCCTACGGGATATTTCCTCGCGCCACACATTAAATATTGACGTGGTTGTATGTTTATGTGTTCATGGTACGATGCTTGTGCTCTGCGGTATCTTATACAAATTCTTACACGTGACATAATATATATTGAACACACACAGTACTGTTCAAGACCTGAACAGACAAAAAAGGTAGAGGTTGCAATTCGGTCGTTTTTATTGTACTTATAAAAATATATTTATAAAAAAATACATGTCTGCCGCATGCATTCGGAAAAAACTTGACACTTAAGTATGTTTTTTTTTTCTAAATTAGTTTTTCTTTACAAAAGATCACAGCAGTAACTGAAGGTAATAAAACGCGAATATCTATTGTGGTGCTCCCACGCTACGTACTTATTCAAGACACTAATAGGCAAGGCAGGAGATCCCCATTCGAGTCACCAATTATTTTAAGTATTTTTTGAAATATTTACCAAGAAAAAGATAGTAGTATCAATTACAAATAAATAAATAAAAACTTAATATGAACTCAAATAAATTAATAAAAATCTAACTTTATTTTCATCATCTTGGAAAATACTGTTGTTTTTTTCTTTTTTTTTTTTTTTTATTCGACTGGATGGCAAACGAGCAAGTGGGTCTCCTGATGGTAAGAGATCACCACCGCCCATAAACATCTGCAACACCAGGGGTATTGCAGATGCGTTGCCAACCTAGAGGCCTAAGATGGGATACCTCTAGTGCCAGTAATTTCACCGGCTGTCTTACTCTCCACGCCGAAACACAACAGTGCAAGCACTGCTGCTTCACGGCAGGATTAGCGAGCAAGATGGATCTCAGAAAAAACTGTTTTTACGACACTAAGTATTGGGACAGATGGGCATGAATCGTTACCGAATAGATTCCAAGGTATGGCCTATAACCTAATAGCATACCATTTCTTTAATTTTTTCAAGATTTTTGACATTGCTCTGCAATTCATACATCCCTCTGAACTAAAACAATTACTTTTCTCACCCTCGACCTTATGACACACAATACACAAATCACACAAACCCGACTATCACCACCACCACACAACACTGACTCGTTTCGAACTCAATCGAAGTTCATCCTCAGAGCAATGAAGTAAGTAAATTGCTTTCCTTGTCCATGATAATAATCTTTACTTTTTATTTAGTCTGAGATTTAGACGTCCATTTCCTTCGAAAGCTCATTTTCTATATTTAATTGCGCTGTTATTTATATTTGCGCAGCGACAAGCAACTCGTCTTGCTTCGCAATTATTTTCTTGGCAATGAACGGGACCTAGAATTAAAGGTTAGTTTTGATGTCTAAGATTAACTGGATAACAATGTGGGTAGCATCGAAAGCGAGTGTCGAATTAAATCTCATTGGCATCGTTCCTTGTTTTTAACCGACGGCAGAAAAGGAGGAGGTTATCAATTCGGCTGTATTTTTTTATGTTTGTTACCTTCTAACTACGTCATTTTTGTTTTAGATATAACTGACTCTCTCCGGCCGCCAAATGCACTACAGGCACTAATTATTTTATGAACCATTTTTTTTTCTCATAATCACCAAATTAGAATCTTGGATCCTTTGGTGATTCGGATGTATTTAGTTAGTAGTAACTCGTGCATTTTCTCATAAAAATGACTATTTGGTGAAGTGAAAATGAGATGAAGACCAAACTTGAATCAGTCGCTTCAATTTTTGTTATAATTTTCTTTTTTAATAGGAGTGATTAAATTAAAAGCGATTATGGAGTGGCTAAGATTGAGTCGAAGATCGGTGGACAAACCGCCAGCCCGTTGGTCGGGTGACATCTGGCGGTCGGTTAGTAAACTGTGGATGAGACTAGCACAGGACTGATCAAAGTGGCGTGAAAATGAAGGGGGCTTAAGGAAGCGGCCACACCGCTGCTTATAAAACGGTGAAGGTGCGGAATCGCAGTGACGCATCGTATGCGCACCGTTTTTATTCAAATTAAAATTAAAATTCAAAAATATTTAATTCGGACTATTGTACATTTGGCACACATCATCCATATTATTATATGCTTTCCACACCGCTGCTTAAATACGCAAACGGTGCGGAATCGCTGTGCCGTGCCGTAAACGTCTGGACTTTACCACATACTCTCCACCAAAACGTGACGTTTACGTCACGTCACAGCGATTCCGCGCCATCTGCGTATTTTGAGCAGCAGTGTGGAGGGCATGCGATAAAAACGATGCGTCACCGTTTTTTAAGCAGCGGTGTGGTCACTCCCTTACTCAGCAGCGACTGGATGAGGGCTGATTTGACTGATTGATGAAATTAACAGTCAATCACAAACGTGACACAAATATCTAAGTTTTCAAACGGACCTCACGATATTAGTAGCGCCAACTACCAATGAAACCTAAGTCGCTTTTGTTTGATTTTGACCAGTACATTATTACTAGGCTACTGTTAATCTCAAGTCATTAAACTAATTATTCCCTTAGCATCAGAAACATAACCCTTCCACTAACCTCCGCCAGCTAACCCAAGGGTTAAATAACGGCATATAACGGCCGTCCCTTCCAACCTTGTTCCAACATCAGATTGTCTCAGATATAGAAAGAATCTCAATTTAATTATTCATAACGCTTTATGGTCTCAGTATCCTGCGAAAGGGTTAAAAGGGCAATGGCTTTTGAAAGTGCACTTTCACTTTAAAGTGGGAACTTGCTCGAATGAGAAGACTGTTTTGGATGGGGCAGTGATGTTATTAAATTGTTGAATTTTGGTTCTCATTCTTTGTTTAGGGTGGGTAGGTTACACATGCGACATATTTCCGTATCCGAAAGGGTCCAAACGGACACATGTCCGTCCATCCATCCAGCGATCTGTCCGTCGGCCACACAGGTTTTACAGCCACAGACTTCAAATTATGTATGTATCTCAGTATGTCTTGTGGACCCAAAGTCATATGAATTGACTTCTTTTTAAGTAAGTAACCAACTTGGCCCATGATGTAGATGAATGCTGGTACATTTACCTGAAACAAAAAGTAAAAATTACTTCACAGAATATAGTTACGCGTGATTTTCTTTTGTCAAAAAATGGTCAAATTTCTATTTTTCTAAGAAAATTACTGATCCTCAACTGAACCATGAATACTTTATCAAGAGTGTAGCAACTTATGGTGTTCCCACATTGACAGTTATAAATGTTATAAAACACAATTACACTGTCTAACACTTCACAACTTTTTTACAACTTGTTAGATGTTTTAAACGCTCCCACATTGGTATATAAATGTTATATGTATAAAGGTGCGGTCAAACCTCTGCTTTAAATACGGTGACGGCACGGAATCGCAATGACGCATCGTATGCGCACCGTTTTTTTGCATGCTTTCCACACCGCTGCTTAAAATACGCAAACGGTGCCGAATCGCAGTGACGTGCCGTAAACGTCACGACTTTTGTTCGATAAAATCCTGACGTTTACGGCACGTCAATGCGATTCCGTATTTTAAGCAGCGGTGTGGAGAGCATGCGATAAAAACGGTGCGCATACGATGCGTCACTGCGATTCCGTACCGTCACCGTTTTTCAAGCAGCGGTGTGGCCACTCCTTAACACCATATAAAAACTGCACTTGCAATTTGATGTACAACATTTTAAAACTTATATAACATGATAACATTTGATACAATTTGCTATACAATGTTATAAAACAAATGTTTTATGACGTTTCATAACATTTATAACAGCCAATGTATGTGGGAGCACCATTAGCAGAAGAGTGGCGTGGCTTGGAGATTTTCAGCAGCAAACCTGGAGTAAATTATGACATTGCCTTTAAGTAGCAAGTGCAGAAAGGGCGAATGAGAGGTTTTTTTTATGCAAGAGAGAGCAAACGAGCATACGGGTCACCTGATGTCAAGCAATCATCGCCACCCAATACGAGGGGTGTCACAGGTGCGTTGCCGGCCCTTTGACTTGTAGGCAATTGGTGAAAAGTTAGGTAGTCAGTGGGAATCGAGTTGCTACGGGGCCACGCTACTCTGCCCTTTTACGTCCTTTTGATAACTCGAAAAGGGTGTTCCTTGTTCCGAGTTAATTAGGCTAAGCAAAACAAAGTTCCACGTGAAGTGTTGCTCCAGTGACCTAATTTATGTTGTAATTGCTTTGCGGTCAAAATGTGTTCGAAGAAAACATACATAATATATTCGTCTGCCAAAAATTCGTTTATAACTATACAGTGGGACCTTAACGATTTTCAGGATAAAAACTATGCTATATGTCCCTCCTATTGTCCCATATTTCATCTAAGTCGGTTTAGGTACATCTGAAATATTGGTGCGTAATGACATGAAAATCAAAATGTTGATTGCCAAGTTGCCTGCAAGCTGCTGGTTGGTTGCTTGCCCAGCCGGCACCGGGTTAGAATAGTGATAAAAAATTTAAAATAGTGAAAGAGAGTTCTACACTTTCTGCCAACAAACTGCTATGCAGTTTGGCAGAGGTTTATAGTTATAAGTATTTCTGTACTTCTTTTTTTTTATTTAAGTAAATAAATAATTAAAAAAAAAGTATAACTAAGCTCGAACTATATGCAAATGACCTAAACGAAGCGCCGGGACCTAGTTAACTACTATCTACGGTATTGTTCAATTTTTAGTTATATTCATCTTAGAGAGTTTTAGGCTAACGAACTTTCGGGATTTAAAACATTCGGTCAAAAAAATATTCAGCGTTTCAATATTCGTACTTCCGTTCATATGTCTTGTGAAATACGGTCGTTTTAATTTGAGTATTATTATAAGCACCTATCCACTACCGAGGTCAATCGGTAAAGTGAGGTTCAAATGAAAAAGTCCCGAATTCTACGGTTAGGATCTTAGACTATAACACCCTCTTCTCCGTTGGGGGTGAATAGAGGGCTACACCGAAGGTCCACCCTTCCAGCAATTCAGCACTAATAGGTTTTTTGTTTAATGAGGGCGCTACCGAAAACATCAGCGTTAGAGACAGTCAATTTGTTTTTTCCATTAAGACCCACTTGAGTTAAACTGAGAGATTTTTTTCCTCAGCCACAACCTTTTATTCGTAAATTAGGGCAATTCCAGAAAACCAAGTCCTTTTAACGTGTCCTTTAATAAAGGGCCACCTTGATGTGTGGTTTAAGCAATAAACTGATAGCAACTGGTGCATTATTTTATATTAAATGTGGACCACAGAACTAATAACATTAGAAACGAGAAGTGTTGTCTGACTTAAAGGTCAGATATTTTCTTTTCCAGCGTCGTCCATTATGAAACGCCACTTGATTTAATTGCACAAAAATAAGTTTTGGCTAAATTGTGCTTCAAAATAAAGTACTTACCGTGGTTTTTTTGTTTAAGTATTTTTTTTTTCAAAGAAGAATATTTGCTTTAGGTGTTTACTACTACTTTTTGCAGGTGGTAGGACCTTGTGCAAGGTCCGCCCGGATTACTACCACCATCTTGCTCGCTAATCCTGCCATGAAGCAGCAGTGCTTGCACTGTTGTATTTCGGCGTGGAGAGTAAGACAGCCGGTGAAATTACTGGCACGTGAGGTATCCCATCTTAGACCTCTAGATTGGCAACGCGTCTGCAATACCCCTGGTTTTGCAGATGTTTATGGGCGGTGGTTATCTCTTACCATCAGGAGACCCACTTGCTCGTTTGCCATCCAGTCGAATAAAAAAAAAGAGAAAATCTTATATTAATTGTGAAGCGTGGGCTTAAAAATCTTTTACGATTAAAAAAACTTATCAAACCATTCATTTTGGTTTTAGACATGGTAAAACATCAGTTCTAAGGGTGAAACAGTCCTGAAACCTTATAACTTATACCACAAACCCAGTTTCCATTTCCACAAATAGCACGATGGTAAATTTGGCGTGTAATGCCACCTTGTTAGTACCGTGTCTGGATTTTATTCAACTTTATTCCATTTCCCGTTCGTGAAAAATTCACGGACATCACACCTGAGAATGTCCCCATTTTTCTGTATGGTGAGTTACTTTGTAAAAGCTGTTAGAAATAATGTTTAGGTCTTGTTATACCCAGTGTCCAGTAGGAGTGAGACTTTTATTTAGACAACCCGGTGCTTCACAATCTTGTCATAGAAAGCTTTGCCATACTTATAAAGGGTAAATAGGAACAGCAGACCGACCAGAAATCTATGTATGTAAGATCATAAGTGTAATAAATGTGTCGTCACCCGATCATAAAATCTGCATAAGATAATGAAATTCCTATACTCGGTTTGGATAGGTATTTAACTAAATGTAAACAAACTTCAGCTGCCAGCTTTGGCAAATACAAAGATTTTAAACATTTTACTTATCTCAATGTAATACAAATTAGACTAGTTTTTTAGATAGTTTAATGGGGGAATTTCAGTATTTAACATACCAATTGACGTTGTATTATATTGTATTGTATTGTATTGTATTGTAAAACTCTTTATTGTACATAAAAACACATGAAAATAACAGAACACAGGATAATAAGATGTACAAAGGCGAACTTATCCCTTAAAGGGATCTCTTCCATTTAACCTTTGAACGATTGGCAGGGTATCAAACACAAGAGTACAATGTACAATGAAAAGGTAAAAGAACCTAAATTTAAATTAACTCAAAAATTCGTTGTTGTCGTTGTTTTGTTTACATTTAGTTAAATACCTATTGAAACCAAGTATAGGCATATAATGAAACGCCACTTTTTCGTTATTCCCTAATAAAAATGCGGCAGTTCGAAGAGAGCGAGATACGTAGAAGAACGAGGGTCACTGAGATAACCAAGCAAATTACCTCGTTAAAGTGGCAATGGGCAGGCCATAGCACGGAAAACAGATGGCCACTGGGGCCGAAAAGATCTCAAATGAAGACCGTGGATCGGCAAGCGCGGCGTAAGACGTCCACCAACGAGATGGACGGATGACCTGGTTAAAGCAGCAGGTTCACGGTGGATGTAGGCCGCTGCCAACCGAAGCGACTGGAGGTTAATATGGGGGAGGCTTATGTTCAACAGTGAACGTCCCACAGCTGCTATGATGATGATGAAGAAAGGAAACTCGAGGGATTATAACATTGTTTAATTGGTGAATTAATCCCGAGAGTACTTAATTATTAATCTGCAATGTTGAAATGTTTTCCTTTGAACAATATCGACACAAAATGGTTGAATTGTCGCTCCCTCGATCATTTGAGGAAGGAAAAACTAAAGTAATTAAAAATGTTAAAATTGGACGAAATCCAAAGACTTTGACACAAATTAATTTGAGCATAGAAATATGGTAATTCAATTAATTATTAACGTTAATGATCGTTCATTAAATTTTTATTTTCATAGCCAATTTCGCATTAATGTGAACTGGCGTGGCTGGATTTTGGCGCATTCGTTCCATTAATATTCGAATTTTGCTGCTGTGTGTACCTAACTTAAATCAACAATAGCACTTGTTGTCAGAACTGTCAAACTGAAAAGAACCTAATCATCCCAGCCTATATACGTCCCACTGCTGGGCACAGGCCTCCTCTCAGAACAAGAGGGCTTGGGCTATAGTTCCCACGCGGGCCCAGTGCGTAAATATCAAAACAATAACTTTCCTGACATTACATATAAATATAAAATTTTGTTAATTAAGATACTATAATATGCCAGCCTTAGCTTCAAGTACACTATCTGTGAATAAAAACTACATTTTCCAGTGTATTAACCTCGCTCATACACTGAATAATTACCTAACTTTGCCCATTTGCTAACTACTTTAGTTTTTACAACACAAAATGGCTCCCGGATTTGACTAGACCGCTGCAGGTCATTTTAGCAAGGGTGTTAGTTTAAAATTATATTACAAGCTTATGCCTGCGGACTTATTCCAATTGAGGAATTCACTGTATAAAAGTTCAAATATTTTTGCCTTAATTCCTCGTCTATGAACGGAACTTTGTTTTTAGATGTAAAAAACAGAGTTCCATTTTACATCTAAAAAACAATGTTCCGTTCATAGGCGAAGGATTAAGACAAAATATTTGAACTTTTATACAAAAACAAAAACATGTGTCACCGTGGAAACAAAAACAAAACGACAACGTTATTTTAGCCGCTTTTCGTTATACAATTAAAAGAATCACGCTAACGTAGCCATGTAGGTATGTGTAGCCGATTTGCACGGCTGTGTTGCCACAGCAAATAAATGGCGAGATAAATAAAATTTGTAAAAGTGGCAATTACTGCGTTACGGTGGCTCATGTATAATGTAATAAAAACCCGTGTATTTTAATGGTATTACTTCGACCGTAGCGTACTGTAATCCATTTTATACAAGAATATTCATGTCCGGTTCGTACGGCCGACTGGGCCGCACTAAACTGATTTGTAACAGTAGATTAACACGTTCAAGCGAGCAGCGTGATAAAACGTCAATTGACGACGTCCTCCCTAGAAACCCCACTGTCTGTTTCGTGATTTGTAAAGACATAAAGTTGATGTACGCAGTATGTACTGAATTAGTACATTATTAAAAAAAGTACCCCAATAGTTCGAGAGTACAATAAATTTAATTTGGAGTTGTTGTAGAGCATATCATAGAGATACCCATAGAGATAGGCTTACACGACTAATTAGGGCAGCATGAATCGTGTATGTAAGTTGAAGTTATCTACTAACCCAGAATTAAGTAGTATCATTTAATGAACTTTCAGCCCTTACACAGTTTTACCCACTTAATTTTTGATCCCTTGCTAGCTATTGCCGGGGAACCTTGGAGCCGCTTCCGTCAATAAAACTTGTTGTTGGAGATACGTTTTATTAGCAATTTACATTAAATGTAACATTGTCATGTCACTTAGATTTAATGAACAAAACATTGGCAAGATTTCTATATAAAAAATTGTGTCACGAAAATCCAAAAAATCCTCAAGTTGGCGTGACTTTATGTATCGATGCCCTAATAATGTAATTGTTCAATTGGGTATTAGATCCGTCACTTAGATTATTAGAAAATATTAGACAAGTATATTTTTCTTTCGTCAATCGACAAAAAACGACAAGGTTAATTGTTGCGCTTCAGCGCGTCAAATGTCAAGAGTGTGGCCCCGTGACGTAACATCGTGCTAAGAAGTGACGCACGGCGTGACATCACAACTTACTATACTCATACCTTCATCATTTTTTGTTTAATTTACAAAAGAAAAATACGTGTTCAATATTTGGTAGTCTAGCTGATGAATGAACTAATTAGATTGTTTAGGTCACTAACTTATTCTGCACGTCTTAACTCCACAACCCTTAATCTGTCATCTCCCAGGATAACAGGATCAAAGGAATTTGGGCACAAATTTGTGCCTCTGGGAGAGGACAGGTTTAACAACGCATTTAATTCAAAGAAGTAATAAGTACCTACTATCATACTTAATGATATTGTTGTGTCTCATTGTGCTGTGAATAAATGTATTTCTTTTTTTAGTACAAAATACCTAACATAAACAGCTCTGCCAAACCGCATAGCAGTTTGTTGAAAGTTTAAAATGCAATGTGTCTGTACTGTTTTAAACTGGATACTGTGGCAACACCGACCATACTGGCGAACCCACGGCAGCGTGAGCTAAAAGCACCGGTCAAGTGCGAGCCGCGAATTAATCGAGCCGCTTCGTTAACATACTTAAAACTGAATCAAATATTAAAAGCTGAAATTCAGGTCAGAATTCTCTGTAGCCTGAAGTTCATTAAGAGGGAACTATATTTTCGTGTCGGGTGAAATTTGATTTTAATTTCAATGGTTCCGTAACATGAAAGGAAAAAGGAAACCTTATAGGATTACTTCGTTTTCTGTTTGTCGAAATTCCTTTTCAGGAACGCGTGAACGTATTATGTGGAAATTAAATTGAGGAACTTGGGGCTATAATGTTTTATTTTGTAACCGTAAATAAAATCTAACGTGTAGTTTTATACGAAAAATCGGACAAATGAGAGTCGAACTTGCGCGGAGAGGATTTCGTTTGATAAAATATTAATTTAAATATGTTTTTTATTGAAATCTACATATGTTCCATGTGACCAAACATTTCTTATAGGTCCGGTAATCTATATTTCATCATCCATCATCCCAGCCTATATACGTCCCACTGCTGGGCACAGGCCTCCTCTCAGAACAAGAGGGCTTGGGCTATAGTTCCCACGCGGGCCCAGTGCGGATTGGGAACTTCACACGCACCATTGAATTGCTTCGCAGGTTTGTGCAGGTTTCCTCACGATGTTTTCCTTCACCGCAAAGCTCGTGGTAAATTTCAAATGTAATTCCGCACATGAATTTGGAAAAACTCAGAGGTGCGAGCCGGGGTTTGAACCCACGACCCTCTGTTTGAGAGGCGATAGGTCAAACCACTAGGCCACCACGGCTTTTTTACTACTTTTTTTAATCTATATTTAAAGAACTATTATTTTTTAATTCGAGTCCTTATGATTAGTGGTTTCACACAAAAGCCAATTTTCGTAACTGCAAAATTATAAAAACTAAATATTTTTAAGATTTTCGAAACCTTTCATTTACCTACGCTATAGTTTTTAAAACTTTTTTTTAATTTCTAATTTTCGTTTTTTCATTACTGTACCTACCGAACCATAAAAACCATGAAAATCAAAACATAGAGGGCACTTTCTGTTGACTTAGAATTATGAAATTTGGCAAGAAGTACTTTTTGTTTCACAATTAAACTGTCTTGACAAAGGGAAAAACCTTCGTACAACTAAAGGTCACAATTTTTTAACACTTATTTAAATAACACTTTTTATTTTTTCGGCCCATGAATCCTTAAGGTATACTCAAAATTCCACGATCTCTTGGTTTATAAAAATTACACATCAAATAAAAATTCCTCAGAAGGCACGGCACTTAAAAATCTTCACATTTTTGAGGGTGCTCGACCAAATGTTTACAAATATTTTTGCTTCATTTTCCTGTAAAACATCTTGAAAAATAATGATCCAATACATACCATCTGTTATAATTATCACCCCATTGAATTAAAAATGACTTCAGTTTATTAGGTTTCCAATCTCAGGAAGTGTTGCAAATAAGCGTCTTTGGCGCTAAAAACGGCGACTTTTGTTTACATTTTGGCGACCAAATAATGGGAATCTATCTGACAATTTATGACCACAAATGTTAGTCCTATCCGAATTAGTCTGTCGCATGTAAATGAACAAAACAGAGATTTGAACTTTCTGAGAGATATCATCAAATCACGCTGGATGTTAAAATGGCGAATTCATTTCATTATTGGCCTAGAAAAATTCAATTATTTCATAAGATCCCTGATTAAATAATGGAAAAAAATTATGTCTTATCAGGAGGTCAAGAGGATGGCTCATAGGAGGGATGAGGGATGAGGGAGGGATAAGTGGAAGATACTCCACCGACAAGAGGAACTCTTAAATTAGATGATGGTGATGATATCCCACTATATTATAAATGCGAAACTTTGTAAGTCTGTTACCTCATCACGTCAAACCACTGAACTGATTTAAATTAGGTATTAATTAATTCTATAATATAAATACTTGACTATAATTTCATTTCATCTCATCTCAGCCTATATACGTCCCACTGCAGAGCACAGATCTCACACATTGGGACATTAAATTATAGTCACCGGTGTGTGCAGGTTTCCTCACGATATTTTCTTCACCGTAAAGCTCGTGGTAAATTTGAAACGTTTCTAAATTAATTTCGAAAACTCAAAGATGCGAGCCTGGGTTTGAACCCACGATTCTCTGTTTGGGAGACCAGATCAAACCACAGGCCACCACGGCTTCTCATAATATTAATATATAATGTACAATAAAATAAATAAATAAATAACCTCAGCTCGTGATATTTTAACGCTCAAGTAAAAGTAATTTTTTAACACTCGACTATAGCACCCAATATTTACAAAGGTCAAAATCAACACCTAACTATTATCGCCGAAACAAGTCATCAAACTCCAGTTTTTGTTGAACTGAACTTTCTCGTGTGAGGGAACCAGTGTTGTTGCGATACCGGTAGTTTCGCTATCGATAGTCTGTTGACCTTGAGAAATCAGTCGATAGCGCGATAGTTCTGTCGAAAATATACAATACAATACAATACAATAACTCTTTATTGCACACCAATACAGTAAACAGTACAGAGAAAACAAGTATATACATAGAGATTTTCTAAGGTAAGCAATAGGCGGCCTTATCGCTTCAGAGCGATCTCTTCCAGGCAACCTTTACAATGGACAGAAATAAGGAATACATTTTAGCAGGTGGTGCAATTTACAGTAGATCAGAGCTGTATCAAGAATACATAAAACTAACACATACAATACACATACACAACAAATCTAAACAGATAGATAGGTAGATGGATACCATAACAACACATAAATAAGCTAACTATAACATTTATGCGCAAGATGACAGGTAGTGCTCCCTAAGCATAGACCTAAAGATAGGCAAGGACTTTGCGCGCCTCAAGTCTATCGGTAGGGAGTTCCACAACCGAGTGGCCTGGACAGTGTAAGAATAAACATAGAATTTAGAGTTTGAAAGTGGGACAGTAAGGAGAAGTTCTGAGAGCAACGAACAGAAGTAACATAGCTAAATCGCTCTTTGAGGTAGCAAGGAGTTGCAGGGTTAAAGAGAATGCCGTAGAGAAGATGGAGAATGTGAGAGTAAATATCGACATTATAAAGAACTCACTGGGCACTGGGGTAACAATTTAAACAGAAAAACATGTGAAATCGAGTGGTGGCAGCGTTAGCGCACGCGCGTTTCGTATCACGTGACAGCGGTGACTGACTTACAGAGCAGCTCGGGCTTTAACGCCACCCTCAAGTTTTATTTATTAAATCCAAAAAACCTTAACCTACCCACAACCTTAAATCTAAGAAATAACATATTTGTTTGTGTGTGTGTGTGTGTGTGTGTTTGTGTGAGTGCACACGCGTCGTCTACAGACATTCTGCAATACTATAGATAGTATCGATAGTATGTATGTAAACACTTTATTGTACAAAAGAAAAGAAACAAAACACAACTGACAAACTTTGAGATACTTGTACAAAGGCGGACTTATCCCTTTAAGGATAGTGATAATTAGGCGATACTATTGTACTTGGCCAACACTATCGATACTATCACGCCAAACAAGTCGATACTATCTACTAGCGATCTATTGGTGCTATCGATTGATGAAAAATAAGTAATGCCATTGCGGAAGATCAATAGTATCGATACTATTAATAGTTTTGCTCTATCGATAGTCAAACATTAGCAAAACTATCGATACTATCAACTTTTTGGACGCGACACTTTTTTTTTTATTCGACTGGATGGCAAACGAGCAAGTGGGTCTCCTGATGGTAAGAGATCACCACTGCCCATAAACATCTGCAACACCAGAGGTATTGCAGATGCGTTGCCAACCTAGAGGTCTAAGATGGGATACCTCAAGTGCCAGTAATTTCACCGGCTGTCTTACTCTCCACTCCGAAACAACAGTGCAAGCACTGCTGCTTCACGGCAGGATTAGCGAGCAAGATGGTGGTAGCAATCCGGGCGGACCTTGCACAAGGTCCTACCACCTGCAACACTATCTATAGTATTGACCAAATGCAATAATATCGCCTTATTTTCACTACTGATACTATAGCTCTATAGTAGTATCGTTGAGTGTCGATAGTTTCGATAGAAAGTATGAATGATTTTCAAGGTCACAATACTATCACGATACTATCAATAAGCCGTGGTGGCCTAGTGGTTTGACCTATCGCCTCTCAAGCAGAGGGTCGTGGGTTCGAACCCCGGCTCGCACCTCTGTGTTTTTCGAAATTCATGTGCGGAATTACATTTTGAAATTTACCACGCGCTTTGCGGTGAAGGAAAACATCGTGAGGAAACCTGCACAAACCTGCGAAGTTCCCAATCCGCACTGGGCCCGCGTGGGAACTATGGCCCAAGCCTTTTGTTCTGAGAGGAGGCCTGTGCCCAGCAGTGGGACGTATATAGGCTGGGATGATGATGATGACTATCAATAGACTATCGCTATCGCAACAACACTAGAGAGAACCCTTTCGGGCTTGAGCCATCAAAATCAGTTTACCGCCATTATTATTAGATTTAGAACTAAAAGGTTGTTATTGAGCTTAAAGTAAAGACAGAGTTAGTACAACCAGTGGCGTGACGAAATAAAAGTCAATATGCAAGCCGGAGCTGGTTTTTAGGGTTCCGTACCCAAAGGGTGCCAATGGAACCCTATTGCTGAGACTCCGCTGTCTGTCTGTCCGTCCGTCTGTCACAGGGCTCTATCTCTTGAGCCTTAATATATAGGTACTTGAAATTTTCACAGATTATGTATTACTGCGGCCGCTAAAAGAACAAATACTATAAACAGAATAAAATAAATATTAAAGGGGGGCTCCCATACAACAAACATGATTTTTTTGCCGTTTTTTGCTAGATATTAATAACGGCAACAGATAGGCGCTTGGAATATTTACAGAGTATTTTAGTTGTATAATATCTTTAACAAATAAATAATGAAATTAAAATACAATATATAATTAAGGGGGGCCATACAACATGAATGTCAAAAAAAATCTACCACCGGTTCGGAAAAACCTCTGTTGAGAAGAATCCGTCAAGAAACTCAACGAGGAATATATTTTTTTAAACAGATTTACAATATTATTATTATATTGTTACTCCTTCACGCTAAAACGGCTGGACGGATTTGGATGAAATTTGGTACGTAGATAGCTGGACGTCTGTAATAACACATAGGCTACTTTTTATCCCGATATTCCCACGGGACAGGGATAAAATCATGAAATAACAACCGTTGGGCTTTAGAGTCATGAAATTTGGTGTGTAGGTAGCTGGACGTTTGGAATAACACATAGGCTACTTTTTATACCGATATTCCCACGGCGCAGGTATAAAATCTTGAAATTTCAACCGCTGGGCTAAGGGTCATGACATTTTGGTGCCCTGGAACCAGAACACAATGTCTTCCACCTGCCAGAAGACAGCACCCGCGGTGGTTGTATTGCTTCCTACCAGCGTTGTGATGTTTAAAAGTTTTTGTTGAAAATGTAATTTTTGATACAAGCTTTTTCTGCTGACTGCACTTGCTTTGTCATCCAAACTACATTTCCGGAGCATTAACCGTTGAAGAGTTCCGTCCTGCGGACACGATCCTGGCCGGACTACCAGGATGTCACTGCCAAATGATTGAATTGTCGTCAGATTAAAATAAGTATGCCAAATTTCAAGCCAATCCGACCACTGCAAGATGCAAGATTTGACCCGTTCATATGTGCATACATTGCAAGTTAATAAAAAAAAACAATCTTAATTTGATTGCTTAATAACGACATCTCTTGTCCGGGTGAGCGGTTAGTTCCAATGGGGTGCTGAAAGTTTCTCGATGAGGGCTACAGCATAGATGTCGCTAGTGTCGCTGCTTAAGTGACTAAATAAGAAAACAAACAAGCTGAGATATGTGCATAGGAGAAATTCGTGTCTGTATCACTGTCCAGTGGCACGTGGCACGGAATGCCGAGGACCTGGGTTCGATTCCCAGCGCTGGTCTTATTTTTCTGGTGTTTCTATGCATCTATATTTCAGTTTCGCCTATGAGGTGGACTTACCAAACAAAAGCGGCAGTAAATGGCTCATCATCACTACATGAATGCACGAGGAAGGCGGCCATCAGGGAGGAATGGCGGCGTGTTGTGAAGCTTACCACCAACACCTGAAGTGATGACCACGACCACTCTGTCAAGAGTGATACCGACAAAGAAGAAGAAGATACTTCAGTTTGTATTTTCGATATGGGTTTTACGGGATGACCGTAAAAGTAACAAAAAATTTGGAATTGAAATAAAAAATACAAAAAGATGCCAAAAACCAATATTAATTGCAAGTTAAATAAAAGGCCTGATATCGCATGTATGAATCCGGCTCCTTCCAACTATCTCCATCTAGGGTTATTAAGAAATGTCTACAAACTTAGTTGATAGTTGGCAAAGCGACCGCGTGTGTAACTCAAGCTATAACCATGTCGCATACCGCCTGACATATTATGTACATTAACTACGAGACACATTATGTATGATAATTTCTCGTACTTTACATTAGGTTGATACACAAGGACGTGAAGATGTAGGTTTACATTTTAGGTAAGTATTTTATTTTAAACAGCGTGATTGAAATTCCTGGGTTTTTCTTAATTCCAATTGTCTTTCCGGAAGCACTGGTACATACCATCCCAGCCTATATACGTCCCACTGCTGGGCACAGGCCTCTTAGAACAAGAGGGCTTGGGCCATAGTTCCCACGCGGGCCCAGTGCGGATTGGGAACTTCACACGCACCATTGAATTGCTTCGCAGGTTTGCGCAGATTTCCTCACGACGTTTTTCTTCACCGCAAAGCTCGTGGTAAATTTTCGCACATGAATTTCGAAAAACTCAAAGGTGCGAGCCGGGGTTTGAACCCACGGCCCTCTGCTGCTGCTAGTACATAAAGTAAAAAAATATCAGTGAAAGACACCTCTTCTGCGGTTTGTTTCATTGTTAAAATAAACTTTGGATGAACATAAAGTCCTACCACCTGCACCGGGAACGTATCGAAATACGTAGGTACCGTTTAAAAAGCATAAAGCTCGGTTGTTTTATGCGACAAACGCTGCGTTAAACGCAATGCGTTTGACGCACATCTAATCTAACCAATCATAATCCACGCAATCTAATGAGGGCTATCGCGTATGAATTCGCCACTAGAGGCGCTAATGTAGCGTGAGGTCTCCGAAATGTCAAATCTCATAGTTTTTGGGTGAGCTACGCGGGTTTATTTATAATTAGAATAATTTTGTGAATATTTTGCAATATCTGAAATTAATTATGGCAAATATGCGTTCCGGGGCAATGAATGTCGGTGTTTCGAGACAGTTTTGTCTTTCAGAAACCTTTGTCCTCCCTTTTTTCCGAACAAAACGGGGACTATGCAACACTGCGGCATGCTCGATATTTTTATGGTAAGGTTTTAAGGTGTATTAAATACGATTTTAATCTAAACTTTGTTTTCACACCCGTAATAACAGACTTTGAAAGCCATACTTAAAAACCTCACGCAACAGTGCGCCATCTAGTGAGACAAAAAACGATAGCCCTCATTGCAAACACGCATTGCAAACACGCCGCTGCGCTCACCGCATAAGACAATGTTTGGTAATTAAATTATATGACGCAAATTGATGTGCGTCAAACGCATTGCGTTTATCGCATAAAAAACCGAGCGCTTTATAGACGAAATACATAATGATTATTTGATATAATGCAATTTTCTTCAGAATTTTTGATCTTTACATTGTTCTGAGTCTCATGAGACAAACCTGAAAACTATACTATGTCAAATTATAACTATTAAGTATTTCATCCATTATATCATTATTAGGCAAATATTGATTAAAAATACCAATTGATGAAAAATGGGCGGTGGTGATCTCTTACCATCAGCAGACCCACTTGCTCGATTGCCATCCAATCGAATAAAAAAAAAAAAAATACGAATGCTTGTTCTCGAGTCTTAAGTGTTTACTGTAGGTATCTATTTAATATGTTTATCCGTTACCTATTTAGTATCCATAATACAAACTTATGCTTACTTTCAGACTATGTGAATTGGTATCAAGTATCCTGTGATATTTTTTTATTATTCTTTTTAAACCTTATATATTTTGACACATTTCCCACCGGCACCATATGATTAGTACTAGCTTTCGCCCGCGGCTTCGCCCGCGTGGAATTCGGTTATCGCGCGCTGTTCCCCCGGAAACTGTGTATTTTTCCGGGATAAAAGTAGCCTATGTCACTCTCTAGCCCATAAAATATCTCTATGCCAAAAATCACGTCGATCCGTCGCTCTGTTTCGGCATGAAAGACGGACAAACATAAAAACACACAAACAAACACACTTTCGCATTTGCAATATTAGTATGGATTGCTATAACTAATTACTATTATTTCCAAATTTATTTCACATTATCGAAAGCGATATTGCACATCATCAGTCAGTGTCGACACTCGATACATCATGCATTAAGGCAAAGTGACGGCAGAACGGACAGTTACGATATCTTCACTATAATAAAACTGTAAAAGGTTTCTCTATTTCTGGAAAACAATTTGCATCTAAATGTCAATTATTCTTGCACCTTTACGTAAACGCGTTTCTCAGACGTAAAATGACCAACGATTAAACTAGCGCAAATAAGTAGTCTAGTTTTTGCCATATATTACATTATTATATTATTAGTACATTACTGCAGAGATCAGTAAGTAAGCCATCCTGGACGAGTAGCAGTTTGATCAATGATACTAGGCCAAGATGGCGATTACAGGTCGAAGCTAGTATAGTGCTTTTCTCAAAAATGATGATGCTGATGATGATGATGATGACGGTATGGACCCATTTGAAAATACCAGTTAACTACACCTAATACAACGCTGCCGCTCGGCCCACGTCGCTCTTTGTCTAAATCTAATTTCTTAAAGGAACCCGTTACTGCCCAGGAAGTAGATTTCAAACTCAAACTCACAACATTTATTGTCAAGAAAAACACACTACATCACAACAAAAACACAGTAAAAACATAAATAGGAGAAGAGAGGAAAATAAGAGACATTGTGCTGTAGTGTGATGCCAAAAGGACTCAGCTCAGCATGTGCCGTAGCTCTGTAACCAGAGCTGCAGCGCTGGTTTTCAGCTGAACCCCGGTGAGTGTGCACCCACGTAACCGAACGCGTAATTATTGTGGGAAAAGAAAAAAAACTATATATTATATATCATGACAAATATAAGAATTATAAAATACCTATAAACATATATATGCGTGGAAATTTGTACAAGATGATTTAAAAATAAAATAAAAGAGTAGCAATAAATTCAATAACGACAATAATAATATGAAACAATAATAAGTAAAATAAAATTAGGGACGCCTCAAGTAAGTTGGAACAACTCGCCACCAACAGGTTGTTCTTTTTGGTAATCAAAAGATGCTTCTTTAGCTTTAATTTAAATGTGTGTTTGCACATTGGTAGACGTAGAGGTGGCGGCAAGTTGTTCCAACACCTGGTGGCCGCATACTTAAAACTACCACGGAAGGCAGCTGACCTATGCTTTGGCATACACAAAGGCCCGCTCACCACACGACACGCCGATTTACGCCACGCTAGCTTCTCGAACAAGTACTTCGGTCGTCCCGACCGATTTCATACTTATTTCCTGGACAGTTCGAAACCCGTCACTGTCCAGGAAGTAAATTTCATACTTACTTCCTGGACAGTTCGAGATTACTTCCTGGACACGAGCAGCTAGTCTCCAGGATGCGTTACTTTGTATGACGTTTTTGATGTCGTACTCGTAAATAGGTTGCTATTGCTATTTTATACCATTTAAAAAAAATATCTTTTACATTTTAATTCTTATGCTAGCACAAGAAATTTTTCATTTTGTTCCACTTGATATTCAATCATTTTATCATCCTCATGTCAGCCGTAAGACGTCCACTGTTGGGCATAGAAGACCCTACTGGACTACTAGTAGACTCCTAGACTACTGTTGGGAAGACCCTATTATAACAAATTTTATAATTAATTTTATTTATTTAAGCAGTAAAAACCTTTTTACGAGATTTTTTTAACTAATGATACAGATTACAGATAACATGTATTGTTAAAGTAAAATTACGGTGTTTATGTGCCATATTATTCCAATACACCGTTTCAACCGTTTGTGCATTTAGCCTCAAATTTCCGCACAAAAACCTCCTGTACGAAAATCCACGAAAACTAACGTTGTGCGAATTTTATGTATTTATGAACGAAAGGTTTCTTAGATATCAAATCAAAATAGATACATTTGGCGTAATTCACAGCTGTCTTACACGTGTTGCCGCATAATATAATTGTACAGTTCACAGTAGTATAAATGTTTAAAAGATTTTTTTTTTTTTAAATTGCAAATTGAAAAGACGAAATCCTACAATACCTATTATAAATGCGAAAGTGTGCGTATGAGTGCGTGCACACACAGATAAAAACCAAAATGTTAAACGCTAAGTCTAGACCTGAAATGTTACGCCAGAGTTTGTGCACCATAATATATAAATATAATCCAAACTTACTTTTTGAGAATTCATTTTGAGAGGAGGCCTGTACCTCGCAGTGGGACGTATAATCTGAGATGACGATGGTTATGATTTAAGAGAAAAATTGTTTTCCATTTTCCCTTCAAAGTCACCCCGGTTCACGGCACTGTTTTTCTGTATCAAAGCGCTGTCTGTGTGTCCCTTAGCTAGTACAAAGTATTAATGCCGACCCGCATTGCACCATCGCTCCTACGAACTTCCGAGGCTACCTTTTGGACTGACACGTACGTTCTAAGGCTTCCCACATAACCTCGCCAACTCAAAACCATTGCAAAAGAAACCTAAACTTATCCCAGTAAGAGCGCTCCGTGATTTCACCGAAAGATCTTGTAAATTGGTGCCGGTACTGATTGTTGCTTCACAAAAGGCCGTATTGTTAATAAAGTAGGCGTTTTGAAATCTATTATTTATTGTATGTTTTTTGTTGCTGAAGAATGGAGGTGGAATAAGTTGGTGCTATGTGAAAAATAGTACCGACGTTAGCGTCTTAAAATGAAGTACAATAAAAATACACGATAACTCGAAAAAACGGGGGGCTACTACGAAATTCCTAAATCGAAGTTCGGTACCGTTCGGTACGATGCCGTTCCTCTCTCTCTATCATATTTATTAATATTAGCGTCAAGCGGGACGACAAGATACGAAGTTTGAGTTTTGCATTCCGTAGTACAGGACCGAGGCTATATTGCCTTACGTTTCTGATGCTTGCGATCGCAATCAAATGACAGATTTCGCATACAAAAACTGTCATTTGATTGCGATCGCGAGCTTCAGAAACGATAGGCAATCGGCCTCTGGCCACACTCAGTGTAGGTAGATTAGATAGATGTACATTTATTGTTTTTGAAAAAAACACATGTCTGGTAGTTATAAGAAATTCACGAAAGCATCGTGAAATGTAGGTACACAAATTAATTATTCTAAACATTTGACGATGGTTTGATTTGTTGTTGTAATGTATTGGACCTGTTGTATTGTATGTGGTTATAAATATCTACAGTAAAATGTCAGCCACAATTAAAATAACAATGTCAAGTAAGAAATGTCAAAAGGTCAAACCGGACCAATTTGTAGGGACTCGCCAATAGGCCACATTATATCAGCCGAACGAAGTAGGTAAGTAGTGTAATTGCCGTATAACCTTTGAAAACGCGAAATACCGTGTCAAGCAAGGAAATGTTTACATACGATAATAGTACATTACTGCAGAGGCCATGAAGTAAGGGATTGATAGACGAGTTCGGGGTAGACGGCCGAGTCGTAGACGAGGCCGGATTAAACGAGTACAGCAATCTCTGTTCTGGCAAAAGAAACCTAAACTTATCCCAGTAAGAGCGCTCCGTGATTTCACCGAAAGATCTTGTAAATTGGTGCCGGTACTGATTGTTGCTTCACAAAAGGCCGTATTGTTAATAAAGTAGGCGTTTTGAAATCTATTATTTATTGTATGTTTTTTGTTGCTGAAGAATGGAGGTGGAATAAGTTGGTGCTATGTGAAAAATAGTACCGACGTTAGCGTCTTATAATGAAGTACAATAAAAATACACGATAACTCGAAAAAACTGGGGGGCTACTACGAAATTCCTAAATCGAAGTTCGGTACCGTTCGGTACGATGCCGTTCCTCTCTCTCTATCATATTTAATAATATTAGCGTCAGCGGGACAACAAGATACGAAGTTTGAGTTTTGCATTCCGTAGTACAGGACCGAGGCTATATTGCCTTACGTTTCTGATGCTTGCGATCGCAATCAAATGACAGATTTCGCATACAAAAACTGTCATTTGATTGCGATCGCGAGCTTCAGAAACGTTAGGCAATCGGCCTCTGGCCACACTCAGTGTAGGTAGATTATAGATGTACATTTATTGTTTTTGAAAAAAAACACATGTCTGGTAGTTACAAGAAATTCACGAAAGCATCGTGAAATGTAGGTATACAAATTAATTATTCTAAACATTTGACGATGGTTTGATTTGTTGTTGTAATGTATTGGACCTGTTGTATTGTATGTGGTTATAAATATCTACAATAAAATGACAGCCACAATTAAAATAACAATGTCAAGTAAGAAATGTCAAAAGGTCAAACCGGACCAATTTGTAGGGACTCGCCAATAGGCCACATTATATCAGCCGAACGAAGTAGGTAAGTAGTGTAATTGCCGTATAACCTTTGAAAACGCGAAATACCGTGTCAAGCAAGGAAATGTTTACATACGATAATAGTACATTACTGCAGAGGCCATGAAGTAAGGGATTGATAGACGAGTTCGGGTAGACGGCCGAGTCGTAGACGAGGCCGGATTAAACGAGTACAGCAATCCCTGTTCTGGCCGAGGCTTGTATAGTGCTTTTCTCAAACAATGTGAGGAAATATTTCATCCATCCATCCATCCATCTGTAGAAACACTACAGCCGCGCCACCTGACGCCAGAATATGAAAATATATTTCGCGCAGCCGCACAAGAGATCTGTCATACCTACTTTTGTCTTCTGTTTGAATTCACCGTCAATACTCGACATATTGTAAATAAAATATTTTCTCTCACAAATTTCGTTTCGACCTTCTAAACTGGTGACGCCCTAGATTGGAAAAAAGACGCAGCCTTTCTTGGAAGTAAAATCAAGGTCCGAACACAAATCGTGAGTCAAATAAAACGTTTCAAAAATGTCGACAAACAAAGACGAATTTTCCAACGCAATGTCAGATGTCGAACATGAAAAAAATGACGACAATTTTTCCATTCGCAACGAAACATTTCGTGTTGGAGTAAAAATACCACCATTTTGGCCGCAAGAACCAGCCGTTTGGTTTGCCCAGATAGAAGGCCAGTTTGCGTTGTCCAACATAACGTCCGACGGCACGAAATTTTTCTACGTACTTTCACATTTGGAACATCAATACGCAGCGGAAATTAAAGATATTATTGTTAACCCACCCGCAACCAATAAGTACGAAAAACTGAAGAGTGAACTTATAAAACGACTGACAGATTCAAGAGAGAAGGAGTTGCAAAAGCTTTTAATGCATGAGCAGCTAGGCGATCGAAAGCCCTCGCAATTCTTGAGGCACCTTCAACATATTGCCGGTCCCAACGTTCCTGAGGACATCTTGAAGGCTATTTGGACCAGTCGCTTGCCGCTAAGTATCCAAGTGCTTACTACTTCGCAACCGCACTCATCATTGAACGAACTTGCCGAAGCAGCAGACAGAGTTTGGGATGTTTCTCCTGGATTAGCCGGTATACAACACCATCTCTCATATACCTCAGCAACATCTGCAATGGATCTGATGGCTAACCAGATTGCCGAACTTACCAGACAAGTGCACGCTTTATCGACTCAGATGCAAACAAGATCTCGCTCTAAGTCAAGACGCAGAGACACGCAGCAATATCGTAGTCGCAGCAAGAGCCAACGTCAAGGTCGCAATCACAGCCGCTCGCAGTCAAGCTACCGCAAGTATCCAGTATGTTGGTACCATTCCAAATTCCAATCGCTAGCAACGAAATGCGTGAAGCCGTGCGACTTTGTTTCGGGAAACGCACCGGGCAATCGTTAATGCTTACAGAGTAGTGGTGGTTGGCTGTTCATAAATTTTCCTTTGTCAGTTTAATGTTAGTAAGCAAAATTAAAAAGTTACAGCAGCGGATAATAATGGATTTTCATACATACTTCATGGCCTAGGCCAAGAAGTTATGTAGGGAGGTGGTAGGGAGCCATAAATGAGAAACTTCATGTCTCCATTTCGTGACATTAACGCATACATTGCCGAGCATGTTTGAGAAAAAAATATATTTTCTTATTAATAGTTCCTTTGGGCTGAGGCTACATAAATACTCTGATTCTGACTTGTGCATATGAAATAAAAAAATATAGCAAAGTGTTTTTCTTTTATATTGTGTCACATTACTGAACCTTCGCCCTTCAGGCGCACGCACTCCCCCGTAAAAGGCGAACTTAGAGGAAAAAAACCTTCCAGCACATGTTACGTGAGGCGTCTCGAAAACTCCAGCGTAAGTAATTTCTAATCTCTGACATATGAAAGCTGAGCCTAAAACATTCCCGGGACCCATGAGACTAATTTTTCAAGCTAGAGCAGCAAGCTAGCGACCTCTGGTATTAGTATGCCCAAATTAGTAACCAAATTTATTGAATAAGGCGTTACTTTGCGGTGTCCATATCAATTAACTAAAAACCATTACTTTGCTCACCCGCGACCTTATGATAGCTACGTATAGGCATCGGATCCCTTTGTTTCCCATACATTTTTTGTTTCGAATGTCGATGGTCAGAAATTGAAATCCATATAATTTATAAACATAAACATCACTAGTCATAATTTTTGTTCAGTATAATGCTTATTAACTCTAATCTTAATGGAATATAATGTTAAATTCTATAATCACAATAGTCATACATTTTTAACTATAACGTTCGAAGATAAATAACGATAATTATTCAGAAATAGTTTAAGCCATATATTTCACCGTACTAATGGATGTTACTCATATCGTTTTCATAATCATAATCATTTATTTGCCATATTATGTACAATAATAAATATAATAATGTAATTATATATGTATAATTTTTAATGCCTAAAGTTTTTAGGTCTAAGAAACCCAATCCATAACATTGGTAGGCATATAGATAATTATTCAGAAAAAATTCCAGGCATATACATTTGAAACTGCTTGTTCATTTAACTACGACTAGATAATATGACTAATAGAAATTATGTTGAAAACAATTTGATTTGTGCGAGCGAGCGAAGCGGGCGAGCAAGACGGTTCGGAACAGAAGTGACTCGGATAGGTTAGGTTTAGAAGGCTAAGGCGGGAGCGAAGCGGAGCCTTAGTTAAGTAGCGTAGTAGAAACAAGCAACCTGAGATATGTATGCATAGGAAAAATTCGTGTCTAGATTCCTGCCCAGCGGTGGTGTAGGGGTTATAGCACGCGGCACGGATTGCTGAGGACCTGGGTTCGATTCCCAGCGCTGGTCTCTTTTTCTGGTTTTTCTGTGCATCCATATCTCAGTTTGTATTTTCGATATGGTTTCACGGGATACCCGTAATAGTAACAAATTTGGAGTTGAAATAAAAAATACAAAAAGACTCCAAAAAAACAATCATAATAAAACTATGATTTCGCCGCCGGCAACGTGAAGGGTCTGCTAGGCTTCCTTCAGGAGCTAGGCTGGCATGAATAGTGCCTACAACCTAATTCTACTACTTCGACGCCGAACAGGCCCTTGAGCACTAAAGTGGACGAGGAGGGGTTCATATTGGTGCAGAAGAAAAGCAAGGCTCGCAAGAAACCTTGTAAGAGTCTGTGTGGCTCTGCTGAACCGGATCCAGGCTCCGGGCTGAAGGCGGCCACACCGAATACGGCACTGTATGTGTCGCGTCTGCATAACACCGTCGCAGTCGCAGATGTGGTGGAATACGTCCGCCGGAAGAGCGGATACACGCTGAGGGTGTTCCAGCTGCAGTCGCGCCACTACGTGCACTTCAGCTCGTTTGTGGTGCGCGTGCCGCGGCTGCTGATGGGGACCATCGCGAGTGCTGCCTTCTGGCCGAAAGACGTCGTGTTCCCGCATCGTTGTGATGCCGCAGATGAATGCGACGTCGGGGACGGTGACTCAACGGGGTCACGCCGTTTTGTCACCAAATTAGTTTTAAATATTGATTATAAATATGTATGTTAGTCTGTAAGGTATTTATTGTATGGGCCAAGTTGCCCGAAATAAATGAATTTATTATTATTCTTAATCACGCAAAATAGGCGCACTTGGACGTCGAGTTGCGGAAAACAGCCCACTAATACCTATACCTATGATTTATTTAGTGGTAGCACATCCAAATTCGCGAGGCCTGGAAAACGGTTAAAAAAGGTGTGGGTCGTTACATGATTTGAACGAAACGAAATAAACTGGTGACAAGAATCATGTCACTGGTTAGTAAAACCAGTGATTTTAGTAACCTGCAGTGACGCGTTCTGTGACAGTCACTGTAACTAAATTTGTTGAATTGAAATGGAACTAGTATTTAACGTATTTGAGCTATGACGTTATTTATCACAAACATCGTTTTTCGGTGTACTGACAATAATTTCATAATCTAAGAATCGTTTCTTTGACGTTGTACAAAGCTTAGGTTTAATTTTTACTCTATGCTACTCGTGACGTCTGTTACGTTGAGGCCAAAATCGCATCACCACAAAAGTAGCTCGTTACAAAAATCACCACTTGTCGCTTGACGTGAAACCAGTGATTTGGTTATTCAGCACGTCACTAGTTACTGTATACGGTGACGTGAAATAACGTCCACCTCTATAAAGATTGTAACTCTAACCGTTCGTCTCCAAATGCATCATTTTCTCGCACAGGTAAAAGACAATTACATCTAGCGATCACTTCACACAATAGACGAGATACATTTCCGTTCCGCTTTCTAGATATAAACGAAATCACAAATCCACTTCGATTCTTATTGAAAAATCTAGATTTGTCTACAATTCCGATGTAGCAAACCACTACGACTATATCATACATAGCGTAACGGGGATGGAACTGAACGTATACAGAATTGCATTTAAGTTTGGAGCAAGTGCAGAATTTTATTTGTCCAAACTGCAAGTTTTGAAATGCCATCGTCACAAACCTTATTGCAATGGCTTAAAGTTATATTGTATGTTTTGGGTACAGTTGGAGGCATGCCAGGATTTTTGCATAGACTGTCCGATGAGGTATTGGTGCATGGACGGTGAGAGAAGTTTGCGTAACTAGATTACAAAAACTCTGGAGGGACACTGTCCTTAGTCTTAGATTTCTAAGACGTAGAGAAACAGTAGAGTTGATTTTTCTCTCTGTGTACCTGTTTTTGGTTACTATTTGTGGTGTACAATAAAGAGTCATTGTATTGTATTGTATTGTAGACCAGTTCTCGTCGAGTCCCACTCGATTCT
Organism: Choristoneura fumiferana; assembly: GCF_025370935.1. NCBI lineage: Eukaryota > Metazoa > Arthropoda > Insecta > Lepidoptera > Tortricidae > Choristoneura > Choristoneura fumiferana. Next base: position 1,159,554 of record NC_133486.1, read on the forward strand.
TATCGAGATATCGTAGATATCGAGATATTGTAGTAGCGGCAATCAAATTAACATTGTTATTTTAAGTTAAAAATTAACTTGCTTGTCACAGAAACGGGGTTTCGTGCCATCATCCACGATTTTTTTCTTACGGCAATCATCCACTTATTTCATTGTTCTTGATTTGCTAAAAGTGGCTCCGAAGCGGTAACGTTCCGTGTGCTCCGCCTACCCCATTTGGGAATACAGGCGTTATGTTTGTGTGTGTGTGATTCCACCATACTTTTGGAAATCTGTAGAATTTACAGTCAGTATTCTTGTTAGTATTTTTACAATTCATAACAACACATGTTGTAAAGACCATATTTATCTTTAAAACAAACAATGTTAATTACAAAATCATACATTCTGACAGCTCATGCCGGCACCAATGGTTGCATTTTTAGCCATAGCGAGCGCTGTGATCGTTTCGGCTCCCCCCACCACGCCCGCTTTGCACGGTCCCAATAGAAAATATTTAAGATGAAAAATTCATTAAGTATTTTAACTTCCATTCATCACCATCAGCCTATATCAGTCCACTGCCCAGACATAGGCCTCCCCTAAAGAGCGCCATTGCGCCCTGTCCTCGGCTAGACGCATCCAGCTTCTACTAGCAGCCTTTCGCAGATCGTCACTCCACCTGGCCGGAGGGCGTCCTACACTACGTTTGCCAAGACGCGGTCTCCACTCAAGAACTCGTTTACACCAGCGGTTGTCGGTTGTTCGACAGATATGACCAGCCCACTGCCACTTCAACTTGCTAATTCTCTGAGCTATGTCGATGACCTTAGTTCTGTGTCGGATAGCCTCGTTGCGGGTTCTAACTTCCATTAACTGGCCTCAATATTCAATAAACACCGTGTGAGCTGGTTGATGTGTCCACGGGGTAGCTTAGCTCCGCATCCCATTTTATCCCGCCGGAGCTTCCAATTTTTTCTGGGCTTATTTGAACCGTTTTTGTCAAGATTAGCGCGTAGAGCTGTCCGTCACAATTTCGGCTAGTTCGGCTTAAGAGGGTACTGGGCGATACCGGCTGCCGTACAACTTATTTATGTTTAATGACGTCTTTGACATATTTTTTTCTACATCGTGTAAACCGCGGTCATCCTCCTCCTGGTATTTTGATGCAATTATTAACATCATTATAACGGGTAGACTAAGTAACTAAATTACGGGTGATTATACTGTTGAGTCGACTGACCTCTACCAATCCTCATCTTTAAGCGTCGAATGCTTTTCTTCTCAGTTTTATTTGACACTCAATTAAACACACAGTAGTAATTCGGTCACTTAGAAATGAGAACAGGTCAATCTCGGAATGAGAGATAAGCTGGAAACGTGTCCTAAATGTTGTCTCAAAAGTCACATTTAATCTCGTATCCGCGTCGTAAGTTATTCAAGGTCAAATGTCAAAAAAGTCAGTTTTTCACGATTAGGTATCTCGATTTCTATGGCTCCAGTGATGTTAACATTTATTACAAAATTGTAGAGCTGCTGCTGTTGCGCTTAAAAATTAAATTAAATTTAACTAAATTTATTTAATTAAATTGTTGAGCTTAAAATTTGTACAAAAAATTCGTACGTCCTACCGTTTTTGAGATAAATGTGACTTTTGAGACAAAATTTAGGACACAAAAATTAAGTTTCCAGCTTATTTCTCTTTCCGAAGTGAATCTCCTTTATATAACTGCATTATACTGCTCTTACTCGAAGCATATTTTTGAACGTTTGAGACGAATGGGATATTGAAGATATCACCTAAATCTAATCATTTGAGGATCTGAATCGATCCTCACAAATTTTTTTTTTTACCTCGCCAGTCTCAGGTAATAACGCTCTCTGGACCTAAGCGCTGTAGTGATTTGTTCATGCCTCAATAAAGATTGAGCAATGATCGACTTGCGAGTGTATTTTTTCTTCTTTTTTTATGCTCTAAATTGAACCAGTGCAAAATTGATTGAAGCGGCCAAGAGTAAAATAGTCAAAATATAATATCTTAATAGTTTGTATGGACAGTGGCTTCGTCTGTCAAAGCCGGAGCGAAACACTCCGAGATACTTTTAGAAAAAGTAAATTGTAGATCTCTGAGAGAAAAAACGGTCTCCCTGTTTCCGTCCGGCATGTAATCTAGGCTCTAGTGCTTTGAAATATGGAATATTCTACAAACATTATATTTATACCCAATCATTTTACTTGCAAACAAAAATTAGGGTATTGTCAAATTTATAAGCATTTTTTTTGTTTCCTTTTAGATCGTAAATAGTTTGATCGCTGGATGCGGATTCGAGACGTGTACAATCGATCCGCACTATAAATACACTACAACGCTTACTATACGCTTATGTTATGGATGTTCATGGGCGGCGGTGATTGCTTTCCATCAGAAGACCCACCTGCTCGTTTGCTCACTATAATATAAAAAAAACTAACGCAACAAATGACTTGTGTGACTCACGACGCAAAAAGAGGAGTGTTATAAGTTTGACCGCTATGTGTGTCTGTCTGTGGCACCGTACCTCTTAAACGAGTGGACCGATTTGAATGCGGTTTTTTTATTTGAAAGCAGGTTTTTAGCGATTGTTCTTAGACATGTATTATTAAAATCTGTTCAGCCGTTTTTGAGATATTGAACTTTGAAGTGACAAAGTCGTGGGTTTTCCAAGTTTTTGTTAGTTAGGTTATAGACAAAAAAACTTTTTTGCGCCACTCTACTTAACATTATGGGGCTTTGGTTGCGCTGTATGCCTGCTGCGTGTACGGAGGTGGACTGTTTTCTGTACTGCTTACTAGGTGTATGGTGTTAACTAAAGAGTCATTGTATTGTAGGACTTGTACAACGATGAAGCGATCGTGTGCCATTCGGTAGCGCCGTCTTTAAGTGACGTCATAATCGATCGGCGTGCCTCGTGAATGCCGGAGGTTTAAAAATACAACAAAACCTTTTCCGTGTCAGCTTGTTAAAGAAAATGCTTATATCGGGTGTCCCAAAAAGGACGCAAGATTAACATTTGCCGCCATTTTTGTATTTTAGTGCTGGCAACCCTAAAAAAGAACTATTTGACAGCTGAATGTTTAGGGTTTGTGAAAATGGCGGGTTTTACGAAAGATCAACGCGTTTTTATTATTGAACAATATTTCAAAAGAAGTTTGGCGTGTACGGTTCGAAAATTCCGTGCAAAATATGGTCGGAATATTGACTTGACTTCATCAACTGTGAGCAGAGAGGTTGCAAAATTCAGGGAGGGTGGATCAATTCATGATGTTCATTCCACTGGTCGTCCAAAAACAAGCCGTTGAAATGGCAATGCTTTAAAAGAGGAAATTCGACGCTGCATTGGAGAAATTCAGCCGCATCTATGCAAAATAGTCGTAGAAAATTTTGACAAAAGAGTGCGTATGTGCCAGCAAAGCCTAGGAGGACATTAGCCGGACGTATTATTCCACAAATAACCCTATTTTATGTATTTCAAGATTTTATATACAAATATATTATAACGAAAACAAAAATGTGTTTTTTGGGACACCCCTTTAAAATACACACGGCCTTGAGGTAATAATGCCACGTTATAATTCTTGGTAGAGGGAAAATATGTTTTTGTTTTACAATATATATTGTTCGAGCATAATCTTAGCTTATACATATATTATACAGCGTGTATTTTTGATACTACATCAAACTGTAACTAGACGAGATTTAAGTGCTGTGAACCGATATCAAAACAAATTTTTAATTTAGAATTAGAATTAGCGTTCTGTGACAGCTGTCACGTCAACAAGTGCGACGTTTTGAACAGAAACTAAGTATTATCACGTAGTGATACATTGCGTGCTCATTAGTTTTGTAAGGAAAATAATAAGTCTATTTTGATTACGTCACGAACATATTCCATCTCTTTCTTTAGTTAGGTAAAGAAAGAGATGGAAGTCATTCGTCAAATGTAAAAGAAAGAGATGGAATATATAAATAAGTAATAAAGGTCAAACTTCTTCGCTCGGCGTTCAACCTCCAGTTTTGTAGGTATATAAGCTCCTTAGTCGTTACCAACTCGATTTTTTTTTATAGTCGGCCGTGGCAAGTGGCCAGGTCGAAAAGGTACCGTTGGATTCAATTTATTACTATTCTCATTTTATTGTAATATTTTAACTTTCCTCACAGTCGAAATGAAAAGTAGAGTGTCTAACTCGAGTGAAAAAATACCCATTTCCCTCGAACTATAGGCGCTCTCACTACGTTCGAGCGCCAGAAATATCTCGGGTGAAATGGGTCACTTTCCACCCTAGGTTATCAATCTACTATTGAGCTGGTCGCGATTTGTATGGGTCCCAATTGTTGAAGTTTAAGTTCTAGACCAACAGAACAGAGTTCTAGACCACTACGTCCACGTCTTGTTTTCATCTTTTTAGTATTATTTAACGCAGTCGGGTTTTGGTTTTTTAAATTTATTGTTTTCTTCATACTTTTTTGATATTTCTGTGAAAACGGTAAATAAAAACACATGACTCGTGTATATTTTTGTCATCTGTTTTTAAATTCCTTCATTTGATACTCTACTCGATAGGTTTGAATAAAAAAAATGTTTGAAGACTCACAATTTGGCGTCAAAATCCGCCATTTTAATTTTTAAGAATTTCATGTACCTACCCAGTATCACTCGCGTCATTAAGAAGAATCCAATGACGTATCATTTATCAAAATCGGTTCATCCGTTGAGTAGTTACGAGAGGACATAGGAATACACGTCTCTAATTTTTCTCTCTTCTTCTATTTATGTTTTTACTGTGTCTTTGTTGGGATGTAGTGTGTTTTTTATGTCAATAAATGTTGTGGATTTGAATTTGAGTTTGAATAGACATACATACATACATACCATCAGTATGGCCTTTTGCCATCAGTGCGGTTGCCGGTTTTTATACTTTGTTCGATGAACTTAGATGGAGAAGCTTCATCACAGTTTAATTCAGCGCGAACGAAGTCGTCAACAAACAAACTGGTGGAAATTTACAATACAATGGTGGCCATATAACTTTTCACTTCCCCAAGGACAAGTTGGAATATAAAAAGTAAATAAACGCCTCATTAGGTAAATGGTTTCGCGTGTGTATAATAACAAAAGGGTATAAAACGTCGATTAAAAGCAAGGTTGTGATTGTGAGTTAAAAGCTGATTGGGCGACCGGTTTAACCTCCACACGAATACAGTTACGTAACCTAAACTGTTAAAAGTAGGTTTATGTGTGTATAATGTGTGCAATTTGTAATTACATCCGTTGCAGTATTCGCCAGAATTTTGCACCCTAAAGCTTGCCAACGTCTAATGTAAAGCTGGTTCAATGTCAGTTATATGCAGATATCAGATTATTGGGAACAATTTTTAAAGACAAATTCTAATTCAATTCATTTATTCAGTAAATAAGCAGCAATTACATGCCATTTTTTTAAACTACCAGCCGCAAGATACTTGGCAGAAAGACATTTTTTCAAAATAAAATAACTAGCTATAAAAATTAAAGCAAAAATGTATGGGTTCCTTAGTTACAAAAACGGCAAGTGCGAATAGGGACTCGCGCACCAAGGGTTCCGTGCACATTTATAGGTATGTAAACGGGAATTGTGTCTTGAAGATATTTCTCGGTTTTTCCGAGAGATTTAATACATCCAGTGAGTGGGGACTCTTAAGCAAAATGTACGCAGTGTAGAGTCAGATTAAATTGGTCATAATATTTACAGACAGACATAAAAATTCAAGATTTTTAGAATTTCCTAGTTGGTTGTGTTACAATAGCTACCTTCATACCAAATTTCAAGTTTCTAAGACAACTGGAAGTGCCCTATAGGTTTTCAGTGCACTGCTATTTGTATGGAAACACGTTGTTTAATGACTGTAACTTTTGATTGCGTTGACTTAGAAGTTTGATTTTTTCAGGGCATCAAGGGTTTTAAGTATTCGTTATCAATTTTAACTTGATACGTCTACGCGTTCCTGAGAAAAGGGGTCTTGACAGACGGCGGACAGACAACAAAGTGATCCTATAATGGTTCCGTTTTTTCCTTTCGAGGTACGGAACCCTAAAAATAAACACAAACCCCAACCCCACCACCACACTAACACTAACTATATCTACGTTCAGTGGAAGTGTAGAATGCTGACAGTGATGTGAGACAGGTAAGGAGTTCCTATATCGATAAACTCGATTATCGATGCCTTTCCCATATAGAAGTAATCACTCCAACTTTTGTGTATAAAAATATGATTCAATATTTTAGACTATCGCGGTTATTACTAATTTTATGCATTAAATTCGAGTTTTGTTCCGCGTAACTTGATCATGATCGTCTCGTGCCGAAATATCGAGCTGCTCTAAAATCAAGGTACGCGGAACGAAACACGAATTTAATTCAAAAAAATATTATGATTTTATTGAAAATATATAAGTATTAATTTTTTTTATAGTTACCTCAATTATCTTTTTCATGGGATGGGAGTACATATTATCAATTAATTTAGTTGTGGTAGCCTAAATCGACTTAGAGTGACCACTAAGTTTTCATAATGTATGTTATGATTGTCTCGTTGCGCATTATTTCTAGTGATAAACTTATCGATGTTTTTGCTATTACTCAATTATCGAAATACTATCGATCTCTCTCTCTCCAAGTGCCTCTCCAACTAGTGAAGGTTGGCAGTCAGCTCCGCACATCTAATTCGGTCTTTTGCCAGCCTAAAAAGCTCCGCGGCGCACTTAACTCCCGTCCATTCCCGGATATTGCGTAGCCACGATTTCTTCCTACGACCCACTGCTCTTTTGCCTGCCACTTTGTCCATCATTATCAGTTGCAAGAGATAGTATCGATAACAGATGCCTATTGCGCTCTAGCAATAGTACAGTCACGTTGCGAGCTACTGCTAGTATGATCTATATATAAGCCCAACATCGATAGGTTTATCGACAATATTTCGGCAGCACTACCTTCTTCGTCTTGACTGTGATACCTTGACAACAAAAATAGAATTCTATTCTAGACTTTAATACCTAATGTTGTTAAGTAATAGAGAAGTACGACAAGTAGAAAATGTAAGTGTTCCGAGAATAGTTAACCCGCTTAAAGACAGTAACCGTCACTTAGGACAGCTATTTTAGATTCTATTTTTAAATAGATAGCAGATGTTACGTATAACATGTTGAAAAGTTCTAACTTCATGAACTAAAAATAATTTCCTTGCTCACCGCGACCTTACGATAGCTAGCTTATGCAAAATATGCGTGTTCATGCAGTTCCTCCACCTCCACACTGTAGAACACACACAAATCACACAAACCCATCTATCACCACCACCACACACACCCACACTGTACTGTGGTGCTACACTGTAGTGTGGTGGTGGTGATAGATGTTTGTGTGATTGTGTGTGTTCTACAGTGTGGAAGTGGAGGAACTGCATGAACAGACATATTTTGCATTAGCTATCGTAAGGTCGCGTGTGAGCAAGGAAATTATTTTAGTTCATTAATATGGTCCTCCGCAAAGTAATGCCTGATTCGATAAATTAATTCTAACTTCGTTTAGTGCTCTTAACGCTAATAAGAATCAAAGATTAAGCGAATGAGATGAGATGAGAGGAACTATTGTTATTAATTGTTACTGTTTTGATGTATTTTTTTGTTGTTATTTGCAGGTGGTAGGACCTTGTGCAAGGTCCGCCCGGATTGCTACCACCATGCTCGCTAATCCTGCGTGAAGCAGCAGTGCTTGCACTGTTGTGTTTCGGCGTGAGTACGCCGTGAAATTACTCACACTTGAAGTATCCCACCTTGCAACGCGATTTGCAATACCCTGGTGTTGCAGGTGTCTATGGGCGGTGGTGATCTCTTACTATAAGGATACCCACTTGCTCGTTTGCCATCCAGTCCATCATAACCCTACCCTACCCCAGTTCATCATCAGCGGAAGACGTCCACTGCTGAACAATGGCCTCCCCCTTAGAACGCTACAATGAACGACAACTCGCCAAGCGCCACTTGCACCGTTCCCCGGTTTCCCGCCAACTGTCGTCAACCTGGTGGGAGGTCTACCAACGCTTCGTCTTCCCATTCAGGGTCGCCACTCGAGGACTTTCTCCCAACGGTTATCTGTTCTTCGAGCCTACCCCAGTTACTTACCCTATCGTTTATAGGGTAACTGTTGTTGCCCTATTGGGTAAGAACTTCTAATTTTGAACTTAGACTCTAGGGTGTGGCGCTGTTACTCAATAGGATATATAAAATATCATCATCATCATGCCAACCTGTTTACGTACCACTGCTGGGCACAGGCCTCCTCTCGGAATGAGAGTGCTTGGGCCATAGTTCCCACGCGAGCCCACTGCGGATTGGGAACTCCACACACACCATTCAATTGCTTTTCTCACGATGTTTGCTTCGCCGAAAAGCTCGTGGTCAAATTTCAAAAATAAATATTACGGGATATTTCGCACTAATTAACCAATTTACGCCTAAAGTAATCAAAGCTTTGTGAGTACTAGGCTCAAGACATATTGATATGAAACACCCAAGACTCGAGCATAAAAATTGGTATTTATCATACAAAAAAGTGCCCCGACCGGGGCTCGAACCCCCAGAATAAAATATACACTATTACGCCCTAAAAATACGCACTAAACCGCCCTTGCTTGCCAAAAGCAACGTTCATACAGCAGTTACATTTAAATTGAAAATACAACAAACTATAGATGCACAGAAAAAACAGAAAAATAAGACCATCACTGGGAATCGAACCCAGGTCCTCGGTAATCCGTACCGCG